>NC_134462.1:27753389-28361305 GCF_047948215.1 Lycorma delicatula
TTCAATTTTGAATATTATTCGGTTGATCTCTGTGAAGTCAGTAGTACCCAGTAACAATTTGCAATTTTTGTACACCCGATAAAGAATGTTGGGAAGTAATTGATTTCTTGCATTTTTAGTTTACATCACTATTGAATTACTATAGCCAGTCTTGTTTTTTCTTGCGGTCTCTGGAGCACGATTTTCCTTCCACATAGTAAACTAAAATGTGAATTTTATATGCAATATAATAACCACTTAGAAAAACCAAACCAAACAAAAAAACCAAATTTCTCTAATTATTAACCATTTATATCATTAAATGACAAATTAAGAAATTTTATACATTAATTTTAATTCATAACTAAAAAAAAGAAAATCTATATACATACATTATATATGTGTGTATATATTAAAACAGTTACAAGTATTAACACACAATAAAATGAACTACTTCTTTAATTACGCTTTTTTGATAAACTGTCATAATAAAGATTTTAGGAACAGTATGTTGTGAAATGATTATGATTATTTTCAGAAAGAGATATGATAAACACAAGTTAATTTTTCCATGGGGCTATAAATAAATTGTTCATACTGACCTACAAGACTGATCAGCCTTTAATTTCATCACATCTATAAATCTACTATTCCTTATTAATTATGAAAAAACACACTTGTCAATAATAAACTGCATTACAATTAGGTTATTTTGTGACTATTGCACTTTTATTATGGTACAAAGATTAATGTTTATAATCTATTTTTAGGTCATAAAAAAGAGATTAACTTAAAATAATAATACATAAAACTTTCTGTGAATTTAATTTTTTTTAAATGTTATAATGAATGCTTATAATTGTTAATTCAGTAACTAATTTGAATGTGCTAAAACAGTAAATGGTAAACTATGACTTTCTTCATAAAGAATTCAAATTTCAACCACTTCATTCATTCCTAATCAATTGAAAAACTGTCTGTGATTCTGCAGACTGTAGTTGAAAGTGTTTGATTGTATTATCACCATTAAGTGAATATCCATACTACTGTGGTGATTTATGTTTATATAATATCAAATATTGTCAGCCTTCATGGCGTGAGTGGTAGCGTCTCAGCTTTTCATCTGGAGGTCCCAGGTTCGAATCCTGGTCAGGCATGGCATTTTCACACATGCTACAAATCATGCATATCATCCTCTGAAGCAATACCTTTGGTTGGTCCTGGATGTTAAAAAAAACATCATCTCAGGAATTGTCAATCATGGTACATCTTAGATGAAAGCATTTTAGAAAGTATGAAACAAATTTAGAAAATAATAAATAAAAATATTCTTCTAATTCTTTCAGTCAATTTTTTATGATGGGCTGGGTATTAATTAATCAGTTCTCTTATTGACCTGTTAAAAGTAAGAGTCAAATTTCCTTAATAGGAGATTTTAACTCCCAGTTACCATACAAAATTAAGATACTTTTTCACTTTTAATTAATACTACTATTTTTGCACTATAGGGTAGTTAATTGAAGCCCAACCACCAAGCAACAACGGTATCCATGAGTATTCAAATCCGTATAAAAGTAACTGCCTTTACTAGGATTTGATTCTTAGAACTCCCAACTTGTGAAATCAGCTGATTTGTGATAATGAGTTCATCACTAGACCAACCCAGTGGCTTTATAAGACAATAGCTTACCTAGCAGCAAAATTTTTCTGCATAATTGATTTTATTTAAAATACATCTTATTTACTATTAATGTGGCATATATTTACTGTTATTTTCTTTTTATATGAAGTTCAAATTTAAATATTGTACAAGACTGTTAAGAAAACTTTTCTACAATATTTGTTATTTTTTACTTTCCTGTCTACCGCTATAGCTGTAAAAGGAAAAGTATTGTAATTGGTCCAGGTTGGGCATGTGCGGTTTTCACCAGATCTTAACGTTTTGAGACCTAAGGAACCCAAAAAACTGGATGGAAATTTTCCGGATGTGTGTGTGTGCGTGTGTATTCGGTCTTGCACTCCTTTTATCTTCAGAACTAGTGGACTGATTTTGACCAGACTTGGTCATATTACTTCTATGTTTGGGGCATTCATGCCATTAAATGTTTAACTTAAAGGATCAAGGAGGCGAGGGTGTACAACAAGATCACCCACAGTTTCTCAAGATTTTGCCTAATTAAGGTCTTATTTTTCTTAGGCACATTTATTAATTATAATAATATTGTTAATTAATTAATTAGTGTCAAAATTTTGCAAAGTCGTATCCCCATCCCAAAAAATTATGTTAAACTAGTGGCTAAGTGGGTATATTTCATCAATCAACGTAACCTTTATTAGGATTTGAACCTGAGAACTTCAACTTTGAAATCAGCTAATTTACGACGACAAGTTTACCACTAGACCTACTTGGTGGGTTATTTAAGTTCATTTAATCAAAGTAATGTGCCTTTAAATTTTAGCAGGATTAATTAATTTTATTTATTTGTAAATAAAGAGTAAATTGTTTATAAAGAATTTTTATTACACATCCTAGTTTAAAAAATGTTGGTTTTTTGGCTTGAAGAAAATTGCATTTGATATGTGGTATTTTAATTCATAAAATCATTACACATGTGTCACACATAACTTCTGACATTTTCCAAGTAAAATTTCTTTTACAAAAAAAAACTATTAAAGATATAATCTTATATAAAATTTTATCAATAAGACCTATTAATTTCTGGTTACTAGTATATAGGTGCGGTATAAAAAGGACAACTAGACTTGTTACCAGAATTATGTTAAAACTTCATCAGATGAGAAAGTAAAATAATTTGTCTTGAAGTAAGCATGTATTATGCTTTTTATCAATTTACAATTATATTTTATTTTAAATTTCAAATGTTTGAGTTTAAACTTATTGAAAATAATGTATTTATTTTAATCTTTTGATATATTAAATAGTCTGTAAATTTATTTCAACTATTGTTATTATTTTCATGTTTAAGCAAAATAATATAGATATTTTTTAATCTTTTTTTTAACTATTCTGAGTTTTTATCCAGTCATTACATATAACTTGCTCTATACATCTATTTTAATGAAAAATGAGATAAATACAGTGATGTGTGAAAAAAATTCGCAGACCCTTGCCCATAACTAAACCGAGACTCATAAGCAAATTTACAAGCCACCATTTCTAAAAAAAACTGCCTAAAAAATCACTTGAATGGTTTTGTTGATGGTTCAGCATCTTTATTTCATGTTGAATAAACTCAGGAAGTAAAATAGTATATTATTTTTTACATTGACATTTTTTTTAAAAAATATATGGATTTTAATTACATATATTTTTTTGTTTTATAATTAATTATATATTTCGTGATACTGCTTTGATTAAGTTTTTAGCATTTTTCCCCTTGATAAGTCCTAGCAAATTTTGGGGTAGTTAATTATTTTTTTTATCTGAGGCGTACCACATCTACTCATTCCTGACATTATTTTTATATTATATTTATATATATTTATTTATATATATATATACATACACACTTACTGCATATGTATTACTCTTATATTAATTTTATTTAACAGTAACTTTTATTGATGTGACATTTTCAAGCAACTGATCAGTTGTTCTCATTCTGGAATTAGTTGATTGTAATGCTTACAGTTTTATTTATACTTGAAAACCCACTTGTGAGTTTCAAATGATTCATTTTAAAATTACTACAATTTAAAGTTTCAATTTAGTCAGAAAAATTTGATGAATACACATCTCTTAACAGAAGATTTATAGTAATCGAAAAAAGAAATTGTTTGTAACTCATAAAGCAGGTTATGAATTAAAATTAAGTAGAAGTAAGGTAATTAAAAGTAAATAAACAACCCCCTGCAAAACATTAGGCTGTTGCCAGAAAGAGAAAAGCAGCAATCAGTCATTGAAAAATGTCATAAAAAACCATTGAATGAGATAAACTAAAACTGTTATGACATGTCCTTTAAAAACTGCATTAAATAAATTTGTTTTAGGTTATTGTTTAAAAGCAATTTTAAAAATGCTGACTTTCTTTTAATCAAACTTGTCTCTATACTGTGATAGGGATAGTTGCTGCACTCATAGCAACTCATATCAGGTACTTGATGATGGAAAAAAAATTAACTTATAAAATATATAATTGTGAAATCTATAGTTATTCAGAGCCCACCATTAAAAATCATTCTTCCTGTTCTATAACATTGTTCCTCTTTCCTCATTATGAATATTATTTATCTATTCTTTTAATAGAAGTGTTGACATAATTATTTTATTATGGTTATTTTTGTAGTAGAGTTATTAAAAATTCTACTTGTTAGAAAATTTATTTATTATTGATTTTAAACAAAACTTTTAATTAAACTTAATGATCATTAATTACTCTGATAAACATAATTTTTGTTTCCTAACATGCAATATATGATTTTAATCTGTTTTTTATGCTGAAAACGAATATGAACTAAGAATCTTTCTATCACCCACCATTTTAAAAAAAAGTTTAAATTTTAATTAAAGAATTTTTTAATTTTTCAACATATAATTAGCATTTTAAGCTCCTATATTGTATTGTGTTAGCCCATTTTTTATTGTTTGTTAACATAATTTGTAAGCTATAAATAAACAATACTAGACAAAGGATTAAATCATATCATTGTCACATATTATGACATCATTTCTAATAGTGAAGAATGAACCTTCATGGACAACATTAATCATGTCTGTGCAGGTCAAAACATGTAGCTGAAAACACAGATGTATTGTTTGTATTAAGCACTGGATTTAGGAATGAATTAATTTTGTCCAGTCTTATTGCTGTCTTAAGTTTGTTAACAGTGCAGTGTCGTAATGCCTCAAAATTTTGTAAATGATGTGGATGCCTTTTGTTATGTGTGTGGTGAGTTTACCATAAAATCAAATAGAAAAAATGTTACACCTTCAATTAAAAAAGCATATCATTTGTACTTTCAAAGTAAAGTTGGTGATCAGGATAAGACATGGGCCCCTCATATAGTCTGCATTAGTCATGTAACTGTTACTTTTTTTTAATGAGTGTGTCTGGAATTTCTTAAAAATCTAAACATACTGTAAAATATCCTTCATTGCAATCTGCAATCATGCCTGTACCTCACAGTGAAATTATTCGAGTTCCTGAGCTACCTGTGAACGTATGTTTCAAAAGCAGCAATGAAGAATCAGGCAGTACTGAAGAAGACAACAATTATTTTGATTTTGAATTATCTTCCACTAATCGTATTACAAGGTGACTTAAATGGTTAGGGTTTTAAATTTATCAAAAAACCAAGCTGATCTGTTAGGATCAAGACTGCAAGGTTGGAATTTACTTAAAAAAAATACAAAAATTTCTGGCTTTCAAAGCCGATAAAAAAACAATCTCAGTACTTTATTGATGAAAATAATTTGGTGTATTGTATAAATAGTGATGAGCTTATGTTGCATGTAGAACAAATTCATAAACCTGAAGACCTGGCGCCTTTTCATAGATTCGTCCAAGTATAGTTTAAAAGTTTAAAAGTGGTTCTACTACACAACGGTAACAAATATCCTTGGATACCTTATGATATTAATTTGAAAGAGACATACGGTGTGATGAAAGACGTTCTTGAAAGAATAAATTATAAAAAACATAGCTGGAACATATGTGGTGATTTAAAAGTTATAACTATTTTGTTAGGTATGCAGTTACGCTATACTAAGTGCATGTTTTTTCTTTGCAAATGGGACAGCTGAGCTAGAGATAAACTTTATCTTACCAAGAGTGGAAGAAACGAGACAATTTAACTCCAAATAGGAAAAATATTATTCATGAAATAAAAAAAACATTTTTTTTTTTGTCTATCAGTGTTAACTGAGTTAATTGATTACCAGTTCAGTGAATTTGTATATAATACATTAAATGAGATCAAAAGTATAATTAAATATCATAGATGACCATGAACTATATTGGTGTGTAATAGCAGGGGAAAATTACAAATGAATAACTTAAGTGGTCACTGTGGTCACTCTCTTTTTTCTATCATCACTGTGTTAATCCAATACACTAATAAATTCATATGCATACACAAAACATGAGGAAATACTCTGATAAGCATATTCTTAGATAAAAACAATAAACATTCATCAATTACAGTACAAAATTAACATTTTAATGAGGTCAAAAACATTGTTGTTTAATTAAAATTCTTAATTTTATGATAAGGTTTCTCCCACCCTAAGATAAAGATGATGTCTTCTTTCTGTAATTTTTTTTCTCTTAAAGATGAAATGTAGTATTTTTATATAAAAGGAAAAGATTTTTCATTTTAAATTACAGTTACTTGTTGTAACACTATTTAGCTCTTTCACAGTTTCAACTGTTGTATTTTTATTAAAAAGAGTATTGTTTATACTATTTGTGAACATCATGAATCAGGTATGATATATTTTTAATACTTGTGATTTTACATGTATAGATAATAATTTGTAATTTATTAATTATAATTTTATATTTGATTAAAACTGACAGAAAATACACAGACGCTGATAAAAGTTGCATTTTTTTGTTAAAAATAATTATTTATACTTTGGAAAAGTGTAAATAAATATGACTCTTTTAAATCAATATTTACATATATAATATTCATAATAAATAAAAATTCCATTCTGTTTAAACAAAAATTAACCTTAATTAATTACCTCATAATTTTTTTATCTGTGCTTCTGTTTATTTTTTAACCTGATGATACTGCAATACCTGAAATACCATGATACTGCAATACCATGTTTAAACCAGTTCTTTAAATTCACTGAAGTTAAACATCAGATGTAATTTCATTACATTCAGTTGGTATTTATTAGTGACTGATGTGACAATAACAATTGATAAAATATTTATTTAAAAAAAAATTACAATTCACCGATATTTTTTTTTTATGAAGAAGTAGATAACATATATTCCATTCACAAATTATCACAATTGTTTAAAAATGTTGTGCTTATATAAGCTGCTATTAATTTTATTATTAGGAATTATTTCTGACAGAAATCAAAGAAATTTACCAATCGTATCCATTTTATGCTTTTGTCATTATCTGACTACCTGTTGACAATGAAACAAGAAAAAAGCAACATGAATAGCACATGATAATTACATTGTATTTTAAGTTGTTTCTTTCTGTTAACATCCATAATCTTGCATGGATTGAGGAAGTATGTTTTACAAGTACTTTTCAAAACTGATTCAAAAGAGCCCTGCCTTAAAAACTAAAAAATAATATATTTTCATTCTTTTTTTTAAATTCAGACTTTATTACTTAGCACGGAAAAAACAAGAAACAGAAACAAGTGCAACTTTCTAACCCATAATTTGTTTTCATTGACAGAAGGTAGAAATCAAAAAAACTACTTTACCTTTTTTAAGGCAGCTGTTTAGTAAATTTTATTTTTTAAAGTTTATTTTGCATATTTTAGTTAATGTCTATTTAAGTTTAATTTTAGTTAATGTATATTGTTTCTGTGGTCTTATTTCCTAGTGCCTCTTCTTCATCACAAGTAAATAATAAACATACAAATTTTAATCATTAATTGTAAATAGGCACAGTTTATAAATTACTATAAATAATATATAATGTACTATAATTATAATAATATAATATTTTAATATACAATTTATAAATTTCTATTGAATTTCATTAATTAAGGCTACAATAAGAACAATATTCTCTTGTGTGTGATTAAATAAGCCTATGATAATAAATTTTAATGACAAGCACATCTAAAGTTTAATTTCGTATATATATATATATATATATATATGACTCAAATTTTATTATTGTAAACTAAGGGAAGATGTTACACATTGGTTTATGGAGCAATATGTTATCAGTTGCCATCTGTTCAAAGATACATGAATTGGGAACTACACTTTCAAATGTTAGTCTTTCTAAGAAAACTTTCAGCTTTAGTCCCCAGCTGTAATCAATTTATCTTGTTTACATCCACTTCTTGCCCCATTTTCACTCACTCATTTTTTCTTGGTTGATTTTCATTCCTACTTGTATTTACATATATAAATTTATTATTAGTATTTATTTTATTTTCAAGTAATCTATTAGGGTAAGCCTATATAATTTATTTTTTTGCTTCTTTTCACATAAACTTCATTTTCTTGAAGTGCACCTGTTTTTCTGCTTCTGTCCATTTTCTTTTGGTGCTCGTTTCTTCCTTCTCCCACAAGAGCCGTTGCATTATAAGTTATTTCTTTAAATTTCATTCTAACCAAACAATCCTCTTCTTTAATCCTTAGTTCGTTTTAATTTCTCTTTCATCTGCATTACGTTGGCTTTTTAGTTTGCAAATGTTTTTGGAAATTAGCTTATTTAGTATTTTTTGGATTCACTCGTATCATATGTCTGAGGAATTTTAATTTTTTTTTTTTATATTGCATTTTCCTAATTTTATTATTTATTTTTATTACACATTATTGTATAACGTTTTTTTTAATTCTACTATGTGGTCTCTTTACAGACATATAACATCATATTTTTGTCAGCATTGCTGTTTGTATTTTCTGTAATGGCATCTCCAAACCCATATCAAAAACATGGATATTCAAACGATAATAATGGATATTTTAACCAGCCAAATGCATACCCACAAGGTGGACAATACCCACAAGGTGGACAATCAGGTTATCAAGGGCAGCCACAAGGACAATATCCTGGATATGCAGGAAATCAACCGCATAATAGTCAGTTTGGAGTCCCAAATCATAGTAACCATCAAGGAGGATATAAAACTCATGGATATTAATTATTCTACATGAATTTATCATAATTTAAACATATTTTATCATACTTCCATTTTTTAAAAATAATTTCTCAGTTGATTTTCTCTATGTTCTATCACATATTTATTTCACTCATACTCTACTACTTACGTAAATCAGTATTAATTTATTTATATACATAATCATTTTCCAATGTTATATGGTAATTAAATTAATTTACTTAAATTTTTTTTAATCATAATGCATACTTTTTTTATAAATACTGATTTTAAAACTATTTTTACTTTCCTGTTGGAAATATTACATTTTAATTAACACATTTTACTAAAATTAAAAAAAAATAGTATATCTCATGAAAAATAAATTAATAGATTACTTAATTAAATCTGAATTTATTTTACATTTTTCTCCTTATTTCATTTTATATCATTTATTTTGTATTTATGTAAAATATAAATTTACATCATTCATTTATTGTTTGATTGTATTAATTATAATTTATTTATTAAAATTATTTTTTTTAATGTCATGGATTTAAATAAAATATAATTTTTGTACATTTCAAACAGTGTAACTTAATTTTTTTCCGTTTCCTCTTAATGTAGTTTTGTTCAGTAAAATTTTTTTTACGCAGATCTTATTATTCAGTAATTAACATTTAAGTATACTACTACATTTTAAATGCTATACACTAAATCAAAATTAAATATTAAAAATAATGTTACCTAAGTTCTCTAAGGAAAGGATTTCATCATTTAAAAGTATAAGTAGTGTGTATTACTATTTATCATCCAGGAATGTTAGAATCGCTTTTTAACAGTTTTAATTAAGTTTTTGTGATTTGAATAATAATAAAAATAATTATCTTTTTTTTAATAATTTTTTTTTAACATAATTATAATAATATCTTTATTTATTTATTTATTTTTTTTTTTTTATGGCCTCCACATCATCCCTTCTAGCTATTTACAACCATCTACTGAAAAATTAAATTCTTGGAAGTGGGAATGATCAGAACAAACCTTAATATGTTGTACAAAAAACATAAATAAATATATATTAAACTCACAAAAAATCAAAAAGGTTACAATAATTATATTACAAGCTACTTAATACTTATTTTGATGGCTTTATTTTTTAAGGAAATACCATCAACAACTGCATCCAGAAAGTCAAAAGACAAGTATCAATCTTTTCTCTAAGCATCTTTTTAAGGAATCAACAAAACTGGCTGTTGCATCCAAAGAAAAAGATGATTCTTTCTGGATCTAACATATTGAACATGAAAATCAATATTGGTTATATCACTGAGAAGACTTCCTTTGAGTACCTTAGCAGGAAACACGACATTCTGAAACAACCGCTGATCACTGAATGAACTAAGACCGCTAAAACTGCAGTGAGCCTTACTGATCAGACAACACTTCACCAAAACCTTTACATGTCAAAAATGAAAAAGGACAGCTGTCTGAACAGCTTCAATTAAATTTGAAGTCTACTTTTTATTGTAATTGTAATTCCATACTGAGGTACAGTATTTCTGGCTGAATCATTGTCTTATAAACAGATGAAGGATCGATCAAACATCTTGAAACAAGCTTCAGACCCATAAAAGCAGTCAAAGGTTTTCTTACTAGGTAATGTTCAACAAACATGTTTGTTAAACAACAGTTTACAATAAAACAAAAAAGGTGTAGGACTACTTCTTCTGTATGTATTCTACACTAACCAACCTCATAGATGTATTTTTTTATTTTCAGTGTCTTTCTAGAATACATAACAGGTTTTTTCTATATTGAGAGGCATTCCATTGATGTAATTCTATTAGCATCACTGCAAAATCAGCTAATCATTTTTACAATTCACCATTTCACAAATTTTTACATCATCCACAAATCTTAGGTTATGTCACTTATATATTGAATCAAAGAAAGCAGAGGACTCAAATTAGAATTCTGAGGAATACTAGATGAAACAGCATACATACTAGAAATCCTACCCAATGCCTTTGTTTTAAATATTCGCTCAAACTAGTAGGACCTTAGCCAACTTAAAATAATACCTTTGATTCCAAAAGTGATAGTTTTCGATAAAACCCACAAGTGCATGCACATACACTTAAAAGAACAAATTTGTATTTAGGCCTCTTTTATTTGTATTTAAACACACACCCTTAGTATAAATCATATATATATAAATATCATTTTTTTAATATTGTACTGTATTCAAACAATGAGAAGCCTAATGTCTTATTTTGCAATTAGGAAAAAAGAGTTACACTGGATAATTCTTTAAAGAATCTACAGAGAAAGGAAAAAATTATTATAAATGATAACATCCAAATAAAAAATAGTCTGCTGTTGATATATCATTAAAAACTTATCTAACATTTATTACTGTTATCATTTTAATTATAAAAATTATCTGTAAGAGTATATAAAGAAGTAAAAGTGTTTTTTACCCTCCACCAGACAGCAGCACTTGACAAATTGGCTGGCAGACAGGTTGCAATGAGATGCAAGGATAGGAGGAACAAATCCCTCTACTAATGACAGAATATTGACAACAGTCCCTTGCAGCTGGATCTTTTTTATTTCACAGGTATTGTTTTTTTTAATGTTAGTTATATATTGGTTTTGTTTATGGACAGAATTTTGGATTGCATTCTGATCCTTACAGATCAATTTGAAACCATTACTTGGGTTGACCATGAGAGACTTAGTCTCTCTCCTAGCATGATTCCCCTTTAGTCTTTCTACTGAAGGCCTATCGGTACTAGCAGCTTTCGTTCTAACAGGAATATACCTGATGGAATCCTAGTTATTGAAGAATGCAATGCATTCCCTTCTCCAGAGAGTCACATATACTAACAATAGGCCAAAATTGTAAGGTGTAGGAAAGGACAGTTGAAGTAAGATTTTTTATTTTGGACAGGTTGCCGGCCTCCATGGCACAAGTGGTTGCATCTTGGCCTTTCATCTGGACATCCTGGTCAGACATGGTATTTTCACACACTACAAAACATTCATCTCATCCTCTGAAGCAATACCTAACGGTGGTCCCAGAGGTTAAACAAATAAGAAAAAAATGGGACAGCTTAGGGAAGGCTTAAAATAAATCTTATTTTGATCAATACACAAAAGCTGGCAAAATACTGCATGACTACCAGCTATTAATTATGAAAATTAAAACAGTTAGAGCCAAAAAAAAAAAAATAGAATATATATTTTTAGAGGTTGTGAATGAATTTTAAGAAAGAATTTCCTAAAAATATTCATATATAGGTTAAGCTTAACAAATTTGCTTAAGTAATATTTTCTTTAAATCTAACACTCCCTTCAGTTGAGGCTAAAATAAGAACTTTTCTGCTGTTTAGGTCCAGGATCAATAATTAAAAATTATAAATTTAATGTGTAAAATTTATAGCTTTCGATGTGAAGTATAAACTTTCAAAAAATATTATAACCGAAGGGAGATAGAGCAAAAGAACAAAAATATATATTTTAATGTAAAAATATGTAGTTTGAGTTATTGAAAAAAGATTTTTGGATATTTATATATATATTTTAGGTAAAAAATTTGCTTAATAAAGTTTTCTCTAAAATCTCTCTAAAGAAAATTTAAATCAGTCTTTTTGTGATTTCTCCTCCCCTTAAACGAATTTTGAAAAAACAATTAATATGATCAATGCCACACATATCTTAATATTTGAACCAAATTTGAAGAAAATTCAATTCATCACTCCTGAGATATAAGGCCAGAGCAGTGCGACACACAGGTATACATATGTTTTTTTTTTAGTCTATATGAACTAGTTAGACCCTAAAACGTAAAGATTTATAAAAAACCTGATATCCCACTTTTAACATGATCACCACACTTTTATTTTTAATAGACCTATAGCTGTTCTAACTACATTCACCAGGAAAGTAATATTACATCGATTGCATAGGGAACGGGTAGATATGCTACTTCATGGATAAAAAGAAAACTACTCCGACCTTCATGTGTCAAGGAAAACCTTAATCAAAACATCACAAAATGCAATATTAATTAATTATAAAATAAAAAATAGGTGTGATTATTAAAGTCAATATTATTTTCTTTAAATAGAAGCTCATGAAATAATATTAAAGTGAATACATGAGGATACTAAATATGAAAAATAACCATAGAATAATTCATAATTCGGAGGCCATTAATAAAAATTATTTGAGCATATATTTATTACAAGTTGAACAGTGATGCAAACATTTTTTTAAATTCATCAACAGAGTAATATTGTTTTTGTAAAATAAAATCTTTTGTTTTTTTTTTAAATGGTTGAGTAATTTATCAAAAATGCCCAAAATATATAATTTATGAAAGTACAATATGGTATTTTTCATACACCGGCAGTATTATGTTGAATTACATGAATACAGTTCTATATCTGGTATTTTTATTTTATTTTTAACGTTTACTTTTGATTTTTGTTTTTTCTTGTTATTATAATGTAATTAATGATCAATAAAGCTTGTTATATTTTGTTAATAAAGCTTACTAATTTTATTTTTTATTTTGTTTTATTATTTTTTCATTTAGAAGAACTTGTACGCCCTTAAAAATTTTGAAAAAAGGTAATATTTTTTGTATGTCTTTTTTTTCAATATGCAAAAGGCATATAACATGGCCTGGAGGAGAGGGATCCTAAATGCATTACAAGAATGGGGTACATAAGGGAATCTTCTTACATTCATCAAAGTTTTATAGAACTAACATCATTTTTATCTTAACTTAGATTACAAATTGCTGAATAATACTATTATCAAAAACACTGATTAACAAGGTTCATATCTTCTATTCTCACTACTTTCCACTTAATTCCAAAGCTATTGTAATTGTAATAATAGAAGGAATAAAAATAGAAGCTTAAACCCCTTCTTTTGAGTATCGCTGAGTTTCTTTAAATCAGATAACACGGCTTTGAAAATGTTGCAAGTCACAGTCTTCTTTGATGCTTCTTCCTACTGCTGTACTTCCTGTTGAAGTAACTAGATGTTGCATATCTGCAGTTTCAATACTCATGAATACTGCATTTATTGAAAGTGCAAATTTCAAGATGGAGATGATCTATATAGATAGCTAAGCTTAACTCCTTACATCCCTAATGCTGCCGCCATGCTATTATGACAAAATTTATGTATGTTATTATTGCTGATTATGATTATGTGATAAGTTGGACAATTGTTCCTGCAATTTGTTTAAAAAAACGTTTTCTATAAACAAGACAAAGGTAGCAGTGTTTATTGCTTTTTAATGAATGGTGTGGTTTTCACACTCATTACTCATTATTGTTGTAATTAATTTTTTTTTTCTTTTCAGTGGTTGAATAAAAATGTGTCCGATGAGTTTTTGATAAATAGTAGTGAAAATATTACTATTTATCCTGTATTTCATTCATAAAATGTAGGGTAGTTATATAATAAACAGTAAAAATACTGTTACTGTAACTTCCAGAAAGTAAACTGTATGAACTTTACACTTGTCTTGTTTATGCAATATTAGTTTCTATCAGTCATTATAACAGTTTTTTTTTTAGTAAATTTGACTGTATTTTATTTTATTTATTTTTTTTTACAATTTAACTGTCAGTAAATTAATTTTGTGTTTTTACTGGAATTACTGAGGATCACACATTTTATCACACAGGATCATATATTTTATATATACTTTTTTCATTTTCAGTTTGAAGAAGTTATATTACAGAACTTCTCTTGTATAGATGACTATTTTTTTCGCATAGTTGTTAGTGATTTGTTTCAGCATATACCAAATATTTTCAGTTGGATTCAGCTCACAACAATTAGGGAGGGAATCTTAAAAATGAACAATCTTTTGAATAAATAATAATTCATTATTTTGCATTGCATATATCATTATTTTTTGTAACATTTTATTTTCATTCGAGTCCTTCCAGCTTCAACACTGATAAAATAAATGATAATCTGTGTTCATTAAGTAAATTATCGTACAAAACATTTACTCAAAACAATTAGTTCTTAAGAATGACAGATGTTTTTAATTAAAAATGTTTAACTAGTTGAAATTATTTAAATTCATAAAAATATAGTATTCAATTTTCTTTTTGACATAAAATTTGCTGTTAAAAGTATTTTAAAATACCTTTTGGATCAAAGGTTTTATTCATTTAATTTTTTTCCTTTTATCTGCATTTTTCCACTGTAGAATTTGTTTGGTGAAACCAAACTACTATGGAAATATATATTATAGTCATTAAAAGTATGAAATTATTATAAATAGACAGCACTTCTATGAATGCTATATCTGATAATAGATATTTTTAAATATTATGACCCCTTTTATAAAAGTGCATTATAGTGAATTACTTTCACTCTCACCAGATTTGTAAGGAAAACTGTATTATGTTCATCTTTACAAGCCAAAGTTTTTACTTTAAAGTAAAGTTCTTAAATTTTAAAAATTTACATGCACTAGTATATTTGTTAGCATAACACTATAATCGGCTAAATATAGATTTCTTGCATTTGAGATTCTTTTAAATAGCTTATTTTTATAGAGGCTATATTTTCTGTAGATGTACATATATTTTAAAGAGAAATAATACTAAATTATAATATAAATTCACTGCTCTATCGATCTCTATGGCAAGTGGTCGGGTATCTCCCAATCATCAGAGATTTTGAGAGATTTCAGAGGTCCATACAAACTCTTAGACATCAAACTATTGTTGCTATATAAAGAGATAAATGAAGTAAATCTTTAAGAAATAATAAAAAAGATTTTTAAAAACACTAAAAGTAATAAATAATACTATTTCAATCCTTCTTTATATTTTTAATTGTAAAAGTTTGTTCTAAAGTAAAAACAACTACCAACTTACTAAGTATTAATCTGGGACTGTCAAAATATTTTTTTAAGAATTAAAAAAGTATTATTTTTATACTTTTTAATGCAGTTTTTTCTTTGAAATTAAATTTGTTTTTTTTCTTAGTTTATTTAATTAAAAAGAATGCTCTTTATTTATGTAATAAAAACTAATACTTAAATTTCATTTTATTTCTTTTCTTTTACAGGTGTTTACGTGGAGAAAATGTAACATCAGTAATTTGCTTGGTCTCTTATCAATATGTAATAGAAAGATAAATGTTTCAATAATATAAATTTCAATAATATATATTTTTAATTTTTTTTTGTAATAAAACAAGAGTCAACTATTATTTATTCAAGTTTTTATTTAAATAATTGAGGTTGTGCATGTGTTATTAGTCGAAAAAGGATGAAGAACTTGTTGATTGCAAGATCGCTACATAGTATCTGTTATTAGAGTTATCATTTGATGTTGTAGGAGTTTGATTGATAAAACTGTAGTTATGAATCAGTCAGATCTTACTGTTGGTTACCATCTACCCAAAATTATTAGGGTTTGTGCAACATGGTGGTGAGCAGAAATGTTTTTGTATGGACTTTTTAAAAAACATATTTCAATAAATACAAAAGATTACAGTGAAAATGAATTACCAGAGAAATATAATATGTATTTATTCACCTTCTTTCCTTCTTAATATAATAATATAACCTACGCTTCATATTTGAAATCATAATCAGAAGCTGCACAAACATATTTATTATTATTTGTAATGCTTTTTCATGTAATTATAAATTTAATTTATAAAAGGATTATAATTTTACAATTTGATTATAAAAGTTTAATAGAATAATAAAAGATTTAATAGAAGCATTATAATTAAAATTAGTTTATAAAATAAATTCCATTTATATTAATCATTACAGTGTTACTAATTTAGCTTCTCTGTACATGACTTAGTACATAAGAAATAGTGTAATATTTTTCATTTGCTGACTAACAGGAAACATTTGGCAATTAATTTATGATAGTTCTATAGTAGAGTAAGAATCATTTTATTAAAAAGTAGATACCACAGTTTATATTAGGCCTAATCTAAACAGTATTATATTAGTAAGGCACTGTCACCACTGCAATGTATGCAGCTCTCTTCAAGAATCATCTATATCCAATCAAATCCATATGAAATGAACTTCTGTGTACAGACAGATATTTTGTTGCAATATGACAATGTTTGTTTTCATCTTTGCAGACATCCAAGATTTATCTTTAAGTGTCTTTCACATCAGATGTACTGATGAGATCTCACACTTAGCAATTTTTAAGTCAGGACAAGTCCAAGAGACAATGAGAAGCATGTTGTTAAGAGGTTTGATAAGAGGTGACGCAGACAGTACATGAGTGGCTTTCTTTCAGCTAAGTTTTATTTGTTAGAGGTGTCGATGTACTTCTGAAGCACTGGAGTATTTGTACTATACAGACAGAGGATAAATAAAAGAAATTATACAACTATATACCATTTCTATTCAATAAATTTCAAGAAAATAAATCTCATTTTATTTGCATCTGCAGATCTAGTAAAAAAAATAATAAAAGTAGTGAGGAGCAGCAAAAAAATAATAAATATATTAAATTTAATAAATGTTTAATTACTTTTAATGAACTAAAAAACTATTTTTTTTTTCTTTTTCATATAATAAACTATGGAATTTAAAAAAATTGGTGGTTTGAATGTGCTACACTTCTCACAAATATTTTCAAGAATTTCTTTATAACTGTATTAAATTATAGGAGACTTTTTTTAATTTTATATGACAGCCCTTCTTGTTTGTGCCAATTTGCATGGTTTTACTACTAATAAAATTCTGCAACTTCTGGAATATTATGTTACCCTATCTTAATATTTATTTCCTTCATTATCTTTTTTATCATATTTTATTACCTTTGTTTTAGTCTTATTTTCAAACGTAGTTTTTTTCAAGGAGTAGATTCATACCAAACATTCTCTTTTTTTTAAATTCATCTATTTTTGGGTTTTGGTGTAAATAACAATATTATCAATAAATCTTACTGGTTACTAAGTGAAGGAAGTTAGGAGACTCAGCTTTGCGTATTTGTTTTATAACTTCTGAAGTGAGGATTTTTTCCAGAGAATACTTACCAATCTTTTAGATTCCCTAAGTTGGTCCATAGGGATTCACCTAATAGATACAAAGGATGATGTACTGGTTTTTATAAACAATTGATTACATTGGTTCTTTAGAACCTGGCATTCTCTCAGCACGGGGATCTTGTTCAAGATCCTCAGTAAAACTAAACATTCTATCTTCTCTCCTTGAGTAGTTAATTCATTAATATTTTTCCTTCAGTTCCAATACTGCTTCTTACAAGACCGCTTTTGTTAATATGGATGAATTTCATAAAAACAGTACACAAAAATTACACTTCATCATTTCTCTAATAAGAGTATAAAGAAAATATTTCTGACAATTTCATATAGTGTCCCTGAATTTTTGATATTTTGTAGATACATGAAAATTACTAAAATAATTATTTTTCTTAAGGTTGAACGTATACTTACGTTAATCTTTGTATTTAAATCAGAATATCGATTGTATATTTAGGTGCATGAACATAATTTGATTAAGACTTAGAAACCGTTCGGCCGATATTAATGATTCTTTTACAAGTGTTTTATTGAACTCTGGAGATGGTTTTAGTGGTACATTTATCCAAATAACTATACCATCGAGTGATCAGTAAGACTTAAGCAAAAAACTAGTATTTTACAGCGTTATTTTTCCGTACAATTCATATGTTTAGTCCAAGACTCAAATTTTATATGAAAACATTATGTGGTTCCTACGAATGAAATTTGAAAAATAGATGAAGTAGTTGTTAGGGGCATGAGTCAGAATGACTTAAACGGTCATATCAACATCACTCAGTCCTCTGAGTACTGTGCAGCTGAAAGCAATGGAAAACAACAGCTGCTTTTTTTCCAAGAAAATGTGGCTCTCTGCATTTTCATATAGCAATGATGGAGTCGCCTTCCTTGGTAAAATATTCCGGAGGTAAACTACTCCCCCGTTCGGATCTCCGGGTGGGGACTACTAAGGAAGGGGTCACAAGAAAATTAAAAAATAACATTCTACGAGTCAGATCGTGAAATGTTAGAAGTTTAAAAAAGGTTGGTAGGCTAGAAAATTTAAAAAGGGAAATGGATAGGATAAATGTGGATGTAGTAGGAATTAGTGAGGTTCGGTGGGAAGAGGAAGGCGACTTTTGGTCAGGTGATTTTAGAATAATTAACTCAGCTTCAAATAATGGGCAGGCAGGAGTAGGTTTCATAATGAACAAGAAGATAGGGAAGAGAGTAGAGTATTTCAAAACGCATAGCGATAGAATCATTGTAATAAGGATAAAATCAAAACCTAAACCGACAATGATTGTTAACATCTATATGCCTACAAGCGCTCATGATGATGATGAGGTAGAGTGTGTATACGAAGAGATTGATGAACCAATTTAACACGTAAAAAGAGATGAAAATTTAATAATAGTTGGAGATTGGAATGCAAGCATTGGAAAGGGCAAGGAAGGAAATATAGTAGGTGAATACGGGCTGGGCAAAAGGAATGAAAGAGGGGACAGACTTATAGAGTTTTGCACAAAGTATAATTTAGTAATTGCCAACACCCAATTTAAAAATCATAATAGAAGAATGTACACTTGGAAAAAGCCAGGCGATACTGCAAGGTATCAGATAGATTATATCATGGTTAAGCAAAGATTTAGAAATCAACTCGTTGAAACCAAAACTTACCCTAGAGCAGACATTGATAGCGACCATAATTTGGTGATAATGAAATGTAGATTGGGGTTTAAAAACCTGAAAAATGGTGTCAGATGAATCGGTGGAATTTAGAGAAGCTTGAGGAAGAGGAGGTAAAGAAGATTTTTGAGAAGGACATCGCAAGAGGTATGAGTAAAAAAGATAAGGTAGAAAATGTAGAAGAAGAATGGGAGAATGTTAAAAGGAAATTCTTAAATCAGCAGAAGCAAACTTAGGCGGAATAAAGAGAACTGGCAGAAAACCTTGGGCTTCAGACGATATATTGCAGCTGATGGATGAATGTAGAAAATATAAGAATACTAGTGATGAAGAAAGTAAAAGGAACTATCGGCAATTAAGAAATGCTATAAACAGGAAGTGCAAACTGGCGAAAGAAGAGTGGATTAAAGAAAAGTGTTCAGAAGTGGAAAGAGAAATGAACATTGGTAAAATAGACGGAGCATACAGGAAAGTTAAGGAAAATTTTGGGGTACATAAATTAAGATCTAACAATGTGTTAAAACAAAGATGGTACACCAATATATAATACGAAAGGTAAAGTCGATAGATGGGTGGAATATATTGAAGAGTTATATGGAGGAAATGAATTAGAAAATGGTGTTATAGAGGAAGAAGAGGAAGTTGAGGAGGATGAAATGGGAGAAACAATACTGAGATCTGAATTTAAGAGAGCATTAAAAGATTTAAATGGCAGAAAGGCTCCTGGAATAGACGGAATAACTGTAGAATTACTGCGCAGGGCAGGTGAGGAAGCGATTGATAGATTATACAAACTGGTGTGTAATATTTATGAAAAAGGGGAATTTCCGTCAGACTTCAAAAAAAGTGTTATAGTCATGATACCAAAGAAAGCAGAGGCAGATAAATGTGAAGAATACAGAACTATTAGTTTAACTAGTCATGCATCAAAAATCTTAACTAGAATTCTATACAGAAGAATTGAGAGGAGAGTGGAAGAAGTGTTAGGAGAAGACCAATTTGGTTTCAGGAAAAGTATAGGGATAAGGGAAGCAATTTTAGGCCTCAGATTAATAGTAGAAGGAAGATTAAAGAAAAACAAACCAACATACTTGGCGTTTATAGACCTAGAAAAGGCATTCGATAACGTAGACTGGAATAAAATGTTCAGAATTTAAAAAAAATTAGAGTTCAAATACAGAGATAGAAGAACAATTGCTAACATGTACAGGAACCAAACAGCAACAGTAATAATTCAAGAAAATAAGAAAGGGAGTCCGACAAGGATGTTCCCTATCTTCGTTACTTTTTAATCTTTACATGGAACTAGCAGTTAATCATGTTAAAGAACAATTTAGATTCGGAGTAACAGTACAAGGTGAAAAGATAAAGATGCTACGATTTGCTGATGATATTGTAATTCTAGCCGAGAGTAAAAAGGATTTAGAAGAAACAATGAACGGCATAGATGAAGTCCTACGCAAGAACTATCGCATGAAAATAAACAAGAACAAAACAAAAGTAATGAAATGTAGTAGAAATAACAATGACGGAAGACTGAATGTGAAAATAGGAGGAGAAAAGATTATGGAGGTAGAAGAATTTTGTTATTTGGGAAGTAGAATTACTAAAGATGGATGAAGCAGGAGCGATATAAAATGCCGAATAGCACGAGCGAAACGAGCCTTCAGTAAGAAATACAATTTGTTTACATCAAAAATTAATTTAAATGTCAGGAAAAGATTTTTGAAAGTATATGTTTGGAGTGTCGCTTTATATGGAAGTGAAACTTGGACAATCGGAATATCTGAGAAGAAAAGATTAGAAGAAGCTTTTGAAATGTGGTGCTATAGGAAAATGTTAAAAATCAGATGGGTGGATAAATTGACAAATGAAGAGGTATTGCGGCAAATAGATGAAGAAAGAACATTTGGAAAAATATAGTTAAAAGAAGAGACAGACTTATAGGCCACATACTAAGGCATCCTGGAATAGTCACTTTAATATTGGAAGGACAGGTAGAAGGAAAAAATTGTGTAGGCAGGCCACGTTTGGAATATGTAAAACAAATTGTTAGGGATGTAGGATGTAGAGGGTATACTGAAATGAAACGACTAGCACTAGATAGGGAATCTTGGAGAGCTACATCAAACCAGTCAAATTACTGAAGACAAAAAAAAACACGATATTACATGTGAACGGTTAAACGTGATTTAACATGATTTGCATTATAAAACGATTTTAATCAAACGTATAAGGATTGAAATCTTTGCTGTTTGGTATGTCTTAATCTCTTGTGAACCTTTTAAAAAAAAGATAAAGCTTACATCAATTTCTTTTTTGGTAAACTTCCTTTGTTATATTTCTTTATATCCTACTCCGTTTTATTGGAAGTGTTAATTACGTTCACTCTAATATGATCAGTTTGCATTACCAGCGACATTTGCTCAGTACACTTTTGAATTATAATTGTATATATTTCAAGCAAATCCGTGTGAAAAATAATGGAATGAATGCTCTCTAACGTTTCTCTAAATCGAGTTGTTTTTTATTATAAAAATATGATGTAGTTTCAATTAGGGCAAAGATATGTACAAAAATGAACTGCATCTTAAATAGTCGTTTTCTGCTTACCGGATTAGAAAAGCTGTTACTAACACAATATTTATGGAAAAAAATAAAAAATACCCTGGTTTAATTATTACATTATTACGTGAATTAGTCAACACGGAGCAAATTAATTAGTTTGTTTTATCAGTAATATTATTCCATCACTCTGAACACTGTCTAAATATGTCCAGAATTATAATTCTACATAACTGATAGTAAAACAATGAATAAATTTTCAAGATAAGTTTACTTTTCTTTATTTCTGTAATAAATTTATTACAAAAATAACCAATCATTTTAATAATTTTTAAACAATGTAATATTATACTGTATAATGAAATCAACTATCTGATCTTTATCAGATATACTTTCACTCTAATCTTTGAAATGCAATAAAAGGTATATCTTAATAACTGTCTTAAACAAGTAAACAATGATAGATAACTAAAATAATTTTGAAAAAGTCATTGTTTAAAAAAAAATTAGAATTTGAGATTCAAAAAATTTGTATAAAAATATTGTTTCACTTGAAAATGTAAATTCACTGCTAAGAAAAGAAATTTGATTTTAGAAAACAATTGTCAGTTATCCAGTCCAAAAAAAAGAAAATAATGTTAGATTGGTCGAATTATGTCAACTTTCAAATTTAAACATCCATCATCCCCACCTCTTCAAAACCATCAAATAAAACAAAACAAAAAACTTTTAATCTCCAAATCTCTGGATTTGGAGATTAAAAGTCTGCTTTGAAGAATTTCAAATTATGTGGCGTTTGTTATTCAGATATTTTTCCTTGGAAATTTTAAATGTAGAATTCAAAAAGATGCAAACTTCAATTCTAATTATTATTTATCAAAAATAAATAATAGTTTCTCCCAAAGTCAATATATAATGGGACTAAACCGATCCCAACATGGGAAATTAAAGAATTACAAAAGAACTTTAAATAAATATAAATAACAACTCTGATTAATTTCTAAACTCCAGAAAAATCATGGGATGACTTTAACAGTTAAAGAAACAAAAAAATATTACTAATGAAAGGATAATTTTTGAAAGAAAATAATTAGACAAAAACTGAAAAAGAGTAACACTAAAGATCTCTACAAAACTATAAAACAAAGGATATAAGCTTAAGTTTATATTTTAGAAATAGAAATGGTAAATTAGGTCAAATAAAGAAAAAAGTGTACAATTTTAGCAGAAAGTTTTGAGCAATTTCTAAACTGTGAAAGATTTAAAGCACAGTTAAAACATCAGGATTACAAGTTAGAATTCTATATTCAAAATCACCAAATGAAAAGTAAATTTAATAAATTAATAACCGAAATATTTTAAAACTATTTTAACAACTGAAAAACAATAAAGCTTCTGTTGAAGATTTTGGAATATTAGAACTTCTAAAATTCAACAAAAAAATTTATCAAAACTTCTAGAAAATTTCAAAAGGTGTTAGAAAGAGAAGAATCATGTTTTATGGGCAATTAATAGAATGCCATTCTGCAAGATTAACCAAAATGGTTTTTCAAAGACAAGAAAACCAGAAGCCGTGGATTTAGGATATCCGTAAAGATATAAATGACACTGATATTGAAAGTTTTGGAGATAAAAATCAAATAATGAAACTATTAAAGAGTTTAAAGGGGGTTTCAAGAGAAAAATAAGATTATCCAAATTCATAACCAATGGATAATAAAGAAGGTAGAAAGGTAGAAGCTAGAGATTTAGGAAATACTAAACAGAGAAAAGCAAAATCTCTGAAAAAACTCTTGTCAATCGTGGTCCTTAGATGGCTACAAAGAGCAATGTTAAATTATTGAATTATTAACGTATACAAAATTTATAATACTTTGTGGGATTAATAACAGAATTTAAAATATGCTCATGAACTTATTCTTCACAATATTTCAAGGAATATTTAACATGGACTTTTACATATCAAATCTAAATCAAGTACTAGTTTTATATCTCAGAAAATAAAAGTAGGTCAACAAATGTTTCTTCTAAGAGTTAAAAGTTACACTTGATTCAGAGCATGTGTTATGAATTTTAAATAAAACAGACCTCTTTGCCGTCCTTCGTGATGGAAGTGGTAACATCTCGACCTTTCATCCAGAGGTCCCAGGTTCAAATCCCGGTCAGGCATTATCACACGCTAGTTGTCATTCATCTCATTCTCTGAAGCAATACCTAATGGTAGTCCCAGAGGTTAAAAAAATCAGATTTTTTTTGTTATTTGTTTTAAATTTGGCTGATCCAAAAAACTACCTATTATGATATTCTAAAATAAAAATAGAAAATCAATTGATAACAACTACCAAACATCCATAAGGAAAGTTAAAGGAGAGCCTGTCTTTCTTATTTTGAATCATACCTAACCTTAAAACCGAATTTTGAAAATGATCAGAACATCACAATACTTTACTTTTTATTAACTGAAGGGAATATTGGAGGCCTGAAATAGTAAGAGATATTGAACCTTTTAACCACCATTGAGTTTTTTATATCCATCATGGTAAAACATATTTAAAAATTGTATTAATTTGTGAATTTTCTCTTATAAAATCATTTTTATTAATTTAATAGAATATATCTTTTAAGGATGTAAAGATGAACTTTTCTTTCAAGCTAATTGGTAAGTTTAATTCTTGTACGAGGGTTATTTTTTTTTTCAAGGTCCGATCGGTCGCGAAATAAAAACCCGCGCGAAAATCGGATGAACCTCTGCGCATATGTGTTGCGCAGCGTCTCGAGTATGACCTTCAATTACGCTTCACTTCGTTTAGTTCTGAACATGCAGCTAGCACGTAAACACGTCTACATCAATAGCATCTCCCGCCAAGTGTGAAGTGCGTGCGGTAATTCGATTTCTTCAGGCTGAGGGGTGTAATGCAGCTGAAATTCATAGACGAATATGTAATGTGTACAACTTCAATGAGTGACAGCAAAGTGCGACAATGGTGCAGGAACTTTAAAGCAGGATGTACAGATGTTCATGATGCAGGCGGTCAGGGAAGGAAGCGAGTGGATGAGGCAATTCGAGAAAATCGTCGGTTCACAATTTCTGTATTGAGTGATTCGTTTCCTGAAATTTCAAGGTCAGCTCTCTACACCATTGTGAGTGAGAGACTTCAGTACCGCAAACTGTGTGTGAGATGGATTCCCAAGATGCTGTCCGACCATCACAAAACAATGAGAATGGACGCCTCCTTAACGTTTCTCCAGCGCTACCACAATGAAGGAGAAGATTTTTTGAACAAAATTGTCACAGGAGACGAGACATGGTCCATTTCGAAACTGAAGAAACAAAAGAACAATTCAAACAGTGGATGCATTCTCACTCTCCCAGTAAACCAAAGAAGTTCAAGCGAACCTTGTCCAACAGCGTATGTTTACTGTGTTCTGGGACCAGAATGGAGTTCTCATGGTGGAATTCATGGAACGTGGCATGACCATCACTGCAGCCTCATACTGCGTGACTCTTCAACGTCTATGAAGGACAATTCAGAATAAGCGGAGAGGAATGTTGTCATCAGGCACTGTCTTTCTCCATGATACTGCTCGGCCGCACACTGCAGCTGTAACAAAGAAGCTCCTGCAGCGTTTTCGTTGGGAAGTGTTTGATCACCCACCATACAGCCCGGACTTGGCTCAATCCGATTTTCACCTCTTTCACATAATTTTTGTCACTTAAATTACTGAAAAATTTAAAAAAAATGTGTGTTGCATTCTTTGACTTTAAAAAAATAAATTGATAAAAATTATAACAATAAATATAACCCATGCATTTTCCACAAGTTGAAAATAGATTACCTGATTAATTAGTTGCTGAATTCCCATTATCTCCAGTTAAATATTTTATTACATCAGATTTTTTAACCACCTTTGGTAGTAAAAAATTAATGATTTGAATATCAATATTCATTATTTGAGTGAACTAGAGAAAGCCTTCGAAAGAAATGGGAAGCCTGACCTCTTTGATGTCATTATGAGGTATAGATGAGTTGATGTAATTTTGTTTACCATATATTAGTAAAGTGTTAGATAGTGAAGAAATTTTTCAAATTGATTTTGTAATTTCTAAAATTACTCCAGACAGGCAAGTTCTCTTTTTTTATAAAATAGTATACATAGATTAGATTACAATTATAAATAACATTGGTCAACAAAATTTAATTTTTTGTTTGTTAAATGAGAGTGAATGGCTGATTCTTATAGTACTTTTTATGCTAATTTCATATATGGGCTCAGTTTTTTTGTAATTTAAATTTCTTTTGAAACAAAAAATGAATGGTGAATGTAATATGACAATACATTACATGCATTCTGTGCTCACCTAAAATCTATTTTTTTTGCATTTTCTGCTGTAACCTGCTGTAGGTTTTAGATTTCAACAGTAATCAGCTAACATTTTTGGATTCCATTTTCCCTGGTATAGTGTTTCCATTGTAGATATCTTCTGGTGAAAGCGTTCTCCATGTTCATCACTAATAGCACTAAAATCCAAAAGTGAATGTAAGAAATGGATTTTGAGTGACATAGTTTTGAAGGAGTTCACTCACAAGTTCTCTGTAGTTACTGGCCTTATGGTTTCCAAGGAAGTTGTTTACCACATTTTGAAATGATTTCCATACCGCAACCTCCAAGTCATTCAAACATTCTTCAAATGCCGGATCGTTCATTAGTTTTCTTATTTGTGGCCTAACATATATACCTTCCTTTATTGTAGCATCGCTTTTATTAGGGAATTTGTTTTTTTTTAAACTGAAACCTTGCACCTCTATGATCCACTGCTTTAACAAATTTTTTTAATAAACCTTTTACTAATGCCTGACTAACAACATTCTTCTCTCCTGTAGTCAACACCTCTCTCTTTGGCCACTGCTCTTTTATGTAATGGTTTTTCCTATCTCTGCTGTCCTATGTCTGCTTTTTGTGTAAAAAGCAACGGAACTTCGTGTATCCAAGGCGCAGTCCATGTAAAAGTGCTATTACTTTCAGATCTCCACAAATATGCTATAAATATTTCCCATACTGAATCCTGCTCAATACAAATTTCATATTTTCATAAGACTCCTTCATGTGAACAGTGTATGCCAATGATATTGATGCTTATTTATTTTCAATGTGAAGTAGACCAGATTTCAAACAAAGCTTTGATAACTCAATAAAAAGTGACCATTTGTTAGGATGGTGCATGTGTCCCAAAGCCTCCAGAAAGAGTCCACATCATTACAGTATACTAAGTGTTTGTACAGAGAGAAGAAATGTTCAAATTCTGACTGTCTGTCACGGAAAGCACTTATTTTAGTGTTTGGTTGTAAAAAATGCCTTCCTTTCAGTCTTGATGCCAGTATTTCTGCTTGATTCTTTGATAAATTTAGATCACAAACCAGGTCATTTAATCTTGCCTGATTAATTAAATGGGGTTCAGTATATTTCTAAAAATTTAGGATTTCTTTCTTCATCACCTGATATGTCAGCACAAGATTCAACATTTTCATCTTCATCTAAGTTCTATATAAAAACAAAATTGGAAACTCTTGGCTAACTGGCACTGACGACATGGCAGAGGGAATATTTGTTAATGTATTTACATTCAAAAAATGCTATGTTTATGGAGTTCATGCATGATACTTACTACCTGAATATAAGAATGGTAGTTAAAAAAAAAACTAAGCCCTATAGAAGAATTCTGATTTCATATTTGAAATCATCATGAAAATTACTAAAAGAATCAGTTATTCACTCTCATTTAACAAAATTATTGTTGATCAATGTAACTTGTAAAAGTCAAAACTTGGAGACAATAAATAAATTGCTCAATATAAGAACTTTGCATTGGCCTACCACAGGTCAAAAGTGGCATTGAATTATGATGTTAATTCACATTACTCAACACTGCCTTTTGTTATAACATGAATTATTACAACTTAATTAACATGAATTATCATAACTTATTTTTTTGTTATTTTTAAATGATATGAAAGTTGCGCCATGTATGAGCAACTATGTATGTACGTTAGAAATTGGATTTTACTCAGACTTCCTCATACTCTTTGTAGATCTTTTATTAAACTTAGACCACTTTAATAAAATTTCAGTTAGCTTTACTGTAGTATACCTACTTAGAATCATGCATAATCAACACCAAAAAAAAAAATATATATATATATATATATATATATCAAAAACTAATATTATACAGAGGCTGAACCTGGATAGAGAGAATTGGAAGCTGAACTGAGATTGATTGATTGGCAATGGTACTGAAATTTTCAAGATGTCAAAAAAAACGTTTTTACTACTTTTGTTTAGCTTAGGCAAATAGGCTGTATTTTCTGTTTCTGTATTTTTTTTTAGCTGTAGGTCAATCTATTTCAAAAACATTATGAGAGGCACCTCCTCAGGATTTGGTCAATTATGATTTTAGTTCCCAGAACTAAAATTATATCATACTAAAATCATATCTGGCTTTTCATCTAATGCTATAAATGAATGGATGCAATAATTTTTTCACTCTGTTATCATCTTCATTGAAAAAAAAAGGTTTTTGGATGAGAATAGCTCTCCCCTAGCTAGCTCTTTATGCTACTGTGTAAGAACATGTTCATAAACAAATATCATTATATTTTTCCTTTCTTAAACGGGCTAGAAATTGAATGGAATACTTCTATCAAATATTCTTATTTTTTATTCCTGTGCCTCAATCTAACTGCACTATATGCAAGAGCGACATTCTTAGTGTTTCTAAGCTAAATTGTATTAATTTATCTGTAGTTGTAATTTGGCAGAAGTGAAGAATAATGTCATTATTAATATCATTTATCAAGTGGAGAAACATTTTGGAGCTAACTATTCAAAAGCATTCCAGCTAGCCAAAAGTGCTGAAAGAACTTCAACTTTTGCTTTGGAGTTTTAAGATAACCAAACAAATGTGTTTTTGGTTCTTTGTCCTAGAGGAGATAGTGCCTTGACTTTTAAAAATTTTCATAGATTTCATAAGTTGAAGAAAGTTATCTTTCATGCTTTCAAATCCAAAGGGTTGTTTTGTGTAAAAATTGCACATCCATTTTTATTTTCAAAACAACTTTTGTATCCATGAGTTAGGTTGGATCTCAGTTTTGTGAACTTTTCCATTAATTTCTTGTTACAACTTTAAAAAAATGTTTCTAACTACTACTTTCCTCTCACTTTCTTTGTTATTAAATAAAAATTACGAAGACTGCGCCCCAAAACTGATTTTTGCATAAAGTAATAAGTAAAGTAAGTTATGAAATCTGTATTCATCAATAATTGTGATCCTGATTATATAATGTTAAGTTATTTTCATCCAGTGGTATGATTGTTGTCATGCAGTTAATCTTTCACTAGGCTCTAATGTGCGAACAAAATTCTGGCTAAAAGTGATTCTTTGAGTCTTACATTTTTCCCCAGTTGCAGCCAGATTTGATCACCATTTCCGAAAATATGAATAGTTACCACAATATGTAACAGTTGTAAATATTATCGACAAAACAAATCTTATGATATTTCCCTTTTCGTCTCTTTTGCTTGGATAAAAAGTGGCCGAGATAACTGGGTCCGCAGGAAACATTTTACTAAGACTTGTAAATTATTCTGTCAGTTTCAAATAACCTGTTACTATTTTTGCACTCCAAGGCCTTCTTATCGGTTAGAATTTTAACTGAAGTATGAAGTTTAATGAGCGTCACTAACTGTAACGCGCATTCTCAGAGGCAAACGTTTTTTAAGTTTCCTTGTCTACTTGTCTATTAATTTGAGCTTAAGAATACAATTTTGTACCAGCAGCCAACACTCAAATAAAAATGTAGAATCAACACAATTTGAAATTGGATTTGTGTACTGACTATAAATGTCTATCTGTTGTTAAGGTTTTGTCCTTCATATTATACTTTTCTTTAATCGTTTTTCATATGCCCTCTCGAATATACTTTTTCCCCAGCTTTATTCTTTTAAGTTTTAAAAGAAAGTTTGAAATAGTTTTCCAACAATTTTGTAAATAGCACTTTAAGAGAATTCTATTTTCTATTCAACAAATTTTCAGAAACATCCACAATAATAATTAGCGATTCCAGAAATACTTTCACTTTTCAACAGTAGGTTTCCTCATTTTTCAGTTTTTATAATTACATATTTTATTTAATCGATGTAACAATCTTATTAGTATAATAGCGTTTGAATATTTATAAATAAATTCATTTTATAAGTAATTTTACAAAATATCAAACTATAGACAACCACTGACATTTAAATAAGTTAGGACTGCTTCGCATATATTTCCAAAGGCTTAAACAATGATGAACAGCTGATTATTTCACCATTGAACGTCCGATTGCGTACTCTGTCTGTTATTGCTGTTGAAAGTTAAGGTTACGTTTCATCAAGTTTTCGTTATGTAGTGAATGGAAGAAGAAAAGTTCTTACAAAAATGATGTTAGATGCTTATAGGTATTTAGGAAATTTTGTGCATTTAAATTTGCACAAAATTGTTCACAGAACTAATGTAGACTTAATTCGTTACTATAGTTTACAGTACACAAATGTGTCCAAGCCTTTATTAGATTCGTTCGTCATAAAAGATTTATTTAATTTTTTTACGAAGAACGAATCTGATATTATTAAACGATGCATTCAGTGTGTTTCTCGAATGCAATGCAAATCGGAATGCCGTTCACGAAGTACGGTAAGTCTTATATAAAACTGTACACGATTCAATTTATGTACAGTTTCATCCCAATGATTTGTCTACATCATAGAATTTAGGAATAGATGTTCCAAAAATCTAACATTATCATTAACGTCTGTTGAATGACAAATCCATTTGACTACTTGAACAAGCAAATTGTTATTTTGGGTTATTAATTATTACTGTTTCAATTATCCTAAAGCCTTCACCAAAGTGCAGAATTAACAATTTTGTGTGATGTTTCATCATTTGTGATAGTATGATCTTACGTTTTTGAAAGTGACTGCAGCACAGTTGCAAACATATCTCTGCTCTATGTTCAAATGCTACAAAATTTTGTCCTGGACAAAGAGCAACAGTTAGTAGATTATGGTTCGAGCAAAGTGGTGCTACAAGCCATACTGCACATGACCTCATACACATTTTTTGTGTCAATAGTATAGAGATGTTGCATGGGCCCCAATTTGTAAATATGACAGTACCACCAGAGGTTTTTGTTATAGGGATATAAAAATCAAAATTATACAAAAACACCTAGAATGTAAGAATCGTTGAAAAGAAGATTGAGTCAGAGATATGCAGGATTGTTAGAAAGAATAAAGGCAAGATTACATGGACAGAAAAGTTTTATTTATAAAAAGGGTGACCATTTGAAGAATATTTTTTGTCATCAGTCATTTGACTGGTTTGATGCAGCTCTCCAAGATTCCCTATCTAGTGCCAGTCGTTTCATTTCGACATACCCCCTACATCCTACATCCCTAAAAATTTGTTTTACGTATTCTAAACATTGCGTGCCTGCACAATTTTTCTCTTCTACCTGTCCCTCCAATATTAAAGCGACTATTTCAGGATGCCTTAATATGTGTCCTATAAGTCTGTCTCTTTTTTAATTACATTTTCATTTGCTGCAACATCTTCATTGTCACTTTATCAACCTGTCTGATTTTTAACATTCTCCTATAGCACCACATTTTAAAATCTTCAATCTTTTCTTCTCAGGTATTCCAATTGTCCAAGTTTTACTTCCATATAAAGCTACGTTCCAAACATATACTTTCAAAAATGTTTTCCTGATGTTTAAATTAATTTATGATGTAAACAAATTATATTTCTGAATGAAGGCTTGTGTCGCCTGTGCTATTCAGAATTTTATATCACTTCGGTTTCGTCCATCTTTAGTAATTCTATTTCCCAAATAACAAAATTCTTCTACCTCCATAATCTTTTCTCTTCCTATTTTTTTTTTTTTTTTTAGTAGTTCATCATATTATTTCTACTACATTTCATTACTTTTGTTTTGTTCTTGTTTATTTTCATACAGTAGTTCTTGCTTAGGACTTCATCCATGCCATCCATTGTTTCTTCTAAAGCTTTTTTACTTTTGGCTAGAATTACTACTACATCATCAGCAAATTGTAGCATCTTTATCTTTTCACCTTGTACTGTTACTCCGAATCTAAATTGTTCTTTAACGTCATTAACTGCTAGTTCTATGTAAAGATTAAAGTATGGGGATAGGGAACATCTTTGTCAGACTCCCTTTTTTTATTACGACTTCTTTTTTATGTTCTTCAATTATTTCTGTTGCTGTTTAGTTCCAACAAGTGTTAGTAATTGTTCTTTTATCTCTGTACTTGAATCCTAATTTTTTTAAAATGCTGAACATCTTATTCCAGTATACGTTATTGAATGCGTTTTCTATGTCTATAAATGCCAAGTATGTTGGTTTGTTTTTCTTTAATCTTCCTTCTACTATTAATCTGAGCGCTAAAATTACTTCCCTTGTCCCTATATGTTTCCTGAAACCAAATTGGTCTTTTCTTGTAACACTTCTTCCACTCCCCTCTCAATTCTTCTGTTCAGAATTCTAGCTAAGATTTTTGATGCATGACTAGTTAACCTAATTGTTCTATTTTCTTCATATTTATCTGCTCTGTCTTTCTTTGGTATCATGACTATAACACTCTTTTTGAAGTCTGACAGAACTTCCCCTTTTTTGTAAATATTACACACTAGTTTGTGTAATCTATCTATCCCTTCCTCATCACTGTGCAGAAATTGAGCAGGTATTTTGTCTGTTACAGAAGCCTTTCTGCCATTCAAATCTTTTAACAATTTCTGTGTTTTTCTGTTCTTTTAGAGTTTCTGTGGCCTATTCCTGAGTCCCATTTTTCCCTTGACCTTATCACATTCATTTTTTAAAATTTCACCATGGTTTTCAATTTGTGGATGGTTTTTTGGTTTCATCCTTTTCTGTGTTGGATGTTTTCTTTTACATTTCTCATTTATGTTAGGAAGATTTGATACTTTTTCTGAGCTTTGTATATTTTCATGAATAACATTTTCTACTTCACTTCATCATCATCATTAGATCAATGTATCTCATCTACTAGTTCTTCTAAAACTGCAGTTATCTCTTGCTCAGTCATTGTAGAACTTAAGGCGATTTTACTTTTTTACCATGATAAAGGTCTAGTTAACTAATATATTTGTAATGATTATTAAAAGATCCAGCATATATCTCAATTATTTTTAAATCAGGACAGTTAGTGTTGGGTTTAAAAAAGAACAACCTTAATATTTACTCACTAATTATTATCATCACATTTATAAGAAGTATTATTAACAATAGAAATAACCGACCATATGTCAATAAGAAGAAAAAATCCAACTTTGTAACTGTCAGTACGTCTAACAGACGTAAGTACATTTTTCATGTGTTACTGACAGCATGTCTACTAGATGTGCAGGCTTTATAAAAGATTTAGTTTATTCACCTTTACACATGTACTATGGACTTTGTTTTCCATTGACTCATACAGAACTAAGCAGGGAAAGAATAATTTGTGGTGGGAAAAAGATACAACAAACTGGTGGAGTGAGGGAACAAAAGTAAAATGGTGCTTACATCTCAAAGATGTATTGGCAGCATCCTAGGGTTAATTAAATGACCAGCTGAAAAATGTGTTTATCATTATTCTGTTGCCCGACCATATGTCAATAAGAAGAAAAAATCCAACTTTGTAACTGTCAGTACGTCTAACAGACGTAAGTACATTTTTCATGTGTTACTGACAGCATGTCTACTAGATGTGCAGGCTTTATAAAAGATTTAGTTTATTCACCTTTACACATGTACTATGGACTTTGTTTTCCATTGACTCATACAGAACTAAGCAGGGAAAGAATAATTTGTGGTGGGAAAAAGATACAACAAACTGGTGGAGTGAGGGAACAAAAGTAAAATGGTGCTTACATCTCAAAGATGTATTGGCAGCATCCTAGGGTTAATTAAATGACCAGCTGAAAAATGTGTTTATCATTATTCTGTTGCAATTTATGAGGGTATTTGGTGTAGTCTTTTACCTTAGTACTATTAACAAATTAGGAAAATTGGGTAAAATGTTTTTTGTTCCCACTCAATTTCAATATTTTTTGCACTGTTTTTTTTATATTTTGTACTATTGATGTACATAATGTTAATTTGGCTATTCTGGTGGTCCAATAGTGAAAGATCAAAAAAATAACATTTTTAAGCAGTAAAAAAATGTGAATTTATTTTCCATAAACAGATTTTATTTCAATTTTTTTAATTTTTTATTTGTGGAACAGAATTTTATAATAATTCCACCACCTTTTCTTTCTTTTTCTGTTTAGCCTCCAGAACCACGATAAGGTATTACTTAAGAGGATGGATGAGCATGATATGTATGAATGATCTGTAGTGAAGAGATCTGAAATAAAGTATGATCTTGTACAATCTCAGGTCAATCATTCCTTCCAAGGTTCAAATCCTAGTAAAGGCTTACTTTTATATGGATTTGATTATTAGATCATGGATATCAGTGTTCTTTGGTAATTGGGTTTCAATTAATCATGTATCTCAGAAATGATTGATCTGAGACTGTAAAAGACTACACTTAATTTACACTCATACATATCATCCTCTGAAGCAATACCTTATTGGTGGTTCTGGAGGCTAAACAGAAAAAGAAAAGAAAAAAAAGATTGATCATTCCTGAGATGTGTGGTTAATAGAAATCCAACCACCAAAGGACACCAGTATCTACCACCTCCTTCCTTTCCTTTTTTTCTGTTTATCTTCTGGGAATCATCATCAGGTATTACTTCAGAGGATGAATGAGGATGATATGTGTGAGTGTAAGTGTAGTCTTGTACAGTCTCAGGTTGAACGTTTCCAAAATGTGTGGTTAATTGAAACCCAACCACCAAAGAACACTGGTATCCATGATCAGTATTCAAATCCATATAAAAGTAACTGCCTTTACTAGGATTTGAACATTGCAATTCTCGACTTCGAAATTAGCTGATTTGCGAAGACGCATTCACTAGACCAACCTCTGAACAACTTACCTTTACTTTCATGTTTAATCATATTTTTAAATAACGTTTTTAATGTTGCCTATGTAGTTTTTATGTTTCTTTTCAGTTCTTCATTGGTATGAGGATTAACAAAAATAATAAAACAATGCCTTTACTTCAAAAAATGTAAAAATAAGAAAGAGATAATACAAAAGTTCTTGGCATATGAGTGCCATTACCATACTTTCATGGTATAAGTATTATTATTTTTATACGTATATATTTTCAAAACACTATTGAAAAAAGAATCTATGGATATGAGATCAAGACACCTGGCAAGTTACAGTACTTTTGAAATTAGACAGTCATTAAAAATGAGTGATTGTAATTGCATGTATTGTTGCACTGTTTTGTAACTATAGCTATCTTCAGGATGTAAAACACTAATAAATATAGTTGTGGTGTAGACTGAAATTTTAAATATTTTATTTACTTACAGTACAGTTCATTTGTTTTATTTACATATTTATTTACAATATTGTTAAAAGAAAAAATTTGTCCAATTATTCACACATCATACACCAATATTTTTCACTGTGTGAAGGCAATTATTGAAAAGCTTGTGGAATGACAATAGTCCAAATTGGTTATTGTACTTATTAGTCACAAAGGCGGAATCACACTTCATCATTGTAATAAATGTTTTGTATTCTTATGTCTGTATTTAATGAACAATCAAAACATTTTCATTAATAAAATTAACCTTTTACTTTATTTGAAACTTCTAACTGTTTGAACAGCATTGATTTTTAAGATGTTAGTATTCAGATTTTGTTTTTAGAAATCTAACCTGAGAAGTAGTTTATGCTGTGATGTAGCAGGACCATATCAGTTGAATTTTAATGATATTATCCATTTTGATTGCTAACAGTAAAGGTGACGAAAGTATATTATCTCCTTTTCCGCTGTTTTAGCAAGAAGGGATCAAGCAAGTGTTTAAATTCTATTTTTTTTTGTACATGAGTAACAGGGAACATATTGGGTTATTTCTTGGTTCAGTACGTACATGTTACATGGTTACACATGTATATGTTCAAATCATTTCGATGTTTACTCTGACAAGTCGGAGGAAACATCAGACTAATTTGAACATATACGTATTCTACTTGGATATATTTGAATTAGCTTTCAGCAATATTGTAAAAACTATATTGCAAAATAATAAAATTCAAATCAAAACATTATTACATTTTTGTCAATACCTATAAATAATTTTTGTTAGTTACAGATTGCTTTGTTGAGGAAAGAACAACGTGCCCTTTTAAATATACTAGATCGATCCAACTTCAAAAATGTTAGAAGTTTACATACTTCTGCAGCCAATTTTCAACAGAAAAACGAAAATGATAAAAATAAAAAGAAGAAAGAAGATGATGAAGATAATACCTTACCAGCTTTATTAGCTAAAGCCTTTTTTTGGATGCTGACTGCTTATATGTTAGTTGCGTCAATATCATTAATGTTTCCTGGCACTAATCAACCAGAGGTGATGTATTTAGATTTTATTATTATTTAAATAAATATTTATGTTATAATTTGAAAGCAAGTTCATAACATTCTAAGGTTTCAGATTTCCAAATAAAAAAAAGAATGCTGATTTTTCCTTAATCTCCTTGCATTACAGTAGTTGAGCTGAGATACAAATAAATAATTTTTATATTCTTATCAGTACTTAATAATAAATTATATAGATCATGTCATTATAATAAATTATAATTATAAAAACAGATTATAAAATAAAAAATGGATATGATTAAAGTTTGTATTAATTAATTATTTAAGTTCAAACAATTATGTAATTAATGGTAAATACATTAATTATAAAAAATAGTTCACAATTCAGAAGTTTCTATTTAAAAAAATATTTTGAGCACATATTTATCTACACCTTAAACTAGATGTAGAAAAATACGTTTTATTTTTTTAATTAGTATTATTTTAAATTTATTAATAAAATATTTTTTCTGTAAAAGAAAATCTTTTAATCATATTTTAAATAAATTACATTGGGATGATTTTTCAAGTGGTTTGGTAATTTATTAAAAATGTCATTGTAGCATAAAGGCCCTGTCTCATAAATTGAAATACTTTGTTGAGTTTTATGGTTTTGTTGGGATGGATATGTTATTTTTTTAAGAGTAAGTGACCATTCTTTTTAACAAAGATAGCAGATTTATAAATACGAACGCAAGATAAAGTAACTAATTTAATTTTCTAAATATTGGTCTAAACATATTTATGGGTGCCAAACATTGATCTTGCAGCCCATTTTTCCATCTTAAAAACTCATTCTGACTTTTTGAGAGAATCTAATGACATGACATACTTTAGATGTAGGAATAATGTATATGTAGGAATAATAAATATTTAATAATAATGAGGAGTTTAGTGTTTCATTAAGGTGCTTCAACGCAAAACAGTATTGTTTAACTTTGTTACAAATGAAGTTAATTTGATCCTCCCATGAGAACTTGTCATCTAACAAAACACTCAGAAATTTTTCTTTATGGGTAACAGAAATATTATGGTTATCTTTATTCAAAATTCTATTCATGTGATCAATAATTTTATCTGTTAAGCACAATGCAACAGTTTTATCCATATTTAAAGGATACAATTCATCCTGTGATTAATTTTTTTATGTGCTATTGTAGAATTTTTTATTTCTTTTAGATCCAGAACAATCACAAATGATATAGGACATTTTATACTTTTTTTATATATATTATTTATTTTGAAGTGTTTTATTTTTTTTTAATTTAATATCTTTCAGTATTTTTGGAACAGACATATGTTTTTATTTGGATAATATACATTCTAGTTCATTTTTTAATGTATTCTATGTTTTGTACAATGACATTTATTTTAAGTTTTAAAATTTTCTTTTGTTAAATACAAAAGATAATATGAATAAAAGACTGGAAGCTTTGTCAAAAATGTATCATTTGTTCAATGATATATATTTTATGTTATTTTAATCATGTTATTTACATTTATCAACAAAAGAATTTGATGTATAAACCATTATTTAATTTGTAATATTTAATTGATTTTTCAAATGTTATTAATGCAACTTAATTTTGTTTAATTACCAAAAAAGAAATTGTATGATATATATATATATATATATATATATATATATAAAACTGTGAAAATTAAAGTGATTCATCAACATACTGACCATAGTGCCAAATAACCTCAAATAACAACAAAAAAATAACCACCAAACACAGTAATAGAATCTAGAAAAATAATACCAGAGTCAACTTTTGCAGGATCTTGCATCATCAGGCGATACAAAATTCCAAAATTACAGCAAACAAATAAATAAGTAAATAAAAACTAAAAATGTAAAAATGATAAACCCTAGTAACCACAAAACTTGAACAACATAACTTATTGCCAACTGGAATAATAATAAATTTTAAAGTCACACAACTGCATAGTTTCTACATAGTTTACAACAAGGGATAAACGAAGTTTACTTGATAGCGATAAACATAGTTTACTTAACAAGGAATAGAATGGAAAAAAATGCTATGGGAAACTCTCGACCACCCTCCTTATAGTCCAGATTTGTCCCCCTGTGAGTATTTTTTGTTTGTGCCCTTGAAAGAATCGCTTGGAGGGGAACGATTCAGAAACTATCTTTAATCCACCAAAATGTTCAGAACAAAGTGTACTTACATGTTAAGATTTACAGTAATGATGAGCCACTTTTCTTTGTGTATAAAATGCTGAACTATAAATTGCTTACTTACCATAAGCATAATTCTTATGCTTGTGAGGATAGTATTGTCTTTTTTTATATTTTGATGTTAGTAATTTTATTAATTTTAACTCAGTTTTAGCTTAGAAATATATTTTTGAGTATGGGAAATAAAGCCATATTTTCAGTTACTGGTAGGAATGTACGTTATATATTGAGTTAGTATATTTGTTTTTTGTGTTTTCTGAATGAGCTGAAGAGCAGTATACTGTGTAATATAATATATTGTTGCAAAAGGCTCCAATCAGAGTTAATTTCATTGACAATATATTGATGCTTGCTAAACATCCAATCCCTATTTTGAACAGATTGAATGTTTCACCAGTACCGTTGAATATTTCCTGCATATTATTTGAAATGCTGATATCTAACAATACATAGCTCAGTAAAGAAGGCAATAGATCACTTTAGTTCCCATTTTCCCTAGTAAGCCTGGTACAGGCTTTTATGTTTGAGAATAGCTTTGCCCGATGTAGAATTGACATACAATTCATGTCAGGTCATCTACAGCTAATGCAGTTATGGTAATTAATATTCATCAATATTATGTGCAAATTTCTTTCTTTCCTATTTAAATTGATAATATTTATTTAAAAAAAAAAAAAAGGATTTAGAAGAAACAATGAACGGCATAGATGAAGTCCTACGCAAGAACTATCGTATGAAAATAAACAAGAACAAAACAAAAGTAATGAAATGTAGTAGAAATAACAAAGATGGACCGCTGAATGTGAAAATAGGAGGAGAAAAGATTATGGAGGTAGAAGAATTTTGTTATTTGGGAAGTAAAATTACTAAAGATGGACGAAGCAGGAGCGATATAAAATGCCGAATAGCACAAGCTAAACGAGCCTTCAGTAAGAAATATAATTTGTTTACATCAAAAATTAATTTAAATGTCAGGAAAAGATTTTTGAAAGTGTATGTTTGGAGTGTCGCTTTATATGGAAGTGAAACTTGGACAATCGGAGTATCTGAGAAGAAAAGATTAGAAGCTTTTGAAATGTGGTGCTATAGGAGAATGTTAAAAATCAGATGGGTGGATAAAGTGACAAATGAAGAGGTATTGCGGCAAATAGATGAAGAAAGAAGCATTTGGAAAAATATAGTTAAAAGAAGAGACAGACTTATAGGCCACATACTAAGGCATCCTGGAATAGTCGCTTTAATATTGGAAGGACAGGTAGAAGGGAAAAATAATTGTGTAGGCAGGCCACGTTTGGAGTATGTAAAACAAATTGTTGGGGATGTAGGATGTAGAGGGTATACTGAAATGAAACGACTAGCACTAGATAGGGAATCTTGGAGAGCTGCATCAAACCAGTCAAATGACTGAAGACAAAAAAAAAAAAAAATATTTATTTTATGTGAAATTTCATTGAAACAAAATTTGGTGTTTTTGCAAATTTTTTCTTGATTTATTTTAAATAATATTTATGTATATTTTTTAATAATTTATTTATTTGTATAATTACAGTTCATTCGATTTGTTTCTTGGAATGAATTCGTACATCATATGTTAGCAAAAGGAGAAGTTGAAGAGATTATCGTAAGACCAGATTTAGATATAGTTACAATAATTTTATTTGAAGGTGCAATTATTAAAGGCAGACGTGTAAGTACCAAATTTTTATTAGTATTTAGATATTTTTATCATTGAAGACATAATGATGACACTCATATGTTTATTTTTTTTTAGTTTTTTTCAAAAATACTGGCATCAGTTTATTTGTGGAGATTTTTGTGGTATGATAGAAAATGTCATACATGGAATCATTTGTGATTACAAAGCTAGTAATTTATTAGTATTTTTTTTTTTTTTTTTTTTAATTTATCTTCCCTTGTTACTTTTCTAAATCATGAGTCCAAAAAAATAAAAAAATGAAAGTCCAAAATAAAAAATTTCTTATTGAAAATATAAATGAATATAAATACGATGATTTGATTTATAAAATTTCTTGCATTAATTTACCAATAAAAATCTTCATTTTCTGATCTTTCGTACATAATAATTTTTCTCATGATGTTATCCCATGACGGTTTCTTATTAATAAATTTATTAGTTATTATAAATATGTTTTTATACCTTTAGGGGTTTTTTGAAGGTTTATTTTCAAATTTTGTCTTCAGTTCACATCCTCAATCAATTTTTTTAAATTATCTTCTTTTTTGTTTATTTCTCATAAAAAATAAATAATCCAAATTCTTTGTGAAAATCAACTGTTGATTATTTGTGTCTTATAACATTGTAATTAGATGTTAATCTATAAAAAAGTAAAAATGTCTACTATTTTTTATTCATTCTGTGAGTGTGATCTCAGGGTCACAGTATACTTTTATATATTGGTTAAAAAAAAATTCATTATGTTGTAAGGTTTTGCTAATTTTACTGAAAAAAAGAATGATTTTTATTCAGCTGATTCTTTCATGGAGTCAAAGAATATTGTGATTGTACTTATCACTAACACTTCATAAGTCATACACATAATATTACAGTCTCACTGGATTAATAAAAACTGCCAATCTTGTTGTATTATAAATCATAAAATTTGCAGAAACTGTCAAGCCTAGTTTTACATAATGCTCTTTTATGTAATTGGGTTGGTAGTGTTATAAAAGAAGATTTACATTTTTTAGCAGCTTTCTAAAGAATTTGGAAATCACTATTGTGCTCAGTAATGTTTACATGCATAAGATTTTTTTCATCCACTTTACTAGACGCAGATTTTAACTGATGTGACAAAACTTGGTAGAGTGATGTAAACCTATAGTGAATAGAGCTACTATTCCTAATAGATTGGTTTTCAAACTAATTGGTTCACAGAAACCAGAGTTAGAGACAAAAAATTGGATTTTGGGATATATTTTAAAGGTTAACTAAAAACAGAAATCCATCCTTCTGACACCCTTACTGCTACAGAATTTTTTAATACATCTCTTGATCAAAAGAATGTATCATTATCCTTATATAACTATATTTGAACTCTGAAACATTTGTTTCTAACATATATTTACATTGTATTCGAAACCATCTGCACCACATAGTGAATGGTTCTCAACACATAGTATATGGTATATGTTACTTTTATTACTTATCAAATAAACTATCTATTAAAAAATAAATTAAGAAATTATGTTTTAATTTACTTTTTTCCAGTCTATGTAAAGTTGAAATATAAAAATTTTTTTTAGCTAATTTTTTTATTATTAATTCATAATTTTAAAATAAAAAAAAGAATCTATATTAATTTTAATCTTTTCCATATCAGTTTAATTAAATAAATTATGCTAGCAATATGTGGAATTAAAGAATACTGTAAAAATTAAATTAATCCACATTTTCCACATCTCTAGTAAATAAAATACAAGTGTTTAAAATACATTAAAAATAATTTACATTTCTTGATTAAGATTACATTAAGTAACTGACAGTTCTAGAAGAAAATTTCATAAATTGGTTAGTATTCAATGTTAAGATTATTTTTATATAGGAAGTGTATTGATAAATTTCAAATTATTCTGATGTATTGAATTATCCTTTATATACTGTATGTTTTATATTTTTAATTTTGTTTATTTGTCATAATCTACTATGGTTTACAATTATTATTTGTTTTGCATAGATTTATTGATAGCAAGTTACACTTTTTAGGTAGATTTCATTAGAAGGCTACCTATTATAATGGGTACCATGATTTGACTTCCAGAAAATTTTGACATTTTCACGTTTCACATTCCCCAGACCCCAAAACCACCATCAGTTCAAAAGTGTAATATATATATATATATAACTTTTTTGTGGATACGATAACTGCTGTAATTTTGCGCCAGTCACTTTCAAAATTTGCTCCTTAAAAATAACTCGTCCCAAAATCTTGGTGGAGTTCATTAATAAGCAAAATCAGACCATTGGGTTGGAAATGGGGAGGGGCTTTTTCGAAAAATCAAAATATTGCTATAACGTTCTTATTAAGTAAAATATCAAATTTGTTTAAATTTTTACTATTCTTTGGATAAGGGCCTAAAACTTATCTAAGTAAAGTTTTTTTATATCATCAACCATTAACCCAGGGGGTGGAAAAGAGGGGGTTTTTAAGACAAAAAAGTTATACCTCCCTTAATAGGCACAGTATCAAATTGGTTTAAAGTGGTCGTTAGTCCTCTGAAACAGTTTTTTATATGACCAACCCTTATGGCAAGGGATGACCAAAATGTTGCTGAAATTGTTAAGAAGATTGGGCTTGGCATATGCTAAACATGTAAAACTTTTTTCACATGCAACCATTGTCGTATTGAGTAAATTTGAAGTTATTCTTAACTTTAAGGTGGAATCTACCTCCACCTTTCAGCATGCCGAAAGGGATTTTTAGGTTTTTAAAGCATCTGTGGGATAACCCATCTATTTGTCCAATAAAACAAGTATAAAACAAGTATCAGTTAACACATATTTATGTGACAAGATTCAAAAATAATTTTTATCTGTTTAGAATTACTAACAAAATTTAGTCTACATAACTAAGCATCTTTGTTCTAAAGCTTTCAAGCACTTTTCATCAAAACTGTGAATTTATAAATCAACAGATAAAACTTTTTTTTATAGATATACAACTTAAATGATAACTGTATAATAGCTCAGTATTTAAAGGAAGATGACACTTCTAGTATTAATAATAAATAATTATATGATATTATTCAGTTAATTAGTGTTTATGGTTGATCATTTAGTTTCAAATAACAGTTTAGTATCTAAATTTAGAAAAGTAATTTGCACCAAAAGACTACTATATAAGAAACAATTAACAGGATAAAAGAGTTAACTATTGCATTCATTCTATAAGATATAATTGAAAAGTTATCAAACCTCTAAAGTATAATTCTAGTAGGATTATTTTAATCACCAATTTGGCCTGTCTTTGGGCATGGTTGAATGCAAATTTATTTCTGATGAGGTTTCTACTGAATTATTTAAATATATATATATATATAATATTTTTTTAGCCTCCGCAAAGTACAGAATTAGAAAACACCTTTACTTTTTTATATTCATCAAAATGTTTTCGGGTCCAAATCCATCTTCAGTGATATTTTTTATTTTAATAGATTCTTTTTTTTTCATTTACACATTAATTTTTGCTTTTTAAATTTTATTTTGTAAAAATTGTTTGTTAATAAAATTTAAAACATTTTAAAATTTTAGAACAAATATTTGTCCAGTCAAAAGAATGAAAATATATTGCAATCTATATAAAAATAAATATTTTATTCTGAAATATTCTGCAAATACCTTAGTTTTATTTATGATTTTATTATATTGAAACCCCTTTATATTTATTTTTGCATAATTGGGTATTAGATATAATTTTAAACTATTTTTTTTTTTTTTTTTTTTTTTTTAATTAATGACTACATAATATTCTGTGTAATTGAAAACTTAAAGGACAACTTTGCTTGGTTGGCATTTATTATTAATTTATTTAAATTTTTTGTAGTTCTTTTTATAAAAAATGGGCTTTAAAAATGTATATTTTTACTTACTATCATGTAAAAATGAAAGTGCTGCTGGGTGAGTGAATCATGATTTAACTGTTTTGGTGATTTATGTAATTAATATTTAATAAATTATTTACATTGTACAAAAGGATCTTTATGTTTTTTTTAGTTTTTGTCATGTACATTTTCTTAATGTTAACCCTGAATGCACAGCCACCATTTTGCAAAATTCTAACAATCTTCCTTATTTTCAACAATCTTGTTTAACATCTACCTTAAAAACTTGTGTTTGCTTTCTGATCATTAATTAATTATATAATGTACTTAGTAATTTACTAACTTCATTACAGGTTGATAATAGAGCATTCCATATGAATATTGTCGATACAAACTCATTTGAAGAAAAATTACGTGAAGCAGAAAAGCGCTTAGGTATAAAGCCTGGAGGAGGGGTAACTGTCATTTATGATCGAGGCAGTGATGCAGCAGGAAAAGTGTTTGTTTCTTTAATTATTGCTGGAATTCTTCTGGCCTTTTTGTCTAAAGCTCGTACTGTTAAACCTCCTATTTCGATAGACAGTTTTGTAAGTATTATATCTTTTTTCTTGTTTTTTTTTATAACTGTAGAATATATAAAAGTGTTTTTGAATATTTATTTTCTAATTTTATTACAAAAACTGTCTCAAGATGATTTGAAAAAAATATTATTTAAAAGTAATAATCTGGTTATATCATCTTGTTAAGTCAATTTTTCATCATAACTTGTTTAAGTATGAAATGCATTAAAACATTGCTGATATTACATGCACACATGTTAGGTTAACAGAATTGCATTATTTTGGTAGGTAACTCTTGGTTCTTATTTACACTAATGCAATGTTTGATTGTAATGTTTCATTATATTGGTGCACTGTTATTGAATTTATTGTTTAAGAGTTAATTTTAACTAATAATACTCATCAAAGGCTACAGCATGTATATTTGCATATACATTTTAGGAACATTTTAGGAAGTGGTTAAAGGATTTTAAAGACTAAAACTTAACCAAGATCAACCTTGTTTGATTACCCCCAAACTGACTCAACTGATCAGAAAAAAAGATTTGATACAATCATAGAGTGTGACACACAAGGGATTGTGTTTGAAATCGCAGTTACATCTGAAACTTACTATATTGTAAAGTTGTGCTTGTAGGTTTCAATATTTATCAGTTGGCTTATAGTCACAAAACTATAAAAATTGTTTGAAACAAAACTAACAATTATAATGAAGAGGTAAGATGTCTTGTTCAGTATTGTAGTGGAGGTTAAAGTTATTTTCATCATGTTGAACCCGAAACAAAATATCAGAATATGAAATGGTATCATCTGGATTAACCAGCAAAGAAGTTGCTGGTTGTTATACTTGTGGATTAGCCAAAAGTAGGGACTTAGATGCAAAATTTATGAGTAAGGTGGTGAAAATCAGATAGTCCTTCACCATCCAATCTTAAACCTGATTTTATACCTTCAGATGATCACTTATTCAGTTTGTGAGAGAGCAGATGTATGACAAGCTTTATGAGAATGCAACAGTCATCCAGCAAGCTGTTCATAAGATACTTCAAGAAGTTGGAACTGGTTGTATGACTAAAACATTTTGTAATTACCAGAATGATAGGAAAAATGTATAAAAGAATATAAGTGATAAGTTGTAAAAAAGTAATTGTGTGTATGTAAAAATTCCTGTACTATAGGAAAATAAGATTAAGCACCTGCTAGATTAGTTTGTGTGTAAAAGAATAAATTGTCTCAAGTATCACATATTGCTAAATATAGATGAAACGACAAACATTCAAAACGATGGGAAAAAGCTTTTTAAATTTCAGGACTTTTTAAATAGTATCCCGTTTGTATTCAATACATAAAAATGATTGTCACCAAGTGCCAAGTGTAGGCAGAGAAATGTTTTTGTTCAACATAAACCAAAATAATTACAATTTCCTGCCACATTTCAGCAACAGCTTAATTTCCAAAGGAAGTTTTGTAGTAATTTATCCATTCAGTATGCAGATCTTCATTAAAATTTAGAGTTTAGTTTAGCTTTAGACATAGTTTAATGATTATTCAAGTTTTTAGTAGTCTTATTAATTATATTTTTACACTATTTTCTGTACTTGCAGACTCAACTTGGAAGAGCAAAGTTCACATTAGTTGATCCACTTGCCGGCCAGGGTAAAGGAGTTCATTTTTCAGATGTAGCAGGACTAACAGAAGCCAAGCAAGAAGTAATGGAGTTTGTTGATTACTTAAAACGTCCTGAACGTTATAAAAACCTTGGTGCAAAGGTATGTATATTTATTTAATAACTCTTTATTCTTATGGATTATAATCATTTTTGCCTATTTTGATAACATTACAAGTTACTTAAAAATACAGCTAAACATTTAAAAAGTACTTTTCATAAAATTTTTAATGAACAAAACTACTTAAGAATATTGAACATGCATACATGTACGTACATAATGTTTATCAAGACGCAAGGTTATTTAAATGAGGAACATTAAATTTTATTTAAGAAAAATATTTAAATTTAAAAAATAAATTTATAATAATAAATTTAAAAAAAATATTAAATAATTTTAATTTAAAATTAAAAAAATTAAAAATTGTATTTTATTTAAGGACTTTGAATTTTTAAAAGTCCTTCGTACTGCTCCACACAGCTCCTGGTGGCTCACTCGGCTCTATCCACACTAAAAGCAAAGCTTTACTTTACGCTGGCTCCTACTAAAATAGTCAATCTAGTGCCAACCATCAGAAACTCAACATGTATTTAACAGTAATGTATAATTAATTAATTTATAACAATGTTACATATATGAAGAATAAGTTTGAATACTGTAATAAAAGTAATTTGAGATATAATCAAGACTTTTATTTATTTCATTAAACCAGCGAATAAAATAATACTTAGAATAATTTTAACCCAACCGAGGTATTAAACCAATGTGGCAAATATTCGACAATGTTCACAGTTTTTACTTGCACAACTATTTTAGTTTGTAATAATTTTTTATTCTTTACCTTCAGTGAAACCATATCCTGAAGATCTTCAGTATCTTTCAGTTATAATTTTTATGATATAATTATCTAAAGTAAATCGTTAAATATATATATATACAAAACTAATAACTAAGAAATTTAGTAAATGAATCTGATAATATTCTTATGAAAAAATGTATCATACATTTTTAAAGTAAGAAAAAAATTTTAAAGTTTCTTATTTTGCTGTAATGTATGATTTGATTCAGACTAGAATAGTTATTTTAATAAAATGTAATATTAGATTCGTTCTGTACATTTCTGTTGCCATGTTTTGTAAGATTTGTTTTAATAAAGTTACCCTTTTAACTTTTTATTTTTTTTTTAACTGACATCAAATGTTGTCACAGCCAGTCAACAGAATGAGATAAACTGCATCCATGTTGTTCAACTTCAATGATCTAGAGAAACTAGTTAATTAATGTTGACTTTTGATCCTTACTTACACTCTTTAATTTCCATTTTATTTTTCAATGGAATTTTCTCAGTATGGAATCATCAGGTTGTAAAAGTTGCAGTTGGCTGCATTACTTTTACATTTAACACTTTTACAGTTGACTTCTGTTTTGTATTATTAAAAAACTGTGTTATCACAGAAGCTGTAGTTTTTAAAATGGTTGATAAAAACATAAGGTAAGTTTGGAGTAAAAAAAAAAAAAACCGTCAGAATGAAACGCTCACATTTCTAGTATTATAGTCCATTTAGTCACTCACCTAAGGTATCTGTACTCATATTATCATAGCCTATAAATTAGGGTAAGAATGATAAAGAGTTTTTTAATTGGTTGTGCCTGTTTCAATTCCTTTTTTTATTTTGATTGCCTTAATATCTATATTAGTGTTAGCATCTTGTTCAACTATTGCTATTGTAAGAAAATGTATGTTTTATGAATTTTTTGCTCCAAAAGGTACCCAAAGGTGCATTATTACTTGGACCTCCTGGGTGTGGGAAAACACTTCTTGCTAAAGCAGTTGCAACTGAATCAAATGTACCATTTTTATCTATGAATGGTTCAGAATTTATTGAAATGATTGGTGGTTTAGGAGCTGCAAGGGTTAGGTATGTAAATTATTTTAAAAATATAGTATTATCATATTAGCATTAAAATGTTTATTTTAATAAAAATATGTTAGACAATTTTGTATATGTTAATAATACAGCAAATCAATTGTTTTTCTTACATTTTTTAAAGTGATCAGAGTATTATTGCTTGACTGCGACAAGGAAAAATGCTTCACTATAGCTTAACTAAAACAATTATTTCATTTTGTAAAAAGAAATACCTTCAAATTAGGACCAATAAACAATGGCGAAAAAATATATATAAGGGTTATAAAGGAATCCTCCAAAACAAAATTAATAAAGTTGAGTTTAAAAACTTCATCATATAGAATATTTAAATAACAATATCAGTTTAAAAAAAAGAAGAAAAACAAAGATATTTAAAATTAAATAATCTAAAAATATCTAAAATAAATGTCTAATGTATGTGCTCTCCTGCCTTATTTCTGAAAAGCAATACTGTGCTTAAGTAAAACCATAATTCAGTAATTGGTCTCACAGCTTTTAAATTAAACATTTCCTATTTTTCCCATATCATCACATAGAATATTACCTATACATGCAAGTTTAAATTTTAACCATAATGAATCATGGTACACAAGGAATCAAGAATAACTGGATAAGGCTATATCGTATTTATCTATTGGTGTATATTTAAACATTACAAAGTGTCATGAAAAATTCCATGTTCTAAATGTATGAATTTTTAAAGATGCTATTGTGGTAAGAAAATTAATTGTTATTTTTCAGAGAGTAGAATGTTACTAAGAATTTTTTTTATAGGGATCTGTTTAAAGAAGGAAGGAAAAGATCACCTTGTATTATTTACATTGATGAGATTGATGCAATTGGTCGTTGTAGGAGGTGACCATACTACATTTTTTTTTTCCTACATCCCTGGGCCGGACATTCAATTGAGTATACTCGGCCCAGAGACGTGTCTTTTGACTCCAAGGCGCTCTTTCCGCCCACCGGTTTTACACCCGGCACGGCAGGTCAACCGCCCCGGTACTAGATCTTTTCTTGCCTGCCTCTAATTCCCGCCGACGAGGGCAAAGCCCGGCTATACCGTTCCCCACCCCCGCCGACAGAAACCGGGTCTCGGTCTTTATGCCATTTGCCTCAAACCGGTGCGACCAGCACAAGGAGCGCGCGCACCCCCAAAACTAGCCACACCGGCCAGGTCTAGGTCTTTTAATTTTATCCCCACGAAATCTCCCCGGAGTCCCCATCCCCTCACCGAAACCTGCACGCCAGGGCATACAGGCTCTCAGAGACGGGGCCGTCCACCTATCCCTATTTACGATTGAACCTAACGATTCCTTCGTCGCGCCTCCTCTTCCTTAGTGCGAAGAACCGTACCGGCGAAATTGTTAAAAACGTTCCAGTTCTGCTCCCTCCTTAGCGACCACTCTACTATGTTACTCGCGTTCAGGTTATTGACTGCTATGAATTGTCTGTATTGCGCCCATCTTCGGCATTCTAACATCGTATGCTCTGCGTCGTCCACCTCCTGGCAGTAGTCGCACTTGGGTATAAAAAAAAAAAAGTTTCATGAAAAATTCCATGTTCTAAATGTGTGAATTTTTAAAGATGTTATTATGGTAAGAAAATTAATTGTTATTTTTCAGAGAGTAGAATGTTACTAAGAGTTTTTTTTTATAGGGATCTGTTTAAAGAAGGAAGGAAAAGATCACCTTGTATTATTTACATTGATGAGATTGATGCAATTGGTCGTAAACGAAGTTCAGGTATCGGCCAGATGGATGGAGCTATGGGAGAAGGAGAACAAACATTAAATCAGTTGTTAGTAGAAATGGATGGTATGGCTTCAACTGAAGGTGTTTTAATGCTGGCTTCTACTAACCGTGGTGATGTACTTGATAAGGTATTGTTAATTATAGTGAAATTGTTTGAGGTATTGTAGGTATTTGAGGTATTAAAATATTATTTTTATTTAATGCTTTGCTGAATATTGTAATTAAATGAATACTTTATTCAAATTTGTATATAATTATATGAGGTCTGTTCAGAAATTAACCAATTTATTTTATTACATGCCAACAGAGATATTTAGTGGCCTGCGGTTAGCAGCATTGTGTTTCGTTCGGATAACCTTCTCTGTAACTACATGTTCTTGGATTGTTGATATCTCATTTATTTGTGATATTGCTATTTGAGTTCAACATGTTCAAGTGTTAATAGTGATTTTTATGAGCAATTATACAATGTAAAATTTTGTGTGAAACTGAGGAAAACTTTCACAGAAACATTTCAACTTTTGAAAAAAAGCTTACAGAAATGATGCTCTGGGTCGTACACAATGTTACAAATGGTTTTCACAATTTAAAAGTGGTCTTCAGTCAATTGAAGATGACCCTCGACCAGGAAGGCCTTTGACTCCCAACTGATGACACCCATATTCAGTAAAACAACAATCTGGTGCGTACAAATCGCCAATTGACTGTTAGAGAACTTGCAGAAGAGGTTAACATCTCAGTCAGATTTTGCCATGCCATTTTGATTGAAAAATTGAACATGCATCGAGTTGCAACAAAGGTTGTTCCTCGTTTGATAACGAGGAACATTGAGTGGATGTTTGTTGGAACCTTCTTGAACAACCATTGATGATGAAACATTCATGCAGAGGATCATAACAGGAGATGAAAGTTGGGTTTACAGCTACGACATTGCAACAAAAGTTCAATTATCACAATGGATTGGCAAAGGATCTCCACACCCAAGAAAGCACGTCAGTCTCAATCCAATGTCAAAGTGATGCTTTCTGTTTTTTTTTATTTTAATGGAATTGTATATTTTGAATTCTTGCCTCAAGGTGGAACAGTAAACTACACATACTATCAAAGTGTTTTACAATGATTACATGAAAAAATCCGCAAAAAGAAACTAGAGTTGTGGTGAGACAATTCATGGTTCCTTCACCATGATACTGTGCCCACACACTCAGCTTTGTCGATTTATCAGTTTTGTGCCAAATATTAGATGACTGTCCTCCCTCAGCCTCATATCGGTTTTTTTTTATTTTAAGAAATTACATAATCCAGACATTTTTTTTTTAGATAATTTCCTGCACCTGTCCCTTGATATCATACCTGTTACCTCCAATTTTAACATTCCTACCACTCTTTTCCTGTTCTGTTCACATCCCCAAACTATTTAATCTTCATCTCTTAATTCTCTTCTCCAGACTTTCCAATTTCTGTTGTAATTGGATTTCTGTAGTAACACTGTCTCGTCTGATTTCCCATATCGTACTAATAAGGTATATTAATAATTTTCATAGTTTTGATCATCTTTCCTCTCTCTTCCCATTAATGTTATTATGTATGCTCCATAAATCAAAATAATGACAAAGTATGTTTTATAAGAGATTTTTAAACACAAAACTGAAGCCGGTACTTTCCATTAACATAAAGTTTTCATTTCAGGCATTACTTCGACCTGGTCGATTTGACAGACATATAATGATTGACTTACCTGTAATGGATGAACGTGGAAAAATATTTGAACAACATCTTAAAGGTATTGCACTTCAGGAATCTCCTGATAGATATTCTAAACGACTTGCTTATCTCACTCCTGGATTCAGTGGTAAGAATTTTACACTTGTTTATTTATGTTGAATGATTTTTTAACAACAAAATTATTTTAATATAACCTCAACTTACCATGTACAGAAGTAAATATTGAAAACAAAATATCAATTAAATTGCACTATTTCAGGTTCCTGATCAATCTTGTTTACATTATTTTTAAACATACTAAAAAGTTCAAATTCAAAAATGTTATAACTTCCTGCTTTAAACTTTTCTGGTATCTTTTTTATTTGTGACTTAATGTTATATTTCAGAAACAAGTTTCCATCATCAAATTTAATTATACTAATCTGTTATTGTTGCTGTAGTAAAACTAAAACAAAATAAGATAATAAAGAATATACAAATTACTCTGTATATATGTTACAAAAAATACTTAACATGTATAATAGAGACTCTATAGTTGCTTATAGATGCTGGTCAAATGTTTGTACTGGCTCTACTTTTGTCTATGTTGCTATTCTATTTGCAAGTAATGGGATTGTACAAGCTTTTTGAGTTGACTGCTACTCTGTCATTAAATGGCTGTTCTTTCTCACTTTTGCGCGCACGCGCTTCAGTTCCTTTGAATATTTCAAATTCCTTGATAGCATTTAAGTAACAAGCTTTATTGTAAAAATGTGCTGGAAGAAAATGTTTAGAAAAGCTGAATTTGATATAATTACTGTGTATCATTATTTAGATTTATGAATTATACATAATTTGATTTTTCAATCATGGTGTTATTTTTAGGTAAATATTCAATATATCTGTAAGTCTGTAAATTTCCTTCCCAGTTTGACTGATACAGAATTTCTTGAAATCAGTGCATTTAAGCTTATAACTTCTTGAACAGTTTTCTGAAGGTGTTTGCAGCAACTTTAATATTAACAGTTAGCAACTCATGAAACATTATAAGTTAATAAATGCAAATGGCCAAAAAATGCAGTTTTGGGCCAGATTATAGCCGCCAGTTTGATTATGTAAGTATATTCTAGAACAGTATTATGTCAATATATTCTATTAGTATTCATTTATGTTGAACAGTATAGAAGATAATGTTCTATGCTGTTCAACATATTGAACAGCATATGTTCAATGTATTGTTTCCATTAATGCTTAGATGACAATACAGAAAGTGAAATGATTAACCATATCAAATGGATGCATTTTTAGGATCAAATCAACCTTTAAGTTGTTAACTTATACTACATACATTTCTTTTGTTTATTATTAAAAAAAAAAAAACAAATTATGTATTGTATTGATATTATCTTTTCCTCTCTAAAGGGGCAGATATAGCAAATGTTTGTAATGAAGCTGCTTTACATGCTGCAAGAAATAAACAACGCGTTGTTACCAAATCTGATTTAGAGTATGCTGTAGAAAGAGTTGTTGGTGGTACTGAAAAAAGAAGTCATTCAATGTCTCCAGCTGAAAAACGTGTAGTTGCTTATCATGAATCCGGTCATGCTCTAGTTGGATGGTTATTAGAGCATGCCGATGCTCTTCTTAAAGTAACTATTGTTCCTCGAACTAATCTTGCTCTTGGTTTTGCACAATATACACCACGTGATCAAAAATTATACTCAAAAGAAGAGGTAAGCTGCCATTGTTCTTTTAAAAACTATTTTTAATTTGTATCTCTCTTTTTGTTTGATATTGATTGAAAAGAGAACTTTAAGAACTGTCTTGTAGTTATTGCCATTTATTTTGTGATTTTATCTTAGATAGTCGATTATTTTAGAGAGGTAATTAGCAAATTCAAAAAGAACTGTAAGTATATTTCTTTGTCAAGGAGTAATTATATTATTTTATTCTGTAATGTGTATGTTCAGTATGGTTTATTCTGTTTAGAAACAGTAAATAATTTAGGAATAATAATTTTTTAGTTTAGGAACAATAATTTGAATTTTATTACGAAGTAAGTGTAATTTTTTCTAACTATTGCCATTTAATATTATTTGTCATATTTATATATAAAGCAAAATGTCCACACCAATATTCACTTAAAACTCAAATATTGTTAGGGCAGTTGGAATGATTTTTTTTTTATATAAGTTTTTATTCAAATTTCATGATATTTTGGATTTAAATTTATTCAGATAATCTCATTATTGTGTTTGTAGTGAAGCTTAAACAAAGAGATTTTACAGCATTGTCTTTCACATTATAATATTAGAAATAGTTACTTGTAACCTGGAAGTGAAATTTAGAAAAATGCTGAATTTTTTTTTGGTATTTTATTAATAAAAAATCAGGTTAACTGTTTTCAGAATATTGGCTGTTAATTAGAGAATTTTATTGTATCATAATTTTTTACTGGTAATTTATTTTTTCACAGCAACCACTTATCAAGTACTACATGAATAATTTAGTTAAATCTGTAAATCATAATTGTTCAGGTACATTTTATTTTCATTTTTACATTCCATACTAAACTAAAGGAAAAATGTCTCTGCTTTAATAGCACTGCTTATTTCAATTTTTGCTCATTATCTCAGTTTGTGTCAGTATTACAGTTTGTACAAGTTTATTCATAAATACATAACATGTAACAAAATTTACGAATAAACTCTTGGTTCTGCAATTATACGTCTAGAATCTTAGCAATGTCTACCGCTTGTTAACTTTAAATATTTTTCAGTGGGCCAACCCCTCTCAATGAACAAATTTTTGGTTTTTACTCACGTAGGATGCATTTTTTTAAAGATTACTATAGAAAATTTAAATTTACTTTTTGATAAACAAATTTTTAATGTACATCCTTATCTGAGTAGTAATTAAGATTTGGTACCCAGACTTACATCAAGTAGTCTGTAGTTTCAGACAGGTGTCATCACAATCTTGACCAGACTGTATTTAGCTGTAATTTGTGGATAATATCTTACACTATAGGCTGCTCAGCCAAAAACAAAAAATAGACATCTTACTGTTGTTTTTAGCAAAATCCCAATATAATTTAATAAGTAGAGAAGAAGAAACATATCATGATGTGCTTTTATCAAATTAAACTTAGTTTTTTTTTTTTTTAATTTTTAAATGTTTTGTTTATTTGATTATTTTTATGAGCATTAGCAGACAAAAGTGGTGTGACTGGATATTAAGACATTCAAATTAGTTAATGTATAAGTAATGTATAAAATCGGATTCAGTGATAAGTTTAAGAAAATTTCAGAATTTATTTGCAAAATCATATCAAAATATATTATTAATAATTAACTTTGATTTGATCACATACATTAGGATTTTATTTTATTTAAAGCTTTAAACTTGTTAGTTTTTTCATTAGCATACAACACAAGGTAGATTATAATTACTGTTATTCAGTTTTTACCAACTATCAACAAGATGACACCCTTAGCCTTACTGAAAGAATTTCAGTTATCTACATAGATACCATTGTACACTTTATCATTTCATCAGCAGCTTAGTAATGACTTTCTGTATAAAATTCATTTTGGCTGGGCTGTGGTAAGTGAGATGGGTTGTTGGGACCACTTGTGAAAATATAAATTTTACTAAAAAAAGGATTCTAATAAATTGCATCAACAATTAAAGTCATTAGCGACTAATCAGTGTAATGTAACTACAGGCAAATTTGTAGTCTTGAACAAACTTAGGTCGACTACTCCTGAGACGTGTTGTTAATTGAAACCCAATCACCAAAGAACACAGGTATCCATGATCTAGTATTCAAATCTGAATAAAAGTAACTACCTTTATTAGGAATTGAACCTGAGAACTTTGACTTCGAAATCGCAATGAGTTTAACACTAGACCAACCCAGTCTAGTGAGTTTTTAGAATATAGATCCAATTTAATACCTGCAAGACTAACTGTTGGATAATTTACCATTTACTCAAGAATTACTGGCTCCTTAGACTTACTTCATCCACCATACTGATTTCCAAATCTTTTTATATTATTATTTAGTTGTTCAGTCATTTTTAAATAGTTAATTTAAACTAATTTTTTTAGTTAATTAAAGTTTTGGCCAATTTTATCTCTTTTTTTTTAGTGAAGAAATAGTTTCACGACTTCTGCTAAAATTAACTATAGATATACTTGTATTTTTCTACATTCAGAATAATGTAATCTTAATATTTAGCTACAATCTAAAAAAAATTAATTTGTGTTTAAATTATGAATTGGGTAAATTGATTGTTCCAAATTATTGAAACCTCAGAATCCTTTCTGAGGGTTATGGGTATTTTTAAAAATCAGAAATTTTTAATGAACTACAGATGATTATTCAAGTTTAAGATAAATTATTTTTATTAATTTAAAATAATTATATAAGTTTTATTGAAAATAAATGACATTTTAATCCTATGTATGTGGGCAGAAGACAACCTTAAACCATAATTCTGTGACAATTGAGACACAAATTACTGAGGAGTAAAAATTCTCTCTACGTAATATGTTACTTATTCATATTTTTATAGTTAACGTTATTCACCTTTGACTTTTTTATAATTAACATACTTTTTTCTGAATAACCAATTAAAATTTTTTCATTGCATTACATACATATTTTACTGTAAATAATCATGCCAGAAGTATAACATATCCACTGAAATTTACATTCCCATTTTTAAATTAATATTCTTATAAATATATCTACAGAAATCAACCACTACTTCATTTAATAATTGAAACCCATTTTCAAAAACAATTTTCAAACCTGACATAAAACATCCTTTTTTGGTATAATTATTACTTTAAAATATTCTAATAAAAAGCCTGTTTTTTTTTTTTCATCTGATTCATCTATATTTCTCAGTTATTTGATAATGAACAGTTTATTTTCATTGTATATTTTCTCCTCATTATTGTAAATTAGATGTATACGGCATGTGTGATGTCACACCATGCCGTCATAACCTACAGTCACACTAGATTTTAATACCAAAATCATTACTCAAATTCTTCAGATTAGCATCGTTAATGTAAGTTTACTTATCGTAAAAGTGATGTTAACTTTAATGGCTTGACAAATCATTGCAATTAAAAAAATGTATTAATAAAATTTTTTTATTCCTTCATTATTGATTAGATCATTTAACAATGTCTAATCGTGTCAGTACGTTCAATAGTGATTACATCTCTTAATAATCTTACCAAAAAATGTTAGATTTGCTTGTATTTTATTGAGTACAACCGATAAACAAAATTAATATGAATTTTTTTTTTTTAAATTGTTAAACAAGACAGGATTCACATTAATGAATTATCTGATATTCTAATTATAATATTTCTGTAAATACTTGAGAGAAGTGCATAAAAATGTTGAAATGTGTATTGGACAAGAAATTATTATATATAGTTAATAAAGGTAAAAGGTTTTGAAGTCAATACCATTCTACACTATTGTCTTTAATATCATTGAGATACTTAATTGAAAAATTTCATATGATCAAATTAACTGTTTAGAATTTGTTTAAATGACTGAATGAATGACTTACAGATTGTGTAACATTTTAAAAGTACTTAAAAGCATTTATCAAACTACAATCTTGACATTCCAACTTACTGCAGAATATATTTTTTTACCAGTTATTTGATTATTTACTTACAAGTACCTTGAATTCAACCCTTCTAGTTTCCTTTTTTAATTAAAGAGAAACGAATGAGCAATAGAGACATCTAGTTTATCATAAAAATTTACTGTAAACTTCCCTCGTAACTCAGTCTTGATGAGTCCATTCTATAAATCATCCATTACATTTTATATTCAGAAAAGTTTTCCTGTTATTTACCACAAAAGTTTCACACATTTACATTCCTCTTTTAATAGTATATATTGTTCATTTGTATATGTTGGTATCCAGTATTATATTAATATTATGTCAATATTCATTATGAACATTATGATGGCATTTAATAATTACTATTTAAATAATGAATGTGTTGGAGTTTACTTTATAAACTATTATTTTGTACAACATAAAATGATAATATTAATAATTTCATTCATTATTATTGTTATTATTTATATTCAAAGTAAGGTTAAAAGATAAATCTTTTATGAAAAAAAAATTAATGTATAAATTCAAGTAATAATAATACAAACAGTTTGATTACTACACTTTTAATTTTTTATAGACTTAAGAAAACTATTTGTATTAGCCATTAAAAATTAATTTTATTCTTGTTATTAGCTGTTTGATAAAATGTGTATGGCATTGGGTGGTCGTGCAGCCGAAGCTTTAATGTTTAATAAAGTAACAACTGGTGCTCAGAATGATCTAGAAAAAGTTACCAAAATTGCTCGAGCTCAGGTATGTAATAATTTTCCTGATTAAGTTTGTAATCTTAACTTTCATTCTATTCTTGGGGTAAAATTTTCTATTTAATTTCTACTTCTATAAAATTAGCATTACTGTTTTGTCATTAAAACTAGTTATACTCTGAACCGTCATATTTTATCTGTATATTGAATGTTTACTTTCCCAGTTATGTGTAATATGTAATAGAAGGAAACATAAAAGACTTGCCCAACTGCCAGAATTTTTGTATTAAAAAATTCAGAATTTATATGAATGAATTCATAAATTTTTATTTCTAATAAGTTTTATATTTCAAGAATTAGTTACTTCTTAGTTTATAATGAACTTTATTATGGCAGCTAGATTATTAAGAAATTATTTTCTATTATTTTTTTTTTTAAATTGGATGTGGGACTTGGAAGATATTGAAAGGGATGCTTTATCTCAAATTGTGTTGGTCATAATTAAAATTTTATTCATACATGTATTATTACATATCAAATAACAATAACACTGGAAATATTTAGATGTGATATCGTAAACCTTTTTCTTTTTTAATTTTTGAAAACGTCATTAATCTGTATAACATTTATCTGCAGTCTTGCAAATATGTTGATATCCTTTACAAGTTCAAAACTTCTATCAGAACTGCCCAAAGGAAAGTAAGTGGTTGTGTAAGGAAACGTATCCATTCAATGGCTTATTGTTTATTGTGGATCCAGCATGACTCGCCTGCCAGTTGTACGTAGATCATATGATCACATTTTAACTCACATGGCAAGGCAGTTTTGGTTGAAATATCATTGGAACTTAAATATTTTTTTGTAAATGGTACTATGAAAAAAATAATAGTATGTAAATAATCACCCTACTGCTGTCTTTAATATACTCCTCTCCAAAATTCGGTACATTTCTCCGTGACAATCCCAATAATATTAATATAATAGAAAAGTTTACAATTCTGTCCCTAATAATGTGTATATATTATTTTGGTACTGATATGATAAGAAAATTAAAACTCATATTTTAACCATATATTTTTTTTTTGCGAGACAATTCTCACTTACAGTTATGGTGAGCATCAGATTTGAATTTCATGTGTTTCCAAATTTGTATCTTATTTATGTGAGCTTTAGGATTGTCTTGAATCAGAAAATCTGTTTTTAGTTTCAGATTTTTGTTTCCAATTTGATTTGAGTCTCAGATTTGAACTTTGAAATTGAGATTCACATATGTCTCAGATTAAAGTCTCGAATTTTTTTCTTATTTATCAGTATGAGATTTGCATCTTAAGTAAAAGAGTCTGATTTTAGTCTCAGATTTGTATTTAGAATTAGATTTAAGCCTCGGTTATGAATGTTTAATGTGAGCACCAGATTTGCATCTCATCTTTATCCATTTTTTATCTTATATATATATCAGGATTATGTCTTGAGTCAGAAAATCTGTTTTTAGTTTCGTATTTTTGTTACCAATTTCATTTGAAACTCAGAATATTAAATCTGAGATTCAAATATGTGTCTCAGATTTAGGGCTAAATGCTCTCCTTAATTATGCGTCTCAGATTTGCATCTATAGCATCCTAGGACCTGATTTTAGTCTCAGTTTTTGTCTCAAATTTGATTTCAGCCACATTTCGGAATTTTTATGTGAGCATCAGATTTGAATCTTGGGACAGAAGAAATCTGATACTGATATGATAAGAAAATTAGAACCATATTTTGACTCCTTCTGTCCTAAAACCAAAAATTATACTCTATTAAGGCTTCTCATCTAAATATATATAGTTTAAGAAATAAAACTGAAAAGGTAGCATATTTCTATGCTACAAGTTACCTTAAATATTAAAATTTTCAAGTTCACTGAATTTTTTTTTTATGAAACCATATAAAATTACTTTGGCATTTCAATTTTAATTTGGCAGCTCTCTTAATAAAGTTGCCTTCTTTGAAGAAATTAATTTTGAATATTGTGTAATTCATTCCATTTGAATATTGTGCAATCAAAACTTTATTGTGATGAGACAAAAATTTCTTTCTATGAGTTTTAAAACCTCTAAATAAACTATCAACTGAATATTAATTAATTCAGTGGCGCAATATGTAGCAATTTTAATGCTAATTTTGTAGATAAATTTAGTTAACAAATGAGTTTTTGCTTAGTTACAACAAATCTAATCAGCAATCCATCCATCTTCCAAGGTTATTAGAATTATAGTACTTAATAAACCAGTACTTAATTATAGCACCGTTAGTTTAATATTATCACTTTAATAATACTATTTTTATCACTTTACATAAAAATAATTTTGTTTTAACTCTTTGTGTATATATTAATTAGTCTTAGATATTATAACTGCTGAATTATCATGAAAATGAACATGGAGTAATTTCTCTAACACCTCTAAAGGTACTATCGAAGAAGATTAAATTTGATAGTGCAATTATTTGCGGTTGATTGGAATATTAGTCTCAGTTAAAAATTTATTAATTTTTTTAACATTGGCCAAAAGGTTATTTTTATTCTTTTTAGCACAAAAGAAATGATATAACCATAAAAAGAAAAATGTGTGTACTAGTATAGGAATATCTTATCTAACTCTATGCTAAGGAAACTTCGTGAAACACCAGTTTTTTTTAAATTATAAAAAAATATGACAAAGTTATTTTCGCAAAAATATATAATTGAAAATGTAATAATTGTAAATTTCTTCAATATTTATAGAAAAAAAGTTCAATAAATTATTTTCTGTTTAACAATATCAATATAATTTACCTATTATATAAAATTAACAATAATCTAAACAAAATCCAAGAACCTATTTATTGATCGCAGTTTTCAGAACTCACATTATAATGCTTTCAGTGGCTTTCGCAGCCACATTTTGTGACTGTGTTGCAATTTTTTTACCCTTGCATTGCCCGGTGTTATTATTGCTGGCAAATTTTTTAATTAGTCTTAACATGTTTTTAAAACGTAGTGAAAGTTCTGTTGGATTTGAATTATCTGTTTATTCAGTGTATCATTGTTGTCTATTTGTTTATTTCATAATGTTTGTGAGTGGTTCTGTTTTATATATATTAAGATGTCAAGTTTTTTGTTATCGTAGATGGATTTGTAATTTGCATCAGTTACATGGTTGGCAAATGTTACTATGAATGAATGGCTTTTAAGTGTTCATTGTAATTTTTTATGAAGTTGCAATCCATTTCATTGTATAAAATTCTGTAGTCACAGCAGTCCATTCTAACCCAGAGACGTGTAATCGTTTATTTTGTTTTATGATGTATTTTTTTTATTTGTATTTGTTAATGTAATAGTGAGAGGTAGCAAGCATTCTATTTTTTCAGTTTGCACTTTCTCTATATTTTACAATGTTGAGTTCTTCAATTTTATCTTCAAATGATTCAGAAGAACTCTCAACTAGTACAATTGTTATCAAAATATGTACTTGATTCAAAATGTGGCAGTTATGATAATGTTATAATCATAAATTCGTTTATTATTTATGCTATGATCAATATCATGCAATATATTAGTTTGTTTTTTTATAGGTTAGACAATTTGGTATGTGTGAAGAAGTAGGTCTTTTGTCATTTACTGAAGACAAAGACAGTATTCGTCCTTACAGTAAAAGATTAGCTGGATTAATGGAAGCAGAAGAACAAAAACTAGTAGCAGCTGCTTATCAAAGAACTTACAATGTTCTTGAAGAAAATCAGAGCAAGCTCGAAGTGGTACATATCTTTTCTATTATTTGTTTCAGTTTTATAACTAATAATACAGAATACTAATAATATTAAAGTAATACTGAAATGAATGCAGTGTTTAGTCAGATACCACTGTGACACTCCAGTAGAAGTGCAGTCTGATTAAATTCTGTATAGTTTATTTCAGTTTGATTGCTACACAAACCTCAAAATTATGGAGATGGGATGGTGAGTTTTTTATTTAGGAATCCTGTACCTCTTCTCAGATCATCTTTTCATCTTTGGAGGAAAAACGATTTTTTAAAGTATATATATATATATATATATATATATATATATATATATATTTATTTATTTATTTATTTATTTATACTCTAAGATGTCATTCATACTTCATCATCATTTCCGCCGTCATTGATCCACTGCAGGATGAAGGCCTCTTCAGCACATTTCCAACTAATGCAGTCTTCTGCCAATTTGGTCCACTGTATTTGATAATATCATCAATCCAACAAGCCTTTGTTATTTTTCATGTCCATTTAACATCTAGTGGTATCCATTCAAGTGCTAATTTAGTCCATCTGCCATCACTCATTGCTACCTAGACTGCCCAGTACCATTTTAATTCTTTCACTTTCATGATATCATGTGCTTTCATCTGTTCTCTGATCCTTTTATAGGTATTCTTATTCCATGTGATAACTCCAAGTCTACGTTATTCATATTATTGCCTATCTTCACACTTAATATTGCTTATTTTCCTATTCATTATATAGTAAAAAGTTCTGGATCACTACACAGGCAGTCTCCATATCACAACAGGAATGCAATGTTTTTACAATTCTAGTATATACAGCAAAGACTCGGCGAAAGCATGACCTATGCATGAAGAAATCATTGTATAACAATTTAAGGCACGCAGAAAATGCTCAAGACCATCATCCAGTTCTTATAATTATGATGATTAGCCTGATGGTAAAAAATTATTGTTCAATAGTATGCTGCTCTTGTCTGTCCCTACAATACCTCCCTCTCTGGAGGTATTGTAGGGAGGACCTACAATACCCAGACCTGCTAGTAAATCTATGGGAGGACCCCCTCCTTGGGGAGGGGGTCCTCCCATATCTCTTGCTTAGTCTTTTTGGAAAATGTTAGCATTGTAGACACATTGCATTTGTTGTGATCTGTGAACTGCCTGTATATTGATCCAGGACATTTAGATTAAAAAATTAAATCAGTAAACAATCATATGGAAAGTAAGAATATTATAAGTTACGTATATTCTGGTTAGGTAAATCAGCTGATTTGGAAATCGAGAGTTCCAGCATTCAAGTCCTAGTAAAGTTATTTTTATACGGATTTGTATACTAGATCGTGGATACCACTGTTCTTTGGTGGTTGGGTTTCAATTAACCACATATCTCAGGAATGGTTGAACTGAGACTATACAAGACTACACTTCATTTACACTCATACATATCATCTTCATTCATCCTCTGAAGTATTATCTGAATGGTTATTACTAGAGGCTAAACAGGAAAAACAAAGTAGTAGTCTTTCTCTCATTTTGCAGTCTCTCTGCGAGTAGATTATTCCCTTCATACCAGTCACCCTTTCATCTTTAACTTAACCTTCAATCCTTTTAGTTTTGTAAGTTTTTCCAGCCACTGAACTCTGCGGTAAGGTTGTGGAAACCTTACCTATTTATTTAAGTTTGGAATTTTTTTGGTTTGTAATTTATATTCATTTATGAACCTAAGTGGGGATACCTTTCTAGAAGTCTTAAGTATAAAAACAGTAAAATTAATTTTTATATCATTCACTTCAGGAATTTTCAAAAACTTTTAATTTAATGTTTTTAAATTATAATAAATACCCAAGGGAAAAAATAAAAACGTTAAAATTTACTTATGATTATGTACTGATCTTAACTGAAATTAAAAATGTGATAGAAGTCTTTCAAAAACTGACTGAACATTTTCTAAAAAATATTTTATTGAATATTTACACTATTATATGATGAATCTCCTTCCTGTTTGAACACACTTTTTCCATTGTCCCTTTTCGAGAAGCAACTCTGGAAAATGTACTTTTTGAAATAGTTTTCAAAACATTTTACAGATTTTCTTTTATGGACTTTGTTGTCTCAAATAGTTCCTTTTAATGACAATTTTAATTTAGGAAATAAAAAAAAAGTCGCAGGGGCTAGTGAGTACAGTAGGTCAGGGATAACACAGCAAATCTTTTGCACAAGATTCATAAGTTAGCAGTAACATGTGGACTGACACAGTCATAGTGAAGGAATTATGAGTTTGCACACAAAAGTGTTAGATCATCTTTACATTTTCACAGAGACATCTTATGACTTTTAGGTAATAATAACAGTTAACTATCCCATTATTATTAACTGCCTGCCCTACAGATAGAGACTTATAGTAAACAACACATTTTATGTCAAAAAATACTTTCCACATTACCTTTTTGTTTGAATGACATTTGAATGTCTTTTTTGATCTTGACAATTTTCTAACTCACTGTGATAACTGAGACTTTGTTTCCACATCATACTTATACATTCAAGTCTCATCACAAGTTGTCATTTAAAGAAGGTTTCATCATCATTTTCATGATGCCAAAGTTCCTGATAGATTACTACGTAATTGTCTTTCTGTTTTTGTATCAAGAGTTTCAGAACGAACTAGGTGGTGATCTATGCATTCCTAATTTTTTGGTTGCGATTTCATGACAAGAATCCACTGAAATCCCAGTCTGTTCTATCCATTAACTGTTAACACCAAATTGATCACTTAAGCATTGTGGGATGTGTGTTAATGTTGTTTATGACCTTCCTAGATGGTATCATCACTAGATTCTTGACTACTTTTAAAATGCTTAAAGCACTCATTGTATTGTACATGTTTTCGGTCCTCTTCATAAGTGTCTTAAATATCTTGCATGTTTCACTACAACTTTTTTGTTCATGTAAGTTGCTCATTAGAATAATTGCCGAAGGTAATATTTTTGGTGCCTTCTTGGCACCAAAAAAATACCTACTTCATATAATTATTACATAAAATCATTTGTCGTAGACGCACACAGGTAGTAAGGGATTGCTGGTCAGTAATTTTATGGTGCCAATTGCACATCTCATTATATAAGCACCAGTGGAAAATGGGTTATTTTTTGGACATACGTATTTAATGAAAATAATTCCATGTTTTATTCATATGAGGGTGAATCAAAAAAATTATCTATACTTTCACTATAATCCATCCACCTTCAAGATTATCATTCTGCTTTCTATGCATGCGTGCTTAGAATTGGTACGACTGCAGTCACGTGTGCAAAATTTGATTGTGATTGCATCATTAGCCTTATAGTTATTACAGTGTAAGCATGTACATTCTGTTAGAGCTTCTATTACACTGTAAACATGTCCATTCTGTTAGAGCTTGCACAAAGGATGAACACCGAGCAGTGATCCAATTTCTCTGGTCAGAGGATGTGAAAGAGGCTGAAATTCATCATAGACCTTTATTATAATATGGGGACAGTGCTTTATCATGTAAAAATTTTTTTTGTGGATCGAGAAGTTTAAAACTGGCTGAACATGTGTGATGCACGAAGAGGGAGCTGGACAACCATCAACCCCCACCACAGATGACATGATTCATCAAACTCGAGAGATTGTTCTGGCAATTAGGTTAGTTACTTTCACTGAGGTAGCATTTTCTTGGAACATCAGTCATGGTTCTGCTGATCTAATCATCCATGACAAGCTTGACTTCCATAAAGAATGTGCATAAAGTGTACCAAGACACAAGATACTGCAGAACACAAGCTCAAATGTTTTGACATCTGCCAATAGTTACTTGATTACTTCAACAAAGAAGGCAGTACATTTTTGAGCAGAAAAGTTACCAGTGATGATAAATGGCTTATCACTATGCGCCAGAATCTAAACTCAGAACATTGAGTGAAAACACCTGGGATCTCGATGAAAATTCAAAACTTAGCCAATGGCAGGAATGGCTAACTGTTTTCGGGGCGCAAAAGGGAACTGGAAGATTTCATGAAAAAGGGGAATAAGATCAACAGTGCAGGATACAGTGAGATGTTGGAAAATAAGTTGAAGCCAACAATTTGCAACAAACTCCTAGGTTTGTTGTTACATGGCAATGCCCACCCATGCATGGCTTGCCACACCATTCAAACCACCACCAAGTTAAAATTTAGAAGTACTGGAACACTGTACAGCCCAGATATTGCTCCTCCAACTTTCATCTGTTTGGGCCACTCAAACACAAGAAAGCATCCTCACATGTATGCTTTGCAAGGACATTGATTTTTCACAGACTTGCAGGAAGTGGTGCAAAAGTGGCAACCAACCAAAAACCTTCTTCTTGGAAGGAATATGCAGACTTGTGAACCACTGGACCAAGAGCATTGACAAGGCAAGTGACTATGTAGAAAAATGATATACATATTGAACACCTGTCTTTGTGTAAATAAATTGAAGAACAAAAAGTGTAGATAATTTTTTACTCACCCTTGTACATTCATACATGGTTATCTCTAAAATGTTTTTATGTTGTAAATTTTTTTACAAATTCTAGTTACAAGTGTATGTATGAGGTTTTATCAAAAAATATGCACAATTTTAGTTTTTCAAAAAATGTTTATTTATTCATCAATATACATTTTATTGTCCTTAAGTACTCCTTTTCTGATATAATAAATATGTGCTAGCACTTTTTCCGATCTTTGAAGCACCTCTGGAATGCAATTTTCGGTATGGCATTTAGCTCCTTCAGCAATTCTGTCTTTATCTCTTCAATGTTGGCAAAACATCATCTTTCATGATTCTTTTCAGCTTGGGTAATAGGAAGAAGTCACAGAGGGCCATTTACGATTAATAAGGAGGCTGAGACCTCATAACAGTGCTGTTTTTGGCTAAAAATTCATGAACAAGTAGTGAAGTATGAGCAGGTGCATTACCATGGTGCAATTGCCATCAATTGTTTTGCCACAAATCCAGGCATTTTCTTTGAATTGCTTATTGCAAATGGCGTAGAACTTCCAGGTAATAATCCTTATTGACTCTGACAGCGATTTGGCAATTGTCCATAATCATTTTCTTCACTTCTTCAACCTTGTCATCATTTGTTAATGTGTTGGTACGTTCTGGCTCATCATCTTTAACGTCTTCACGGCCCTCTTGGAAATGTGTATACCACTTGTAAATGCTTGTGTTATTCATAGAAGAATCACCAAAAACAACATTCAACATTTTCAATGCACTTTATTCCATTCATAAAGCAAAATTTAATGCAAATTTTTTGTTCCCTTTTTTTTCACTAGTTAAAAATCTTCGACTATATCAAAACACATGTAACCTTATCGACAGCCAACAATAAACTGAGCATTCAATATGGCTACCAATGTAGACAAATTTTAGGAACGAGTGTACCAACACAACAACAATATAAAATTATGACAATTGGACTTATACAGCCTGAGAAATTTAAACATTTTGCGTGCCTTTCTAATAAATCTTTCTTATATGTGTTGTTTAACATTTGTAAACATTTTTTATTTTTTTCAGTTAGCTGAGGGTTTACTAAAGAGAGAAACTCTGAACTATGATGATGTAGAGAAGTTAGTTGGCCCACCACCTCATGACAACAAACGTTATGTTGAATCTATAGATCTTGATACAGATATACTGCATGAATCTGAGCCAAAAGAAAAATCGACTCACAATGATGACAGAAAGAAATCACATAAAACATAACATTAAGATTTAGTTAAATAGTTTTTAAACTTAATGCAGAGTATAAAATTAATATTTATTTCTCATTCACTAAGTTTAGTTGACATATGATGTTTTTTACAGTTTGTTAATAGCAATATAATCATTTTATGCAAGTGTATAAACCTGTGATATTAAATTTGATTACAATTATATTGATTTAAAAGTATTAGTTGATGATAGATTATGTAATATTATTTACATCAATGGATTCTATTAAATTTATGTTATGATGATTAGTATTATAGTATTACCTTGTGTGATGATTACATAATTAGAATTCTTGGCGATGTATTGTTAATTGTTCAAAAATGACCCCTACCTATTCCACATCAACTAAAGGAAGTAAAAAGATATAAGGTGATCATGAACATTTTAATTAACTGAATACTGCAAATTCTTTGACAATTCCAAAATATCTCGCACATCTTGGAGTATTATAGTATTCTATAAAATAAAGGTTAAAAATAAAATAATATGACACTCAAATAAACAACTCTATTTTTATATATAGAGAAAACATTTTAATTGTGTAAAAAAGAAAAAAATAAGAAATTATTATAGCTACTTTAAGTAATGATAATTTAATAACATTTAATAAAAATTAAAAAAAAAACATTCTGATGAAGCAAAGTAAATATAGTAAATAATAGTAGTTAATCATAAAAAAAAGTTTACCGCCACTAGCGTGCAATTTGATAATATAACACTATTCAACACCTCACTGTATATTTATGAATAATGGCTACACAGAATATTAAAGAAAAAAGTGCTACTTTATTAAAAATTTATTTCTTATTTACTTGGCTGAGGTGTCTTCCAGGATTAAACTCACCTACCAATCCATTAATAAGGTTTATTCTGTATACAATATTTATTCTTCCCCCTCTGTATCTTTTGAAAAAACAACATAATGAGTGTGTGCAGTTCTTGATAATGTTTACAGTTATTAGTGTTTGTTTATATTTTTAATTTACTTAATTCAGGCATATTTGGAAAATGACAACGATGTGATTTATTTCAATGATGATACTTCTCTTTTATACACATTGACCAAAAGGAATCAAGAAATTTTAGTATTCCTTGAAGTGTACGTTCACTCAAAGACTGTGATCCCTTAGTACTACATGTGGTCTACCATCTTAGCAAGATTTTAACTTTAAATGAAATGTTCAAAACCTTATATTTATTTTTAAGCATTTAAGAATGCTGAGAGTCTTTCCTTGATTCACAACCTCACTACATTCTTAGTTCATCATACATGGTAAAATGAATTTTTTTTATCCTTAATATCCCTCCTTAATTGTGGAAAGAAATGAAGTATGAAGGGTATGGAATAGATTCAGATTTCAACTTCACAAGTCTCAACAATCAGTGGATGTAGCTGAGCATTATATGTTGCAGAATTATCAGTTCTATGAATTGTTAAACACAACACACACATCTCCAAAGGTGTTTTAACATTTAAGTATCAACAGGATTTACGATCAACCCAGCTTCCTGGTAGTTTTTTATTAGTCTCTTTATAATACGTTTTTAGAATTCCAGGTCACTGTCAAGAGAATTTTTTTTATAGAGTTGTGTTTTGAATTTTTTTTTATTGTGATGATCCACAGTGCCATTGTACTATTACATGCTCTGGTGTTTATCTTCTAAGTTTCATCTACTGAATTTCACAAATTCCTTTATTATTGTTTGTTCTTTTCTGTGAGTTTATATGGCACCTAAAACAGATTTTACAGCAGCCTAATTGCAAAATGTATCCTATTTGAATATGTTGAATAAAATTGTATGTGTAATTTCAGTTGACTTGTTCTTTTAACATACCTGTCTGTTGGGGTGGTGATGCATTGTAATGTATGATGCAATAGTCTTTTTGAATCAATTTATCTACCTCCTTTTGGTGCTTCTCATCAAGTAATAGAAATTGGTCACAGTGAGGTTCATCCTCGATGTTCCATCTTCTCATAGACAAAATTTTATTGCCTACCTACTCACAGTACTTTGATCAACAATTTAATTGCCATTAATGGTTTTTAGGTGATTATGAATGTCACTAGCATTCCCTTTTTCAGCTGTTAAAAATTCAATCGTTGCACATTGTTTAAATGCAGATGTCAACACCTGCTGTGTTGTTTTACATCGCAGATGTCAATACCTCTAAAACAGCATGCAATGATTGAATTTTTAACAGCTGGAAAAGGGAATGCTAGTGACATTCATCATCATCTAAAAACCATTAATGGCAATGAAGATGTACTTGACTTCATAACATTGGTGAATGACAGGAAATGAGAGGGCACGGGTCAATGAGTTCTGGAATGTTTGTAGTAGAGGAATGAAACTACATGATCACAATACATGTCACTTTGTGTGACATTTTGTTCTCCCATTTTGCATTATACTGTTCAATATATTTCAGCTACCCTTCATACAATAAACAATACAATTATTATATAATAATATTTATATCACCAGGTACAACACATAAAAAGTAAGAACACTTACTATTTGTCCAAAGTACTTTCAGAGCATCAGCAGATCTATTTTAAAAATGCACACAATTAAAATATGAAAATTAAAAATATTACTTTAAAAAATTATATATTGTCAAAAAATATTAGAAATATCAGCATGTATTTACTAAACATAGTTTATCCACCGTATAATACAGAAATTCTGTACCATGATATAATATAGATTCTATATCATACTGTGATGAATATAGAATAAATCTGCTGATGCTCTGAAAGTACTTCACACAAATAGGTAAGTGTTTTTACTTTTTATGAACTGTATCTTATATAAATATTATTACATAATAATTATTTGATACAATGGTTGTAACGTTCAATAAGACAATTACATTTGTATAATCTATCTAATTACACGATTATATAATCATAGATAAAATTCTAAAGGACTGTCACATCAAAAATAATTTTTTAATCCATAATATTAATTTTTTTGTGAAAATCCTTTTTAAATGAGCTTCAGAGTACCATGTTGAATTGTACCAGATTCTATCAAATCACAAGGCCACAATAAATTAAGGTATAAGTGACGTACTTTTTAACATTTTTTTTATCTGATCTTCAACAAAAAAGTAGTGGTATAACGGTTTGCTAAAAACAACAGCTAGTAATAATCAAATTTCTAGAATATTATTTGTAAAAGATGTATTAAAATAAAGAAACCTTGTTGTCAATTTATTAATTTTTATTCACAATCATGTGCAATTTCTATCTACTACCAATGTCTGCTTGAAACATAAGCCCCCATCTTTTCCTATCCTGCTAGCACCTCTTTGTCACAGTTTTCAACCACCTTTCCCTTGACCTTAATCTCAACACTTCCATCTCATTAGATATAACCTTACTTTCTCCATTCTCCACATTTTCCCATATCATCTCAAATTTCTACTTTCTCTTGTAAGGATGCTTCTTCATGGTACATTTGAAATTTTCATTTCCTACCCCACCCACACTTGTAAATTTTGCAATTCATTTTACCCGTACTATTAATTGTTATTCATTCCCAAAAAAGTGCATTTAAAAGTTTCTCCGTAGGTGAATTTATGTTAGAAACACACAAAAGCAAATTGTTTTCAAGTGATAAAAGACGATTCCCACATTTAGTTTTTAGCGCAACCATAGACAAAAACTTTTCACTGAGGTAAGACATGGTGAGAGGGATTAATATTTTAAATACTTTTGTGACCAAATTTCCATTTTCACTACGAGCAACCAAAACGTCCTAAATCTTAAGATGTGAATTGTAGATGTAAGGTTTTATCGACAGACACTTTGATGAGCTGGTAACTTAGCAGCTGCAAACGTTTTCACTAAATGGATTCAGTGCCCTTCTCTATCTTTCAGGAAATACTCCACCACCTGAATTTTTAGCTCACATGTTCAAACTGTAATGAATAATAGTGTGTTCTTCATCTAAATTTTTCTTTACAATCTGGTTGAGTGAAAACATATCAAAATGATTGCTTTGAAGGCAAATAATCCAGATATCAAGCTTCTTATGAAGGCATGAACTTTGTCATTAATAAAATTTTTTATCACATTCTTGTAAATTCACATTCAAATCGTTAAATGCAAAAACACGTCTGCTAAGTAAGCAAACAGCAACTTATACTAATTATTCTGTAAAAAAAATTGAAAATTATGTTTGTTTATACTAGGAAAATATTATTTTTTAATTCATCTTGCAATTCCAATAACCAGGTTAACACTTTCCCCTGTGATAACCATCTTACTTCTGCATGGAAAAGAAGAAATTTTTTTTACTCATTTCAGCACATAGTTAAGAAAATAGCCTATTCTGTAATGGTCAACTTTTAATAGAATTGCCAATAGAAAACAGAATTTTTTGCTTCTTCCGTACCTATTAAAACACTGACCATATCAATTGCAACAGGCAATATGAGGTTTTCTCCAATTGTGTTGGTTTTGGACATCTTTACTCTTAATACTACGAGATAAGATACTTAGTGATAAAAGTGCACTTTTTTAACAGTATGGCTTGATTTACAAATAGAAGCTTGTTGATTTCTCAAAGTATGTATTTTCATTTGAAAAATTCCAAGAGTTTGCTTTTATGATCTGTATGTTTAGTTTCCAAGTGTTAAATTAATTTTTATGACTTCATGCTTTTGTCTAAGAGAACTTGAAAGCAAAAAATGCACTGTAGCATTCAATGAGGTAAAGCCATAATTTAAATAATTGTTATTGTACAATCTTGTCTTTTTACCAATCTATTCACTGAATGTATATGGCTCACTTAGTTTTTTCACAAATTTATCAACTTTGTATAGGAATATAATTTTTAAAAAACAATCAGTTATACTGTTTGACCACACACTAAAAAACCAATTACCTCAATTATTATTATTTTCAATGAAAATGCTCTTTTAAAAATTTAAATAAAGGCACCACCAGACATGCTTCACATTCAAAATTAAACTGTTGTTCTGTAATTCAAATTAACACCTGTTCTGCCTCTTTTATACTGCTGAAAACATGACATGTTCAAACATTACACTCGCAGAGAATATTATGTAAACAGATGAAATTACAAGGAGCACGTACACATCAAGTTGGAACCTGTAAATCGCTCATGTTTATACACTTCACTGTATTCGTACCCATCGTTATCATTGTAGCTAAATAGTTTTAACTAGATTTCCTTGGGGGGTTGTGACATATTCATTATATTTTTCTTTTTCATTTTGGCGGCCATGGAGCTAAAAATGTTGACAATCACTGGTTTTTAGTAATAATACGATTGATGGAAATTCAGGGTAGCCCAAAACCTTACAACAAAAGGCTGCAGTGGGACAAAAATGAATTTTCTTGGCAGAATTTATGAAGCAACCAGGTACAACAACTGTAGATGTATACTGTATTGGGAAATGTTGACAAAGCCTATGGACAATACAGAATAAAGAGTGAAAGATGCTAATGAACAAAATCATATTTTTGCATAACAGCCTTATACCATTGCTTGCAGTAATATATATACACACACACGAGAGTTTTTTTTTAAAGGTCCGATCGGTCGCGAAATAAAAACCCGCGCAAAAATCGGATGAACCTTTGCGCATATGTGTTGCGCTGCGTCTCTAGTATGGCCTTCAATCATGCCGCGTCACCCTTTAGTTCTGATCAGGTAAACATGTCTACAACAATAGCATCTCCCGCCAAGTGTGAGGTGCGTGCGGTAATTCGATTTCTTCAGGCTGAGGGATGTATTGCAGCTGAAATTCATTCAGAATAAGCGGAGAGGAATGTTGTCATCACGCACTGTCTTTCTCCATGACAATGCTCGGCCGTACACTGCAGCTATAACAAAGAAGCTCCTGCAGCGTTTTAGTTGGGAAGTGTTTGATCACCCACCATACAGCCCGGACTTGGCTCCATCCAATTTCCACCTCTTTGCTCACATGAAACGCTGGCTAGGAGGACAACATTTTGGCGCAGACAGCGTAGAAACATGGCTGAAAATACAGGCGGCTTCGTTCTATGACAAGGGTATTGGAAAGTTGGTACCACGCAACGACAAGTGTCTAAATCGGAGTGGCGACAATGTAGAGAAATAGCGTAACTATGTAAGAACTTGTTACAAATAATTTTTTTTTTATTTTCACTGGTTTTAATTTCGAGACCGACCGGACCTTGAAAAAAAATAACCCTCGAATATTAACAGTCACATTTATATATAAATGATAGTGTTCTAATTATAGGAGAAAAACCATCAAAAAATCCTGTAAATACTAATTGTATATTACATTTAGTTTCTTATTATTTGTTTTAATAGATAACAAAAAAATTAATTAAGCATATACAACTTTGTTATTAAAGATAACTTTATTATAATTTAAATGTTGTCCAATTAAATCTAATGAGTATATTTAGATAAATATTTAAAAAAACTGAACAAGAAAATATATTATCTCTAACAGAATTTATATATATATAAAATAGTACTAAAAAAGAAAAGGTAAAGATTCACCTTGAGCCTTTAGAGAAATTCTCCCAATGGGAGTTACATAGCAATCAAGCTGTATTCAAAACTGCTTCGTTAACGGGAATAGGGAATTTGCTGTGCACACACAGACACACGCACAGATATTTACACAAAGTAACTTTTTATGACCACAAATAATTGAAATGTGACTTTGATAAGTTTAGTTTGAAATTTAGCACGCTCGTTTCTACTCAATTCCTTTTTATAATAAATATATTTTTATCCATGAATACAAGAGTAATAAAAATAATGCCACGCGATATTCAATGGATGAAATAAGTAATAAACCAGTATCATATATGTATATATATTTTTTAATTTCTTTTCTATTACGCAGAAAAACAAATTTTCATTAACTCTATTGTATTTTGAAAACATTCCTTTCTTTTTTCGCTTTATTTTTATCAGTTTTAGTTCACATTATCCCATGTACCTTATGAATGAATAAAAACAGTAACAGTAATAAAATGTAATACAACAAATTTAATGAGCAAATCTGTCTGGCGATTTTTTATTATAATATATATAGTCGATCAGTGCATCGAAGTAACGCAAGGACGCGGGGCAATTAGGTTGGGATAGAGTCGTTTCTAACTTGACCAGTTTATCGGCCTCCTCATTTTCACGTATGTTGACGTGACTGGGTATCCAGTGAAACATCAATATCCATCCGCGATTTCCCAGGCTTTCCAGTTTTCTTCTACACTCAACCGTCTTCCGGCAGTGCGTTTGAGTTTTCCGCGATGGATTATGTATAGCGGCTTGGGAGGCGACCAAAAACACTACTTTCAAGGAAGAAACTGGCTTTTCCAATTCGGTCGCAGCGGCGTGCACTGTTCCAACTTCACCATCATAGTTGCTGAGGGGAGCACCTACGGCTATATGTCCCTGTAAAAGACGACAGTAGTACCCAGACGCTGTTTCTCCACTGCCTGAAATTGAAGATCCGTCAGTATAGATTTGAATCTATTCGTTCTCCGGAAATTCCTCGCGGATAGTTTGTAGGGCTAGCTGCTTCGATTCATGTTGTATGGAGGCGTGTCTTGGGGTCGAATGGTTCTTGAATTTGTAGCGAGCTCGAGATAAGTGGTTGAAGAGTCCTGGCTCGTGCACAGAGGTGCAGTGTGCACGGATGGAATATCATATTTCCTTATAAGTTCTTCATATGCAGTGAGTGGAGCTGTCCGTGTCCTCAGCCTAGAAGCAGCTTGCTGGTAGTTGGTCCATTGACGCTTATAGACTCGCCTAAAACGCTCCCAGAATCTGAATTCTACCCTTTCTCCTTATGATTGTAGGGGCTCAATCTGAGTCTGTGCCTCCATGACTGCAATAGGGGTGAACTTAGCAGCGCCTGTGATTACCATTAAGGCTGCATTTTGAAATAGTTCAAACTTGCTTAGTGTGCTAGCGCTAGCTGTGAACATCACTTCGCACCCTTGTACTAGCACAGGTCTTATGTACGACTTGTAGGCAGTCTTGAGAGCATCCTGATTTGCACCCCACCCTGTGACTGTCAGTCTTCTTAGGTGGATTCTTTTTACCGCCTTTTCCACAGTGATCCATGTGGGGCTTCCACATTAAAAGTCTGCCCAGTTGAACGCCTAAATATTTGGATACATTACTTTCGTTCAGCGTTATTCCATTGTACTGGATGGAGGTGGATCTGTTGTATTTTTGTTGTCAGAAAGAAAAGCTGAAAAGTGTTTTTTGATGTATTCACTCTCATTGCATTTGCTTCGCCCATTGTTCTAGTTTTATCAGAGCCTCGTTTAAACAGACCTAGAGTGAGGAGATGGATCCACTGGTCCCCCATAAAAGTAGATCGTCTGCATAAAGGAGTGCCTGGACGCCAGGCACGCTCCTTACCGCATCCAGGATATCATTTATCATGATATTAAATGGCGAACAGCTGGAGATGGCTCCCTAGACTAGCCCTTGCTGTTGAATGCAAAATCTCAATGTGCAGTTGGAATACCGTACCCGGATCTGTCTTCAGGACAGAAACGACTTGACCCACCTAAATAGGTTTTCAGAGATTCCCTGTTCGGTAAATTTATGTATGACGATGGGCCGCCAGACGGTGTCATAAGCGGTCTTCAGGACCACCAGTTCTGCCAATATTGATATTTTCCTGTGCAATCCGTCCTTAAAATGTTGTGTAAAATTGGTTACGTTTTCTATTGTGCTGCGATGCCTGTTGAATCCCGCCTGAGCATCATCAATGAGTTTTCGTGCTTCAATCAACTGATTTAGATGGTTTACAATCATTCTTTCTGCCACTATACAGAAAGCAATCGTCAACGATATCGGTCTATAATTCTCCGCCTTACTGATATCTTTACCTTTTTTCAGTGTAGGAATGATTTCGACCTTTCTCCATTATTGTGGCACGTGCCTCTCCCAAGTCAAATTTATGATGGCTAGAACTGTTTTCTTAGCGGCATCGCCAATGTGAATTAAAAGATTGGAGAAGATACCATCAATTCCTGCCGGTTTCCTTTTTTCGTCTGCAAGAGAGCACTCTCCAGCTCAGCAATAGTAAAGGGAGCATCAGACAGCTCCTAAGTTCCCTTGCCCAAGAACGAGGTCAATGAACGTTTGGTGTTTTGGCAATGGCTTTATTTCCATGGGCACGGCTCATATTCGCATAGTGCTTGCTTAAGGTACTGGCTATATCTAGTGGTCAGCAAAAAATTGATTGGCACACTGCAAGGATTGCTGCGGCATTGGAGGGGTCGTTGTTAAGGCAGGAGATATATTTGTGAGCGTGGGTATCATTCTTCCTGAAATCCAACGTAGCAATCAGATACCTTAAAGCCGAACTCTTGGCTTTTTTGATTTCAAAGTGAAACTTAGCTTGGTGTCTCCTCAGCTTGGCAAGGACCTGAGGTCCTTGGGTGCTTTGGTTCTTTCGGCTGTGCGACGGCTGTTGTCTCATCTGTTCTTCAGGTTGGACAATGTGAAGTTCCAGAAAAGTTTGAAGTTTTCATCTGTCCACGGGCTGCGCACTGTTGTGCACAGTCCAGTAAGGCTTTATTAATTGAGTCGATAGTCTTTTCAGGGGAGTCAGATATCAGTGCCTCAGAAAGAACCGCATCTTTGCACTTCGGAACTTAATCCAATCAGCCTTCTTGAAATTCCAGCGCGGAGCCGGGCAGTTATTGTAAGGTGTCTTGTCTGTAAGTGAAGCAACGAGAATGGCTCTATGACCGCATCCGCCAGCGTCATCGGAAAATTTAACTTTTGTTTTACCAGAAATACGAGGGTGGGTGACAACAACCAGATCCAGCTTTGACGTTTGACCCGAAAATGACAAGATAGTTGGAGGCGTTTGCAAAACCACTAATTGGTTACTATTAATCATTTCCCCCAGAGTTCTCTCAGGCACGATGAATTTGGATACTTCATCTTGGTGAGGGACTGTTGAAATCTCCGACGAGAATACTGGTAGCCTGGATTGATACTTCCACTGCTTAAAAAGAGGGGATGTTACCAGGAGTGTTGTACAGGCCAATCACACTAAAGTGTTGTACATTTTTCCACACCTCGACCTTAACGGCTTCGAGCTTGTCATCATCTTCCATTTCATGTAATACTCGGCTTCGTTGTTAGATTTTTTTTAACTCCATGAATACACAAAAGGGATTTGTCGGGATCTTTTCATAGTTGTAATGGCGTAACCGTGTGTCTGATAAAACTCAGCAGTTTCTGCGGCAGCTCTTGCTTCGACGACAAAGAATAAATCCACGTCTAAATGATAGATGTTTTGTTTAAATTCTAAACATTTTGTGCTGTTAAGACCTCCTGCATTCCAATAAAAGATAAGAAAACTATTGTCAGAGCTCTTAAAAGAGCTGGTTTCTGGAAGATTCCTTCAGCCATCTTGTTACATTCAGAGTATTAAAAGGTGAACTTTGTGTTGATCGTTTAGACTAAGCATGGGGCACCACGAGCAGGCGATCAACTTCACCCCCATACCCTATATGACCTTGACCGTCTAGCCCCTGGACTCTCGACGCATTCGTATCCTCATGTTTGTGAAAATGTTATATATTTTACATAAACATTTTAAGAGAAGAAATATTAGTGTATAGAGAATATTTTATTTGAACATTTTGGTGTTTTTTATATTTAAAACGGACTTAAGGAGCTAGTAGATATAGAATTTAATAGTTTTTAATAGAAATATAATGTTTAACGCTAGCCATATTGATGCCTTGGGGATGCCGTTTTTTTTTCGTTTAATATTGTGTGTATTCATGTGAGGTTGTGTTAGTCGCCAATCCAGTTGCAGTAAAGTTTAATTTACAGTCTATTTTATTTACATACATACAGTTGTTCACATTTTCTTGTGTTGTTGCCAAAATATTATTTTTATGTTTGTTATTGGTTATCTTTATATTATAATCAAGGATTACAGCTACAGACAATGTTTCAGAATAAACTCTTGTATATAAGAACGAGCAGATAATTAACTTAACTTTATCTATCTATGTTTAACTATCTAGGTTTATTCAAAATAATTAAGTTAAAACTTTGAAGATTTACAAAACGGCTAAGTTAAGTGTTTTTGGTTGTACAAATTTTTTGAATCTTCAATTCAATGACTTTGCCATAACTAACAGCTGACTTATTTCAAAATAAACATCAGAATTGCTTACTGTACTTAAAACATGTGGGTAGGTATTGTTGTTACTCATTTCCATTGACGCCGTTTCACTATGTAGGTCTGTAATTACAAAATTTTTGGTTATAAAAATGATACTAAATGCTTACAAGCATTTAGTGAATTTTGTCCAATCAAAATTCCACAAAACAGTTTTTAGCCATAATGTAGGGATAATTCGAAATAACAGATCACGGTGTATTAGAGGGACATATTTAGAAACCCGTTTAGTTTCTAAATGTGTACCATCAGATTCATTCTTTGTAAATAGAGTATTTAAATTTTTTAACGAGTCCAATATTATTAAACGATTTTTTAAGCGTTTTCCTAGAGTGAGACGGGAATGTTATTCAATAAGTATGGTAAGTAACTTATTTAAAACAGGAAGAGGTATAAGTGTCACGTTAAATTTTAGTTTCTTTATTTTATTAATAAGAGGTTGAGTTGTCCCTATCACGCGAACTTTTATGTTTGGAATATTTTTTTTTAAATATACGAGACCTGTAATAGAGATGGCTGTGTTGTTGACAAATGTGTGATTAAGTAAAAGACTATTATAAATTAATTTATGAGGAAGTAAATGATAAGATCTGAATTTGAAAATACTTTTTAGTTTTGTCAGAGGAAATTAAACAGTTGAAACCGAACGACTTGAAACCAATCTATGCTGGAGAAAGAATTTTAGCTAACCTAACTTACCGCTTACTCGGTGATGGGACTAGTAACGCTTAGAAAGATGTTTACACTACATTTTGTTGTTTTGTTTAAATTTTTATAAAAATGTGTGTTTTATTTTAATTAGAAATATTAAATTTACGAATAATCACTGCTGGAAATAGATTGCTTAACCACGCATTATACGCTTTTGGCGGTTTTTTCTGTAGTACTTCGGTTTCAGTAATGTTAGCAAGGATGCAATAAAAAAACATTTGTTGGTAGGTAGCTATTTTTGCTTGAAAAGACTTAAACGTATTCATGTGAGCTCAGTTAGAATAAACCAAAGTTACTAGATAGGAAAACTTTGGGCATAAGACAACTAAAGATAATGTATTCAGATCTGTGTGGATGTTTTAGCCACCAGCTTGCAAAGATAAAAATTAATTTTGTTTAAAGATTGTGTACTATCGTTATGAAAGATATTTTGATTATTAATTTTAAAAAGGGTAGCTGAACTTTAGATTGTTGAAGGCTTACATGGAACAAGAAAACTCTTAATAATTTACACACTTCAAGCTTAAATGAAATTCCTTTTATGCACTTTAGATGCACCCATTATTATTGCACAGAATGTGTAAACACAGAACTATTAACATTTTAGTTATGATATACAAAATAACATTGAAAATTTGTTCTTGATTTATTCATTGAAAGTCTTAAGGATATGAAAGCTGAAAAATTCTTTATTAGAATGAACTCCTTTGAAATGAAATCATCTTTGAACCAAATTTGTAATATGACAAAATTTCTAAAAAGGGTATGTTTACAAAATAAAATTAAAATACTTCTGAATTTACAACAATAATGTATTATTGTTAACAAGAAAACCTCAACAAAAATCATACAATCAAAGAGGCATAAAATTTTACAACAAAATAGAAATTAACATGATATTCATAATGCATTAAATTGATCTATTTAATTTTAACCTGAAGATTTTGTTAAATATTAGATTATCAAAAATCTTCATACACTATTTCAATTATTTAAGAAGTAAATATGATTTACTTATACTTTACTACTACTGCACATATGATAGAAGATTTCCATACAGAAAATTTTTAAAATGCTTATTGTAACTCTTTAAACTAAAAATTAAAATCTACACATTAAGTTTTAACTATTTATTTCCTTAATGATTTATGCAGTTGAAAATCTTTCGGTGCAAGGCTTTTTAATATACTTGAAATGTTTGAGTAATAAAAAAATAAAATATAAATCAGATGCCCTGATTGATTAAGAATGAAGACTTAACACACTCAGAAAACATGGGAAAATTGGAAGCCAAAAAAAATAGTTTGTACCAATAAATTGGGCAACAAGAAAACTAAGTTGTTGTAAGCAGAATGTATATTTTTAACCAAATGTACAAAGGATGGTTGTGTTGAGGAAGAGTAGCAGAAACATTGATTGTAAAAGAATGTAAAAATTAAATTGCATAACAACCTGCTATTAAACTTTTTAAAAATGAGGTAGCTTATAATTAAAAAATACAGATAGATATAAGTGTGATAACATTACATCAAAGAAGAAAAAGAAAAATTTGGAATGTTTTATCGTCTGACTTACAAATAAAATTTGCTTTTTATTTTATTTATAAAATCATTTTCAGATGTGATAATTAAAAAGAATTGTATCAAAAATGTTTACTTGAGGAAAGTAAGTACTGATTTTAAAGAATATTTAAAATTAATATCCCAACTATTTCTATACTTTTAATTTGTTATTTCCAACAAATCCTTTCTCCCAATTGAAATGAATATCGATACTTACACAAGAATTTTCGTAACTCTTTATGTGAAGATTTTTTTATAATTATCATATTTGATTGTAGTTAGATCAACCCTGTAATTACTAATTCACAGTTTTCATGGTCACTACTCCAATAATCATTTCCAATGTCACCTGATTTCATACCTTTAATGTAATTTCTTTCAAAGAACATGTAAAATTCCTGGGAGTCTCGCTAATTTCTTTAGGTAACCTTGTCATAATTTTCAATAAAACTTTTTCAGTTTATAAACTGTAAAAACATGCTCTTACCTGTCAAAATTGTTCTGTCAAAATGCTCTTACCTGTTAAAAGAAACTGTAAACAAGCAGATGCACAATATTTCCACCTGAGAAATCTGAAGTTAGTGGTGGCACTGCTAATAGTAAAGTGGAGGAGATAGTGTACTGCAACAGGACATCGTAGGTAGCAAAAAACCATAGCCATAGCATCCCCATCTTGCATATCAACCAAGTTTTCTAAAAATTGAAACGTAATACAGAGCGTTTGGAAAGTCACTGAGCAGAATGCTTTAGAATCATGTGGTTCATTCTGTTCTTTCAGTGTTAGGTTGGTTGCCCTTTGTGTTCGTTGGACATTGCTCAGTAATAAATCAAGGCATTAGTTGTTGAGTTGTAATTGAACGTGCTTCATTTCGTGTTGTTTGCTTTGATACTCAAGTCCTATTCCTCACTGCAATGCAGTTTGAACTTTTATTGAAAATTTTTTGACAAAAAAATGGTTCTGTTGAAGATGCTGATCAAATTGGAAGACCACTTAAAATAAGCAAACAGAAGCTGCTTGATATTTCAGATTCTATGGCCAAAAATCCATCAAAGTCAATATGTAAGTTAGTGCAGCAGCAAGATATCAGACTTGCTACCACACATAAATCTGTAAGAAAAGTAATTGAAACTTTTCCCCTACGAAGTTATGTGTTCAAGAACTGAAACCTCTAGATTTTGCCAAAAGAATAAATTATTGTCTATGGTTTGAACATTTGATTGGTTAAAATTCCATAAGTATCCCTGACATTAAGTTTTTTTTATAGATGAAGCATGATTTCTTCTGGGATGATACATTAATTCACAAAATACATGACTGTGGTTGACAGGTAATCCTCATGAATTACACAAACAATCTGTAGCACAAGCAACAACTGTCTGGGTCAGTGTGTACATTGTGGGTCTCTATTGAAAATACAGTTAATAGTGATTCTTATTGTGCTTTTTTTTAACAGACTTCATTAGTCAGTTAACATAAATGGAAATTAATCACACAGTTGATTCCAAAAAGATGGTGCCACAGCACATAGCTGACAGATCAAAGACTATTTTATGAAATGTCTTTGGAAAACTAATCATTTCAAGGGGTTTGTGGCCTTTACGATACCTCAATCTGACTCCCCCAGATTACTTTCTATGAGGAGCAGCAAAACAAACAGTGTTTTGCACAATTGATGAACTAAAAACCGCAATAACAGCATATGTAAAAGACATTCCAGTACTTCAGCTGGTTAAAGTGTTTGAAAACAAATTGAAATGTGTGCAGTATTGTATTGATGTTGGGAGAGGTCATTTTCAATACATTTTCCAGTTATAAACTGTTATTGTAATATCCATTTACAAAATACAAAGTAATAATTAAAAAGGTTTTGTAATTACACTTCCGTGATTCCACTTCACAGCAACTTTCCAAACACTCTGTAATATGATAAAAATAAAAGATTATAATGTAGAAAATTATGATCTGTCCGCTAATGACCAGTCATGTCTACGAATACTCCAGTAACCAGGTTCTGTTTATTAGATTAAACATTCCTGTGATTTGTATAACTTAAAATCTATGTTATTATGTACATATTTAAATAAAGCATTTGTAAGATTGTAAGCATTACTTTATTATTACATACCAAGAAAGAAATATTGGTTGCATTAGAATTCCTTTAAAACTTTTTTGTTACAGGTAGCTTTGTTGAGGAAAGAACAGTATTTTCTTCTTAGAATTTTAGAGCAGCCTAACTTCAAAAGTATAAGAAGTTTACATATTTCAACAGCAAATTTCCAGAAAAAAAAGAAAAAAGATAAAAAGAAAAAGAAACAAGGTGGTGGCGAATATAATACCTTTCCAGCTTTATTAGCAAAAGTTGTTTTTTGGATGTTGACTACTTACATGTTAATTGCATCAATATCATTAATGATTTCTGGAAGTAATCAACCTGAGGTGGTGTATTTACTAATTTTTAAAATTTTGTTATAAAAAAAGAAGTCTGTGACACTTAGACTATAGATTCCCAAATTAAGGTTGCTTTATTAATTCAACCTAAATGTCTGATGTCATAATGCTTGTTTATAGTGTATTTTTTTTTTTTTAATTTTGGCATTTATATAAGTTACTCACATGGAGCAAATGGTAATCATCTGGTATCATCACTGATTAACTGTTATATGAACAAACCCATTTCTCAGACTGAAATTGGGGTTATAGTCTGATATGAGAATCATAATCTTGAAATATTGCAAATATTAACATTTTATGCTTTCTTTTATTTATTTATATTAGTTTAAAAATGGTTTGACTGATTCCAATGAAACTGACAGGAATTTCATTAATCCAAAATAACGATACAGACTACTTACTGCAATTTTTTTTTCATGTAATTATTCTTTGATTTCTGGGGATATCATATTTTAAATTTAGTTATCCAAGGAAAACGTTCTGTATATAATTTTGAATTTTAAAGTTTTGTAAGATTTGTAAATTCGTCATCATTGTCCAGTCGCTAATCACTTTCATCTTCATCTGGTGTATTGCCTAGCAGTAAGTTCCTTACACCACAGCTGTCCCCATCCATTTCTGTCCTAAGCCTTCTCATTCCCTAGTACTTTATATTTGTAAATTTTCATTGAATGATTTTGTATGTACTACAATATAAATAATTTGCATAAGTGCAATAAAAAATTCTTGCAAGAAAATTTGATATTGATCCTTTTTTGGGTATTAACAATTCTATTCATAGAAGCAGTACACATATACAAAGATAATAATGCTACATGCAGATTTTATATGTAGCTTATATAACCAAGATGTCAATACACTTTCAATTATATGAAATTTACAAATTCACCAAATTTGACTAAAGCAACAAATAAAGTAAATTCATACACAATGTAAGGTAATTTATTTTTCAACTACATACTAAAGGAATTTCTTTCTAACAAAACTACTTCAATAAAATGCATTGCTAAAACATTTCAGTAAAAGTTTTTCTAAAATATGTATTTATAAGTTGGACACCATTAAAGCAGTACTGTTGCCAACTTCATTGAAGAAGAAGCTGCATACTAAGCTTCAAACACCCCGCTGGAAGAATAGTATTTGTGTAATTTTTAAGAGAGTTGTTTAAAATATCATATTTCATCAAACAGTAAAAATTCAGTAATAATAATAATAATAATGTAAAACTTACTTTCAGTTATTTTTTATTAAATTCTACAAATTAAAAAAAAACTGATGTGGACACCAAATAACTTCCTTGTACAGATATTAAATTACATATACACGTTATTTGCTGCAGTTCATTTCAACTTTTTTCATTTTAAACTGAGAGACGATCCTACAATTCTTTAATAAATAGCCTAATAAATTAAATAAATTAGCTAAATTCTTTAATAATAGCTTACATAGAAAAATGGCCGTATAAATTTCCTTAGCATTTTATATTAGTTTAAATATTAATTTTGTTTCACATCACTCAAGTAGATAAGCAGGGTAAGTGAGAACGTGTCAGATCCATAACCAAGCACACATCAGTTTGAATCTGACTAAACATACACATATATTTTTTTTAACTTTTCTTTTTTAAGTTGTTTTTTTTTTTCATTTAAATATTGATTTATTAATAATTAATTATTAACCTTTGATTGTAAACATTTTTGAATTAAAATGAAAACTACGTAAAATTTTATTTCATTAATACCTTCTTTTTTTTTTTATACTGTTATAATTGAATTATTATTTATTGTTAACATTTTTTAACAATCAGAGATTAATAATTATTAATAAATCAATATATTTAAATTAAAAAACAAAACTGTACATGAAGTCGGATTCGAAACTATATGAGTTCGCCTAGAAAGATCCAAATATTTAATTAATTCAAATTTTATTTAGCTGTAACTCTGGAACCAATGAAAATAAGTACCACTTATTATATTTCGTTGAAAAGCTTTCAACGAGGGCTTATTACTGAAGTTAAGAAAAAATCCAAATGTTTCACAATTGAAACCCCATTTTATTTAGAGGTCTGATGTATACAACTTTTTGGCCCAGTCGATTGCATTCAAACGGGAAGGTGCACAACTAGATATGCAACAGTCGTAAATAGAAAATGTCAACATTCTACGGCTAATCATTATTTTAGTTATGCGATATACATACGTACGTACACACATCACGCCGAACTAGTTGAAATGTATTCAGGGATGGTCAAAATGGATATTTCCGCTTGTTGTATCACAATGTTCGATATATGTACACTATCGATCTACGATGTTATCTTTTTTCTGTTTAGCCTCCGGGAATTCCGTTCAGGTATTACTTAAGAGGGTGAATGAGGATGATATGTGTGAGTGTAAATGAAGTATAATCTTGTATCAGTTCGACCATTCCTGAGATACACCAACTAGTACAACCACTCAATACCTTCAAGATATATTCTCAACTCACGGTTTACCAAGAATACTGGTCTCCGACAAATGCAACGATCTTCAAAAGTGAAACCTTTACAAAATTATATTCCGACCACAGCATAAACCAAACGTTTATAGCACCGGGTCATCCCGCTACCAACGGGTTCGGCGAACGCAATGTACAGACTTTCAAGCAAAAATTAATCAATGACTTCATCTAAACTACCTATTCAAAGAAGAATTCAGGAAATCTTAATACTATATAGATCTACACCTTTCTCATCTGGTAAATCTTCATCAGAATTATACCTAAAACGAATATTGCGTATTAAATTAAACCTTCTGAAACACCACCACGTACAACATCACTCCCAGAGCACGTCAACTAAGTGTGGGAAATCGAGACTTGCAAAAGGTGGTACCCCTCCACTGGCAAACCAATGAGGAAACACGGAATTGTAGTCCAGAAGCTTGGAAAACTTCACTACATTGTTAAGCTAGATGGCGACGGATATTCCCTGAAGAGACACATTGATCAATTACTATTTGTTTCTATCGATTCAAAACTAAAGAAAACGGTAACATTTGCTCCGTCACTAAGTACATATGACGATCCAAGAAAAGGTCCCCTAGAGGAGCTCCACTCGGAGCCTCCCGAAGCCGTGCAGGAACCTCAAGAGCAACCCGGAGTGCCGCAACAACCTATTTTGATACTATCAGAAAGGAACGTAGACGGCTAACAAGACTGCAAGACTACGTCATTTCCTTTTTAAACTTGACTGGTTTTTAATTCATAATTTTTATACTTTAACAATTTAAATCAATAAATATGTATATAAATTCAAATTAGTTCAAAAGTATCCCATCAACTAAAATATCAAAATTATACTTCTATACCTACTTCAGTTCCACGATAGTTTAATCATGATGATTCGATACTATTATAATTCAATATTTAATTTGAGTACTTATCTAAGCATGCACCTTTTAATAACTTTGTTCATGTAATTGATTTTATATTTTTCAATTAGCATGGAAAATTGTTTTATCCCAACGTTCGACATAACGATATATATAGACTATCGATCTAGGATTGGGGAGATTAAAATGACCGTTTTCAGTACACATTTCAATGTTCACTTTTGTAATTGATTATTTTGTTTTAATTATTAAATGTTGTTCTATAATTTGAAAACGCGTGTTTTTATTTAAATATGGGCATAACACCGTTGAAATCTGAAAACCGAAATTTTTCGCGATTACAATACTTACTTTCCTTCGTACAAAGAAGTAAAAACTAAGTTTGGTCCACTTGCATATCAGTACCCCTAATTGCTTAATCTGCTTCTAATTATCCTTTACTGACCTTGAAAATAGATTTTTAGTTGTAAAATTTATTTTATCTGATCTTAAAGATTGTGTTTAAATTTTTTGAAAATACATCTTACGCTAACTTTATTATAAATATAAAAATTCATGGAATTTTTATTTTATTCATATTATGAAACATATTTTATTCATGCAAACTATTCAAACATGTCTGTACATTGTCACACAATGTTACAATTGAACCTTACAAGTCTTTATCTCTAAACATATTTACAATTATTTTCTTAGATACAGAGTTGCTGTTAGGTTTATTAAATACAGTAGAAAATAAATGCTAGAGCTATATTCAAAAAAGTATGATACTTTTTTTTTATAAAGTATTTGAATGCGACTGGCAAAACTTAGTAGAGCACAATATTAGTACCTAGCGCGTATGTGTTGTTTATATAATGTGAGATGTCCAGTAGCCAATTTGAATGTTTAGTCGCTTTTTAATTTTGTTCATAATTGACGGATTGTGTTGAACAATGTTATGCATAATTTTTACCAAAAGCTTGGGATACACAAAGCAAAGCAGCTGTAATATTAAGTAGGTTGTCGGGGCTGAAACTAATCAGAGTTAAGCAAATTAGATCGGTATTAGTGGCCGAACTTGAGTTGAGAGTGATCAGCTTAATGGTAGGTAACAACCCGATGCTGGAGAGTCATTAACAAGCACAGTAATTTTTTTCAGAAATCCATGTTCTTTCCTGTCATCGCCTTTGCACCATCACTATATACTGCAATACATTTTGAGCAATCAAAAAGAAGAGGTTATACCAAGGTTACTCCAAGGATGCACCAACAACTGATAACAACCATTCAATATCTTCAAGATATATTCTCAACTCATGGCTTACCAAGAATACTGATACTTACTGAATACTTGACCAGTCAAGTTTAAAAAGGAAACAACGTAGTCTTGCAGTCTTGTTTGTCATCTACGTTCCCTTTCTGATCGTCTCAAAATAGGTTGTTGCGGCACTCCGGGTTGCTCTTGAGGTTCCTGCACGGCTTCAGGAGGCTCCAGGTGGAGTTCCTCTAGGGAACCTCTTCTTGGAGGTTATAGTTTTTAGTTGCCTCATAAAATACATCAAAAAGACATTGTCTTGTTGCATAACCAGGTATTGATTTGCAAAACAACATATTTTCTTTGATTCATTTATCCCTACCGCATTCATAGCTTACGAAACTTAAGTACTCCCTTTTTCTGTTTAGCCTCTGGAACCACCATAAGGTATTTACTTCAGAGGATGAATGAGGATAATCTGTATGAATGTAAATGAAGTGTAGTAGTCTTGTACAGTCTTAGGTCGAGCATTATTGAGATGTGTGATTTATTGAAACCCAACCACTAAAGAATGAGAGACCTACATTTCAAATCCGTATAAAAGTAACTTCTTTGCTAGGATTTGATCCTTACAACTCACGACTTTGAAATCAGCTGATTTGCGATGATGAGTTCACCACCATACCATTAAAACTTAAGAACTGAGAAATGTTTACCACATCTGTTAATTCATCAAACTGAATACTAAAAAATTCACTTGCCGTATTATCTGATCGCAAACATTGGCAGCCATGTAATCGATTTGCTTTGATCCTGTGTCGTTAGAAGCAGGATCTTTTTCAGTTTTTACCACGCCTATTAAAACATTGACCATATCAATTGCAATATGAGGTTTTCTGCAGTTGTAAGGGGTTTGGACAGCTTAGCTACTTTAGTACTACTAGATACTTTTATCAAGCATACTTTTATCAGTATGACTTGATTTACAAATAGAGGCTTGTTGATTTCTCAAAGTATGTAATTTTCTTTCAAAGAATTCGAAGGATTTGCTTTTATGATCTGGATGTTTAGTTTCCAAGCATCTGATGGCTTCATGCTTTCACCGGAGAGGATTTGAAATCAAACAATACATTGTAGCTTTACATTCAGTGAGGTAAAACCATAATTTTCATTGAAAAATCTTGTCTTTTTACCAATCGATTCACTGGAGGTGGAGGGCTCACTTTATTTTTTCACAAATTTATCCATTTTGCATTGGAATGTAACTGAAAAAAAAAAACAATTAACACCGTTTGACTGCACACTAAAAAACTGAAATCTCAATTATTGTTTTCAATGAAACTTCACTTTTAAAAACTTAAATAAAGTCACCAGTTGCACGTTTAGCAGTCGAGATTAAACTGACGTTCTGTAATTTCTTACGCCTCATTTATACTTCTGAGAGCATGACAAGTCAAACGTATTACATGCATGTCCGAACATGACTCTCTCACAGCAAATATTATGCAAGCAGACCAAATTACAAGGAGCGCTTGCACATAAAATTGAAAACTGTAAATTGCTCATGTTTGTACACTTCATAATTCATATTCATACACGTCACCATCAACGTAGACGTCACCATCAACGTAGCTGAATATTTTTAATTAGGTTTCATGTTGGGGTTCTTTTCCTTTTTTAGCCTCCGGTAACTACTGTTCAGATAATACTTCAGAGGATGAATGAGGATGATATGTATGAATGTAAATGAAGAGTAGTCTTGTACAGTCTCAGTTCGACCATTCCTGAGATGTGTGGTTAATTGAAACCCAGCCACCAAAGAATACCGGTATCCACGATCTAGTATTCAAATCCGTGTAAAAATAACTGACTTTACCAGGACTTGAACGCTGGAACTCTCGACTTCCAAATCAGATGATTTGGTTGGGGGTCGCAAAATGTTCATTATATATATATATATATATATATTTTTTTTTTTTGTGGTTGTGGAGCTAAAAACGTTGTGAATCACTGAGATAGAATCTGGTATTTATATGGCTAGAGTCTATAAAGTGATAGACAAGTGTAACCTCCTAAACAGTGATAAAAGGAGTGAAATGAAAAATGTCAAGTCGATACTCCTCAACCATTAGGGAACGCTCGTTACAAATATTTTATAAGTAGATTTCCTTCTTATCTGTTTATGCAAAAATTATTTTTATTTTTTTATACATTAAAAGTACCGATGTAAATTTTTTTTAACATAAATTTCATGTTTGTATGGTTTCAGAACATACAATTTGTTTCTTGGAATGAATTTGTACATCATATGTTAGCAAAAGGAGAAGTTGAAGAAATTATTGTAAGTCCAGATTTAGATGTAGTTAAAATAATTTTATATGAAGGTGCAATTATTAAGGACAAGTTTGTAAGTATGTTTTTATTATTGTAATTTTCTTAAATTCTCTTTATTTTATGATTCACTGAATCTATAATGATGCTCATTTGTCTACCTCTTCATATGTAAAACAGAATTTTATAATAGCTTGTACTTTACTTTTATTGTAAGAATATTACTTCATCAAAAAATTTTCTCAACTCACATAGATATTTACGGAGTGTATCACAAAGTTCTCCCAGAACTTTCATAATCTATTCTACTTGTGAAAATACTAGAAAAAGTTCATATAAACAAAACTCCTAAAATGTTTCATTTGCAAGTTTCAACTAGTGAAAGATTTTGCTTGGATTTCAGCTACCCCGGTGAAATGAGGTACTGAAATTTTTAGAACATTAATTAAGGAGCAGAATTAGTTACAATTTATGGTTTTTGACCTGAAATATTGAATAAAATAGGTCCAGAACCGTATCTGCAGTACTGTTAGAAATCTAGATAAAAACCAATGAGTCAAGTTGAGGACATCATTGTGATTTCACGTGTTGATTTTCGCTCTGCGTTTTTCATCAATTTGAGTGTTTTTTTAGTTTAATTTTCTGGTTGCGGACATTGGGACTTGGTAGAACATTCAAGAACATGGACACAAAATTTTATGATTTTCGGTTGCGGACTTACGAAGTTATATCTTTTTTTTTCATTTACAAGTGAATTTCGAGGTAGAATGAATAAGTATAGCGAGTTTAGCGAAAGTTTTTTGGGGTTCTGACTACTATCAGAGCCACTGCAACAAATAAAAAGACACTTGTGACAGTTCTAGTGACAGAGGTATATTATTCTTTTTCCTGCTTAGCGTCAGATAATACTTCAGAGGATGAAATGATATGTATGAGTGTAAATGAAGTGCAGTCTTCTACAGTCTCAGTTCAACCATTCCTGAGATGTGTGGTAAATTGAAACCCAACCACCAAAGAACACTGACATCCACAATCTAGTATTCAAATCCATGTAAAAACAACTGACTTTACTAGGACTTGAATGCTGGAACTCTCGACTTCCAAATCAGCTGATTTGGGAAGATACATTCACCACTAGACCAACCCGATGAAAGAAGCCCAGCAGATAAATTATATATTTAAGATAACCCAGTAGTGGTCTCTCCTGGTTTCTGTGGCATGAAAAACACAAAATTAGATGAATAATTCGATTCAAAATTACATTGCATCACACAACCTATCGCTATCCAATTAGACATATTGAAAGAATGTGAAAGACCATACAAACTCGACAGACGAGAACAAAGGAATGTCATGAACAGCTTCTGAAATGTTATCGTAATGATGTAGATGACTTTCTTTTCAATATTGTGACAAAGATGAAATTTGGATGTATCATTACAACTCTGAAGAAAAACCAGCAGAGCAAGGAATACCGGCACTGTGATTCACCGCAATCAAAACACAACCTTCAGTAAAACAAATACTGTTGACAGTATGGGATGACAAACATGTACATGACCAACTACCTGAAATCTGGGTCGACTGTATATTATGTGCAATACATAGAGCAGTGGCTCTGATAAATTTTCCAGTACCAGAATATGATTAAGCAACTGAAGTATCCTTCATCACACGTCATTTAAGGAAGCGATAAATATCTTTGATTAAGAAACATAACAATGAATATTTAATGTTAAAATAAAGCGTAGACCGGACTTTAACTTAAAACAAATTTATATAGAAGGACAATTTTTTATTTCTCCCAAAAAGCAATACCGGAATGTTGTTCCGGTACCAGTGCACCCCTGACACAGAGATGTTAAAACACATTAGGAAATGTGTGTGTTGTGTTCAGTAAGCCACAGAACCTGTAATTCTGCTACACAAAAATAATACTCGGTCACACATTTGGCATGGAACCGCCAGGACTCCTGTGAAATTGAAATTTTAACCTATACTGTATTTCTAACCTCTATACTCGTCAGGTTTGGCGCCCTACGATTTTCATTTATTTTCACAATTAAAGAAAGATATTAATGGTATTTATTTCACTACAAGAGATGAACTGAAGAACGCATAGTTGTTCAAGGAAAGATTGCCAGCATTCTTCATTGATGGAATGAGAAGGGTTATAGTCATGATACCAAAGAAAGCAGGGGCAGATAAATGTGAAGAATACAGAACAATCAGTTTAAATAGTCATGCATCAAAAATCTTAACTAGAATTCTATACAGAAGAATTGAGAGGAGAGTGGAAGAAGTGTTAGGAGAAGACCAATTTGGTTTCAGGAAAAGTATAGGGACAAGGGAAGCAATTTTAGGCCTCAGATTAAAGAAAAACAAACGAACATACTTGGCGTTTATAGACCTAGAAAAGGCATTCGATAACGTAGACTGGAATAAAATGTTCAGCATTTTAAAAAAATTAGGGTTCAAATACAGAGATAGAAGAACAATTGCTAACATGTACAGGAACCAAACAGCAACAGTAATAATCGAAGAACATAAGAAAGAAGCTGTAATAAGAAAGGGAGTCCGACAAGGATGTTCCCTATCCCCGTTACTTTTTAATCTTTACATGGAACTACATGGAACAGTTAATGATGTTAAAGAACAATTTAGATTCGGAGTAACAGTACAAGGTGAAAAGATAAAGATGCTACGATTTGCTGATGATATAGTAATTCTAGCCGAGAGTAAAAAGGATTTAGAAGAAACAATGAACGGCATAGATGAAGTCCTACGCAAGAACTATCGCATGAAAATAAACAAATACAAAACAAAAGTAATGAAATGTATTAGAAATAACAAAGATGGACCGCTGAATGTGAAAATAGGAGGAGAAAAGATTATGGAGGTAGAAGAATTTTGTTATTTGGGAAGTAGAATTACTAAAGATGGACGAAGCAGGAGCGATATAAAATGCCGAATAGCACAAGCGAAATGAGCCTTCAGTAAGAAATATAATTTGTTTACATAAAAAATTAATTTAAATGTCAGGAAAAGATTTTTGAAAGTATATTTTTGGAGTGTCGCTTTATATGGAAGTGAAACTTGGACAATCGGAGTATCTGAGAAGAAAAGATTAGAAGCTTTTGAAATGTGGTGCTATAGGAGAATGTTAAAAATCAGATGGGTGGATAAAGTGACAAATGAAGAGGTATTGCAGCAAATAGATGAAGAAAGAAGCATTTGGAAAAATATAGTTAAAAGAAGAGACACACTTATAGGCCACATACTAAGGCATCCTGAAATAGTCACTTTAATATTGGAAGGACAGGTAGAAGGAAAAAATTGTGTAGGCAGGCCACGTTTGGAATATGTAAAACAAATTGTTAGGGATGAAGGATGTAGGGGGTATACTGAAATGAAACGACTAGCACTAGATAGGGAATCTTGGAGAGCTGCATCAAACCAGTCAAATGAGTGAAGACAAAAAAAAAGGAATGAGAAAACTCTTTCACCATTGGGAGAAATGTGAACCTGTAAATGGTGACATAACCTGTAAAGTAACCTGTAAATGCCATATTTATTTCATCTGACTATCTCTTAATCTATGACTACCTCTTAATTTATGAGTGACAGTGCATTACATTTCAGTTTTTCTTATGAATAATTTTTTAATGTTTCATACTTCTGAGCTTGTTTTGTTAGTTTTCTTAGTAATTTGTTGAACAGTTTGAAAATATCAGATCTTATGTAACTGAATATTATTAATGGTGTCTTCCCTTTAATTTTGGCTGTAATGTGGGAGAATTTTTTTTATATTAAATTAGAAATCATGGGATCAAAATTTGTAAATATAAATTTTAAATTATAATTAACATTTTCTTCATGTAAAGTTTTAAAAATTTTTTTCTCTGTTTATGGTTTGTCTGGTAAAACGTATCATACTACACAAACTGCATCTGTAAAGCTTTATGCACAAACAAATGACTGTCTATTAGGATATGTAAGTTCTTTCAAGTAAATACTACTGTAACTTAGATAAATGTCCTAACCAACATTTATTTTGATTCAATGACAAGATTTAAATAAACTTTTGACCTTTCAAGGTTATAACAAAATCTACTTTAGTAAAGAATCTGCATCTTATTCCAAAACATTCCAAGTATCTGCCACCTGGATCTGTAAGCCAAAAGTTAAACTGCATTAGTTAAGGAAACTGGAATATACAATTGCTTTATGATTAAGCCATGTGGAACTCAGAAAATCCCAAGGGACTGCTAAGTCAATCTATCAAATGGCATTTTATTGTGAGCACTTGTTCTTTCAATACACAGTTTTTTCTCATGATGATACTAGACTGTGATAATTCAAACAACAGACAAATAAAATTTTGCATGGACTTTGGTAAAATGACTCCCAAGAATTTTGAAAAGATTAGTCATGATTTTAAAGAACATTATTTTAATTTTAGAGAAGGGTAAATACTTTAAGTTTTTTGAGTCAGTTAATCCTAAATTCATAAGTATTCTTCTGTCAGACCATGTTCTGAGAAGTCGGTAAGCTCAGTTACAATGTAGACCTTGGGTGTATACATCAACACTACTAGAGTTGTTTATATGAAATTATAACTTGGCTTGTGCAGATTTATTGTTAAAACATTATTAATCGTAGCTTTCATCTAGTAGTCTGCAAGCTGAAATTTAATGAATCGTTACATTGTTAGTTTCATATTGTATGCGAGTCAGAAGTTTACAAAATAACATTGGCTTACTTATTACCACAACATTCGAGATTTGTTGTATCTTACTATACATTGTTATCAGAGTTATTTTATTTTAAAAAATGACTTCATGCATTTTGTTTATTTTAATCACTCATCAGTAAGAATACATAGAACTATATTATTTTTTGTGACCTCTTCATTGTATTAATTGATGTTATCATAGATTACATAAAATATAGCACATTCAATTATTAATAGGGACTTTCATAAATGTAAATTATTTACAATTTACAGCCTTCAATTATTTATAACATTATCCCTTACACTAATAAAGAAATTTATGTAAAAAGTAAAAAATTGGAACAAATTTCATTTGCTTTCATTTAATGAAAGCATTAAATGGTTACTCTAATTCAAAGGAGTTATTTGATCCAAGCTTCAGTGATAGTAAATATGTAACCACTATCATCGAGGTTAATAATAGAAGTTTTTATTGTTACTGCTTATATGTTTTGTGACAAAGTCACTTGCATAGTTCTTATTAGGAATTGACATTATGGAATGCTGGAAAATTTCATTCCTTGATCATATATCACAACAGATGAGTAATAAGTTTTAATATCTGTAAAAGTAAATCAGAAAAAAGTATTTTTGCTCTCAACAATTCAAGTGAATTTTGACTCTTCTTTGTTTGAGTGGACTTTTACTGTGTTGTTATAGGAAGTATATGATGAAAATGACTAGAACTACAGAAAACTGAAATTGTCTGTTATATTGTGACAACATATAAACCCTACATCCCAGAAAAGATACACTTTTTTGGCAGAACACAACTTTGTAGTCCATCCCACGTCCTCCATTAAAAAAAAAGAAAGGAACCAAATAAATAAAATAACAATAAAAAATGTAACCCAATCTAACCCCCTTGTGATTATGCTTTGCAATTGTGAAAAATTTCAAATTTAAACTGTATGTACTGTTAAAAGATCATTGAAAACCTTTCATTTCTACAGTCTATTTTAAAAGTAAAATTTGTTAACCACTAACTTGTAAAAGAATTTTCAAGAAACTGACCTGTAATTGTTTATGTAATGTATTTATTTGTTTACTTTATTAAGGTTGAAAATAGAATATACCACATGAATATTGTTGGTACAAATTCATTTGAGGAGAAATTACATGAAGCAGAAAAGCGTTTGGGTATAAAATCTGGAGCAGGAGTAACAGTTATTTATGACCGAGGAGGTGATGCAGCTGGAAAGGTCTTTGCCTCTTTGATTATAGCTGGAATCCTCCTGACCTTCGTATCTAAAGCTCGTACCATTAAACCTCGTATTTCAATGGACAGTTTTGTAAGTGTTGCAGCATTAATTTAAAATCATAAAAATTCTCACTGGGTCAAATCATTTTGTAATTTTAAACGGATTAGGAAAATTAATTTTATGGTTAATGATTTGTGAAAGTACTATTTAAAAGTAATTGACTAACATTTTGTTCTTGTATCCATCATGGCTCTGTAGAAATACAAAAGTTATGAGCAAAGCCATATTAACATGCAAACATGTAACATAACTCATAACCTAAGTTATATTTAGGTAAAGGGTTCAATCTCCTGAAAGTACATAAAATTAACCATCATACATAAAACCCCTACATAAAACCTACTGTAATTACACCTACTATAAACCTACTGTTATTATACGTACTAATGCAAAATATTGGTTGTGAGGTTCAATCAATCACATAGACTATAAGTGAATTTTTCGTTATAGAGTGAATTTCACTAGTTATATATAATTTTGTCAGTACTTTCAACATGTCCCTAGGCACCAGACTGGGGCATAGGAAAGTAAGATATTTTTAAAACAGGAATACCTAGCATCCAAGAAAACCTTTTGACAGTCATGAGTAAAACAAGTGATTTATTCTGTTGAGTATCATCTTTTCTTATCACGTACCATTTTCCCTTATCCTTAACCCCTTCTTCCCCATCATCAATTCTTTGAGTATAGGTCTGAGCCAGCTTTAGATTCTATAACCTTAAAAGACAGTACATCCTGATATCTGATAGGAGATTGCCTATAAATCAGTTCATGGAATCTGTTTTCTGTCTAATGACTGTACAACAAGCATCTTGGTGAAATGTTTATTTGATAAAGCCAAGTCTTCTAAACCCTCTCCCTCCCCCCAAAAAAATAACTCCTTTTTGCTCATTGTATGTGATTATCTCCTCATAATTTTCCATATTGAACATATTATCAGACTAAATTACTACTTTCAAGAGTATTACTTACTGGTTGTTTGGGTAAGAGATAAAACTGAAATTGTAGAATAGCGAATATTTGAAAATTGCATTACCTACAATACCTAGTTTATATTGAATAATTTCGTAAAAACATCAAATGTGAGGAACTTTCTTCCTTTAACAAAAATTTTAACAGCTATTTCCTGGTGTGCAATATTGGACAAAAATTTATAATTTGAACTTGAAACAGTGAAGTAACTACCAGAAAATCAAAGATAAAGTACACAAATTATTATTAATGTCTATTACGTTTTATAATTCATTTTAACTTTACTCAACTTACAGTTAATTTAAAAGATTCATCTGTATTAAACTTCTTCAGGAAAATTTAAATTATAATTTAGCCTTCAATGATTTCTGTCATAGTCATAAACCTTTCTTACTCTATTTTCAACATTTACAGAACCAACTTGGAAGAGCAAAGTTCACATTAGTTGATCCACTTACTGGTCAAGGCAAAGGTGTTCGTTTCTCAGACGTAGCCGGACTCACAGAAGCTAAACAAGAAGTAATGGAGTTTGTTGATTACTTAAAACGTCCCGATCGTTATAAAAATCTTGGTGCAAAGGTACATTTTATTCATTTAATAACTTTTGATTCTTATAGAGGATTCTTTTGCTTAATTTGAAACCAGTGTTGGTTAAATATGTAGCTGAAAATTTTAAGTAAAAAATTTTTTTACTAAATTCTTAGATACAGAAATTTTATAAGTAATCAGTATTTTCACTTTTTCTTTACATAAGATTAAAAATATTTATTCAATCGTTTCAGGTATCTGTATTTTAATATTTTTTTGTAGCTTAAGCAAGTGAACTAAATTTATGTTACATTAACTAATAACAGAACTATTGGGTAAATGAATCCAAATGAATCTTTTTCTTCTCTTATGAAGAAAAAAATTGTAGTTTGTAAATCAAGAAAACATATTTGAATGAGGTTGAAGAGCAAAGAAAAAGCAGTAAACTTTTTCAGTAATACCCAATTGACCATACTGAAATATATTAAGCAATTTACCTCTGTTTGACAACAAAGCAGTTACCTCTGTTTGACAACAGAGGTAACTGCTTTGTAAGAGTTTGTCATATTCTCTTCAACTTTGTACATTAAAGTGGAATTGCATTATTCAATTAAATATTAATTTTTAAATATTTAAAATTATTTTCTCTTTTGGAGATTATATGTTTGTTTTTAACAAATGTTCTGCTACGACTGATAATTTACAGTTAACAATTTTTGTCTTGCAATTATATCTCCACAAAATTTGCTATTAAATGATAATTTTTTTCCAAATAAATGTATTAATAGTAGTTTCAGATGATTTTACAGTTACATAGTCAACCGCATTTATCATACATACTTGTAAATTTTTTCTAATTTTCTATGATTTAAAGACTGCATATATTTTTAAATATTTTAATTTTTTTTCTGTTGTCTATAAATTTATACAAAAATTTACACTTATTCTAAAATTAGAACTGCCATATACAGTTAGGAGACAAAGAAAAAATTTGAAAACCAGATTTAATAAGAAAAATAGCCTCATATATATAAAAAAATTAATTAATTTAAAAAAACATGTAAATGTACTTGTATATTTATCATGGGTATGTGTGTGTGTGAACACACACACATTGCGTGCAATTATATCTTAGAAAATAACTTGTTTCGTAGTTTCTATGAATATATACACTGTCATGTGATGTCTGTTCGACAAAGGTAGCACATGTTAAAATTCTTACAAGTACAATATGTTACAAACATAATTCTGATCTTACTATGAACTTTACAATAACTAATACAAATTATCACAAAAATTAACAAATAATTATGACCATGAAATAACATTACAAAATCAACAGCTTTATATAAGAGTTAATACATTTACGAAAGGAAACTAGCTAGCTTACACTTCTATCAACAAATAATGTCATCTTGTCTTCTGTTTACAACGAATTCATTGAACAGCTTCTCATACATAACCACAGACAAGAATACTGTCCCAAAACGGAATGCTTATGATGTACTCTTTGTTCATTTGTAACTGCACACACTCTTCGAATGTTATCGCACACTGTCCTCACGTTGTTCCAATGTTTGCTGGTCCTCTGCAGTATTTATACCTCCAGCCTTAGGCTTGACCTGCAGTAATAGCACCCAAACACCCTTTTGTTTATTCAAACAAAATTGTTTCTATTGTCTTAACCTCTTACATTATTTTAAAAATTCCTTCTATTGCTCCTACTTAGTTATTTCTGGATTTTTGTTTTATCAATCTTTTTGTCAGTTTACTTCCATTTGTGGTACTTCCATTGTTAGAAGATTCTCTCCGCAATACAGAACCATATTATTGGAGAAAAAGATTGATTTAAGAGTTTTTTGTATTATGTATGATATTAAACTGAAAAATGAGATCACACTGAAAAGACAGTTTTTTAATATTTTTAATAAAATTTTTAATTTAACAAAATGTTAATTTAATTAAACAAAATTTTTAATAAAATCCAAAACTCTTGACATTTTTACATCATTTTTTGAAGGTTTTTTTTTAAACAGTGATCATCAGTATACAGTAGGGAAAAATAATAAGAAAATACAGGTAAATTAAATAAACAAATAAAAAAATTAGTAAAAATATTAATTTATAAAGAAATAATACTTATGAAAGATTATAAAACATAAAAAGAGAAAAAATTACAAACTACTGTCATTTCAGGTTTTTGGTTTTTTTTAACTTCTGAAACCACTGTAAGGTATTGCTTCACAGGATGAGATGAATGAAATTTTTGTAGCATGTGAAAATGCCATGCCTGACCAGGATTCAAACCCCAGACCTATGGATAAAATTCTGAGATGCTACCACTCACACCATGGAGGCTGGCTGTCATTTTAGGCTGTCATTTTTTTGTTATCCCATAGAAACAATAAATTTAATTTAATAATATCTAAGCCACTGGACTTCCAATTTAGGTAGCTGTCCATGACTACGTGCACACCTCTTAACAAAGGTTAAAAGTTGAACTTATCTCTAATAATATAATGATAACATTAACCTGAAACCAATCAAATGGACATCTCTCATAAACAAAATTTAAAGGAGGAATAGCAGTTTAATGTTGTGATTCAAAAGCTTTCAGAGAAAATTTCAAAGAAATTTTAATAAATTTATTCATTACTGCTATTAGATATTGGTTCCCCATTCTAATTCATTGCTGAAAATACTCTTTTTATTTTGTTTTTAGTACTGTTTTACAATTAATATATTTTATTGCTTTTTTTTTGTTTATTTGATTTATTTAATAATGTTCTTATGTATACTTTTTCTCTGTGTTTACCAACAGTGAATGTTTAAGGAAAAATGGCCATTAGTTATAGATTTTTAATAAAAACATTTTTGAAAATATTTTTTTTTCCAAATTATTTGTTTAATATATTTCTACGTTATTCTTGATTACTTATTTTATTTTGATTTCATTGAATTTAATTTACATGTAATTCAATTTTTTCTGTTTTAATAAAATGCAAACATTATGAATTTCTTATTCTATAAGGTACCTAAAGGTGCATTGTTACTTGGACCGCCTGGATGTGGAAAAACCCTACTTGCTAAAGCAGTTGCAACTGAATCAAATGTACCATTTTTATCCATGAATGGTTCAGAATTTATTGAAATGATTGGGGGTTTAGGAGCTGCAAGGGTTAGGTAAGTAAAACATTTTATAATATAGTATATTGTCCTCGAGGAAGATAATCTGTTTAATTGTCTCAAATATATATTGTGGTTAGCGTAACTTAATTTTTTACCATATACAGTAAAATGAGAAAGAAGTTCTTAATTTGAATCCCTATATATTCATCGGATCCCCCATCCTCAGTCATTATTGAATTATTTAATTAAAATGTATATTAAAAAGATATTAAAATGTTAAAAATTAAAAGTACTGGATGAAACCATTACATGGTGTAATGTTACATTACTGTAGTATTGTATGAAAATTGTGTATTAATTTTATTATATGAGTATTAATTTAGTCATATAATAAATTAATATGCAATTTTCATTACAATATTACAATAATGTAACAAACATTTCACCAAGTACATGGTTTATTTCAGTATTTCTAATTTTTAACATTTTTTTAATATGCATTTTAATTAAATGAATTCAATCGTGACTGAGAATGTGGGATCCCGGAAAAGTACTTGATGGTAAAATTAAGATAAGATATGTCTTATCTCAATATTCTGTACTAGGTTGTTTATATTAACAGAATTAAGTATACGTATAATTGTATATATATTAATGTGTGTGTGTGTGTGTGTGTGTGTGTGTGTGTCTGTCTGCACGCACATGCACGTATATGTTTTTTAATGAATTTTCAAGCCATAGAAGTAAAACTTATGACAAAAAGATTTTTTTAAATAAAAAAGTGTGTACTTTGATAATACAGAGATATTTAAAATTTGTTTGTCAATTATTTAATTTTGGATTATAATAGCATAATGAAGCCTGATACATTTTTCTATTCAAAGTATTTTCCAGCAAAAATTCTAAAGAAGTAGTTGGATAAAACATAACATATATTCTGCCATCCCAGAGCTTTAATGTCGTGATTGGTAACAGTTACTGTTCTTCATCCTTTTATTTCAATTCTTGGAATTCCTTTTCTTATTTTTATTAAGATGCACTTAAACAGCAGTACATTTTTTCAGCATTCTACAGAGCATTAGTTCATACTCAAAACAGCTTCTCTACATTATTTCTCTTTTCTTTTCCAGAAACCTGCATTTTTTCTTCAAGATGAAGTCTTGAATATAGCGTACATATTGGCCAGGTTGAGAACCAACTTCTTTGAGAAGCCTGTTAAAAGGACAGGTTTAAAGCATTTATTATAAAGCCTTAATTAAAACAAGGTATTGTCACTTAAAAAAATTCTTAAGACTTTGGATAGTATAGTGCATAGCAGTGACATGATATTAATAAGATAAGATGGGCCATATAAAAGGACAATCAAACATAAAGGGCTTATCATTAATATTAAAGTGCTTATTATCATTGAATTATTATTTATTGTAAAATTATTTTACAATCACTGGTTAATAATTATTAAATCAATAAATTTAAATTAGAAAAAGAAAGATTAAAAAAATTAAAAAAAAAAAACTAGTCAAAATGGATTCAGGGATGGTCAAAATGGATATTTCTGTTGAAATATGAAAATTGAAATGTTTCGTAATCACAATACTTCCTTTACTTGGTACAAGGAAATAAAAATAAGTTAAAAAAAAAAAAGAAAAAAGGAGATAAATCTGAAGACCGAAATTTTTTGCGATCACAATATATACTGAAAAATAACAAAATACTTTTGAACATCTAGAAAAATATTATGTATAGGAAAATAAACAGTGCATTTAAGTAATGAATCTTTAATACAATTTTATAAGGATGAATTTCTTTTTTTTTTTGTAAGTGTACCTACTACTACATTATTTAAAGATTAGTAAATTGACTTAGTCTTGTTATGACAAATGAAGTGATTATTTTTTTTTTTTTTGTATTAAAACAATGGTACACACTACCTTTTAATTTTAAGGTTAAATGTAAAAGGTTTTAATTTCAAGGTTTGGGAGAATTTGTGAAGATGGAAAGGCCTTATTGTAATAAGAAATGGTAATGTCTAAAAACATTTTATTAGTGTGGTTTTAATTGTTTGACAGGGATCTGTTCAAAGAAGGAAGGAAAAGATCACCTTGCATTATTTACATTGATGAGATTGATGCAATTGGTCGTAAACGAAGTTCAGGTATCAGTCAGATGGATGGAGCCATGGGAGAAGGAGAACAGACATTAAATCAGTTGTTAGTAGAAATGGATGGTATGGCTTCAACTGAAGGTGTTTTAATGCTGGCTTCTACTAACCGTGGTGATGTACTTGATAAGGTAATAATTAAATATATAACATCCATATTATTTTATTGAAATTAATCTTTTTAAGATTAATATTATTCTTCTATGCTGTTAAATTAAATTTTAAATTCTATTAATATAGACTATCTAGTACAGAATATTGAGATAAGACATATCTTATACAAAATCCTACCTAAGTGCATGTGTACTTGCATGAAAGTACTTTCATGATAAAATTAAAGTAACATATGCTTTGGCTTAATGTACTAGGTGTTTTATATTAATAGAATTTAAAATATAACTCCCATATGTCTCTGCTGATCAAATTAAATAGACCAAATGGACAGTTCATTAAATATTGTGGAATATTACAAAATGTTAAAGTAACATTAATTAATTTTTTACAAAAATTCATCATGCATTATGTGAGATCATATAATAAATTAAAATCACATTGAGTCATGCAAGGCTTTAAATCCATATAAGTAAATTTTTTCCTATATCTTTCATAAGTTTGATCTAATCTAGTTAGAATTTATGTTTAATTAAACAATGATATTAGTATTTTTTATTCTAGGCATTACTTCGACCTGGTCGGTTTGACAGACATATAATGATTGACCTACCCGTAATGGATGAACGTAGACAGATATTTGAACAACATCTTAAAGGTATTGCACTTCAGGAATCTCCCAATAAATATTCTAAACGACTTGCTTATCTCACCCCTGGATTTAGTGGTAAGGATTTTGAACTCATATATACTTTTAAATATTTTATTTTTTAAAGCAGAATTATTTCATTGAAATGAAGTAGTAAAATGTATTGTTAATATTGACATTGTGTATGTATTCTTTCTTTTTTTTCTTAGGTTATTATACCTTATAAAAGATCTGAGAATGAAGTTCACAAACTCTGTGTATAGTATCTATGTCAGCCACATTGTATGAAAACATTGCATTGCTTTTCTGATTTCATCATATTGACATCTTAAAGTTTGACATCTTATAGTTTCATTTTCAAGTAAAGTTTCTTTATTGCCTGTGCATTTTTTAATGTACCTTTGCAAGAATGTCATTAAAGTAGAGCAATAAATAAACATTAAAATTCTTGTCAAACTGGAAAAACTGGAAGTGAAATTATGAAAATGTTAATACAGGTTCATGGAAGTAATGCTATGAAAATAAACATAAAATTAAAATGAATGATTTTCTGAGGGAAGAGAAAATGTTACATAAAAGAGGTGATGCAATAATCAACATGTAGAACTGATGAAAACATTGTAAAAGTTAATCAAATCTTTTTGTTAAAATCATTGACTGACAGAACCATAGCAGAGCAAGTGGATATTAATAGAGAGAAATTAAGAGAGTAAACATGAGTAAAATTTGAGAAAAAATTTTACAAAAACAGCTCACTTATGAGCTGACTAAACTAAACTTTTTAAACTAAATTTAAAAAATCAAATAAAAAAAGGAAAAGACATAAAAAAAACTTTTTCACAAAAAAAAAGTCAAAATTAATTTTCAACCATGTCATCATGGATGATAAGTCATCAACCATGACTTGGGTTGATGACTTGCAAGTGGTGTTTGATAAGTTCTTGCAGAGTCAAAAGATGCACTCACAGTATATTTTTGTGGTCAATCTTAATTTCCCACACATCCTACAGGAGCATACACCAAGTTTCAGTCAGATAAATTCATAATTTTGTTGTTTATAGTCATTTGAGTCCATTATGTAATATGATTTGTGAAAAATGAACAAAAGATAATTTTGTCTAGCGATCAAACATTACTTTCTTTTTTAAAGGAAAAACCACACAGGAAACTAAAGCCAAGCAGGTTGAATATTATGATGAGCCACTTCCATTGATTAGAACAATTTGATTGATTGGAAGTGGTTTGGTTATTTTTGCAGTGGTTACATGAGCACCAGTGTTCAATACAAATATTGCTGAACATTCCAGATGGCCTGTTTGAGTTTACAATGTAGAAAATATTAAAAAAACATTCTTGATATGGTGACTGAAGAGAGAAGAATGAAATTGATAAGACAGTAGGCATCTCAAATGAACATGTGTACCATATTTTACAAGAATATTTAAATATGCAAAAAAATATGCAAGATATGGATGCTGTGTTTGTTCACAATTGATCAAAAGCATGAAATAATAAACATCTCTAAGCACAATTTGGGGCTGTTCAATACAATTAAGAGGAATTATTGCACAGTTTTATAAGAGTTGATGAAACTTGTGATATATCAATATCAACATGAAACCAAGGAACAGTCAAAACAGTGGTTACACCATGGGAATATGAACCAAAGTAGGCAAAAATAAATTTGATTCCATTAGCAGAAAAATGTCACTGTTTTTTGGGATCCTACCAGCATAATCTTCATTAACTAACAGTGTAAAATGATAATGGCAATATAATACATCTTTTCTGGCTCATGTGAGTGAGGAAATAAAGGAAAACTGACCAAATTTAACAAAAAAGAAGATTCTTTTTTACAAAGACAATGCACTAGCTCCTCTTCTGCAATGTCACAGTAAAATTGTTTAACCCCTGACTCACCAGACTAGACCCTTTAGACTATTATCTGTTTCCATTTATGAAGATGTGACTTGTTGGGAAGAGATTTATGTGAAATTATGTTTTTGCCTAAACAATGTCAGTTTAAAGACTATGTAGGATGGGATTTAAAAACATGAGCGTCATTTGGACTAATTGCACAGAATGAAAGGAGAAGATTATGTTGAGAGATAAAAAAGATTTTTCCTGAAAAATTGCATCTTCTTTATTTTTTACTATACTTATTAAATGCCTTTTGTAAAGTGTACAACAGAAGATTCCCAATATTCTTCAGTCAAGAATATTTTGTTAAAGTAATTCTGTTTTTTTTTTTAAATATTTATTTATATATTGTTGGTGTGTTTGCAGTTTGACAAAGATGTTGAGAGATAGCACAACTAAAATTTCTTGCAAAACAATTTATTTATTCTAGAATCACTTAATATATGAAGAAATAGATTATTAAAATAGAAAAATACAACTCCAATTTTACCATAAATCTTACAATAACTGATACAAATTAATACAAAATTAACTAGAGATCACAAAATCAACAATTCACTTTACATGAGAATTATTTACTTTTAGTGCTTACAAAAAGAAACTAGCTTACACTTTTATAATTGAAAAATCTCAATTTGTTTCCTGTTCATAATGAACTTACCAAACAAACACCTTCTCATACTTAACCCCTTGTCCAAAAATGTAATACTAGTGAAGCATCCTTTGCTCGTTTGTTACTGCACACTCAACCCCAAATGCTCCTACACACTATCCTTGCATTTATTGCACACTGAATGGAAAATGTGAGTCACTGGTCCTTGGCAGTATGTTTATCTTCAGGGACAGGGCTTGACCTGTAGTAAGTAGCCAACCCACCTTTTTGTTTGTTCAATCATAATGATTTCTGTTGTCCACAGCTTCTACAGTTTTCTATAAATTCTTTCTAGAAAGAATTTCTTTGCTGTTTCTTCCAGATTTTTCTTTCTTAATTTTTCCCTCTTTCTTCTTCAAGAACCTTCTCTTACCTGTAAACAATATTACAAAATATTGTAATATTGTATTGTAACAATACAATACAATACATAACAATATTGTACTGTTATGTAGAAAGTTTTACATAAAAATGTTTACCAATGGGTACATAATGAATCAAGCCTACTATGTGAAGTGGTTAAAAGGCTCCATGAAAGAATCAGGGAAAGGAAGCATTGAAAGGAACACATTTTATTGATATTGATTGATATCAAAGCAACAAAAAGATTTTTCTGTAGGAAATTCCACAAAATCAGTTTCAAAGCTGTTATGAAGGGTGGATATGCACTGCTACATTTAACTCCCAAGGAGATTACTTTAAAGGAGCCATACTAATATTCAGCATGAGATATGTAGTAATTTTATCAACTCATATGTAGTACTGGCTACATTTTGTAAAATGGCTGATAGATGCATCTTTGGGGATCAAACCAGTTGTCAGCATGTTATCCTTCATAAAATTTTTATCTACTTACTAATAAAAAAGGACTTTATTTTTTGTTTAGTATTTATCAAATAGAAATTATTAATCATATTTACTGACTTAATTTATAATTTCTAAATTGTTGTTTTTTCTTTCTGAAGGGGCAGACATAGCAAATGTTTGTAATGAAGCTGCTTTAAATGCTGCAAAAAATAAACAACATAGTGTTACAAGATCTGATTTGGAATATGCTGTGGAAAGAGTTGTTGGTGGTACTGAAAAAAGAAGCCATTCAATGTCTCTAGATGAAAAACGTATAATTGCTTATCATGAATCTGGTCATGCACTTATTGGGTGGTTATTAGAACACGCTGATGCTCTACTTAAAGTAACTATTGTTCCTCGAACAAATCTCACTCTTGGTTTTGCTCAATATGCACCACGTGATCAGAAATTATATTCTAAAGAAGAGGTATGCTGCTATTATTCTTTTAAAAACTAATTGAATTGTATGAATGCTATTTCATTCCTAATCGAAAGGGATAATCTTAGAACTACATTTTAATATATTTTGTGATTCCTTACCTTGAACAGCATTACTGTATTTAGATACATTCTGAAGTAACCTGAGATCATATTACATGATCCTAAATTTTATTAATTAAAAAAAAAAATTAACCTCTTTTCATTACAAAAATTGTGTTGCTTATCCAGTTTTTCCTAGTTTAAATGTCATTCATATCTGGATTATATATTCGTAAAAAATCATTGATTTTCTTAAGAAGTAGTTTAATACCTTACTCAGACAGGTCATTCTCAAGAATTATTTAGATGCAATTTGTGGATAATATTTTTTTATCATGATTATTCAAAAAATTCTTAAAAACAACTTTTGTCTCTCTTAGCTTGATTACCATGACAGGATCATCATTAGAGTAAAGCTAACTTGCTTCACAAAGATATATTTACATACAATTAAAAACCCTCATGTAGCTATACCTTTGAACTAACATTTATTTATTTAATTTATTTTTTACAAAACTCATTCACGTATCATGCTACTAGGAAAATAATTTTTTTTTCAATAATTATTCTATTCAAGTGATTCTACATTTAAATCCCCTGACATATACTATTTACTATAAATTCCTATCACATCCAGCACTAACTTATCTATTTATTATTTTAAATTATGTAGCCCACTATTTTTAAAAATTAGAATATTCCATTTTCTGAATTAAAAATTGTTCTTGTGCTTTCTGATGACTCAAAAAAGGTGTGCTCTGCGTCGTCCTACATACCAGGGTAATAGAGGCAGTCTGAGGACAGCGCTTTCTCTATGGCATGGAGATAAGTGCGGAAGTACTAGTAACCTGTTAAAAACCGGGTCACATACTACTCCACCTCTCCATGCAGTCGCTCTGTCCACAATCTAACCAGAGGGATAAGCCTTTGTGGTCCATTGTCCTCTGGTCTCGTGGTCCCAGGTCTCTTGCCAGACAATGAATGAGCGAGTCTGTTCCTCCCCGGCAATAGGGAATGACAGCTGGGGGTGGCTCAAAGTTTTAAATTGGACATATGTAATACCTTGTTTAGAAAGGTCTTTATGAGACAAGCAGACTGGTATAAAATACCAATTATTCTGATTATTTAAACCAAAATTATTCTTTTAATTAAACTGAACTATTATTAATTAAATTATAATTATATATTAGAATTATTATTTTTATTAAGCTTGAATTTTATTTAATTTAAGTAAATAACAAGTTAGCCTCTCTTATCAAAGAAAAATTCCAAATAGTGAATCTGGTCGCATACAAACATTGTTGTAGCTATGTGAAACAAACACATTGTTGGCACCACCATTTTTGATTGAGGAATCAGAACTTAGTTTTAATTGTATTATTTATCTCATCGAAGTCCTTAAACTGATATCAAATGATCAGTGGGCCTTTTGAAATTTTTGAGTTGCCCATCACCCCCTGTCACCCAAAAAAATGAAATATACATTCATTAAAGTAGCCCCTCTGTACAAAGAAGAATGCTGCAAACCATACCCAGTTATAAAAAAAGTTAGAGGGTATTATAAGTTACTTTTCAGCCAACCAGTACATAAGTACTCTCATTGGTGACTGTAATTTTCTTGGAAAGTTAAGCTGTGAAAGTATTCAAAATGTAATTATTACTGATTCAGCTAATTTCATGAACAGTCAAAATACTACAAAGCAGTTAATGTTAATATATATTCAATTTACTATTTTTTTTTTTTTATTCATTGCAGCTGTTTGATAAAATGTGTATGGCATTGGGTGGTCGGGCAGCTGAAGCTTTGATGTTTAATAAATTAACAACTGGTGCTCAAAATGATCTTCAGAAAGTTAACAAAATGGCTCGAGCTCAGGTACATACTGGTACAAGTTTATTAATAATCAAGTTTGGGTAATAATATTAAAAATGCCTTTTTATTTAATTTTATATTTTTAGAATTTTGTGCATAATGATACTGAATAATTAATGAAATTACATTTTAGGAATACTCAAATTACACTTAAGTAAACAATATAAATTAGTTAATATTTAATCTAAAAGTTGAATTTCTACTGTTGTTGGTATAATATTGCTTTCATACATAAAATTCCTACCTAGATGATTGATACAAACATATATTCTCATATATCTCAACATTTTGGAGGTTCCCTTGTCAAAAAAAAATCAAAAAATCATACATATGCATATACATAATATTATTTATTTGCATATTATATATACAAGATGTTCAACTTAAAAGAGGCCCCATCACTCAGTAGTTTATACTTGATGTATATTTTTATTAAAATAGAAATTTTGGTGTGATATGGGTAAAATAATGTGGAAATTGGTACGACTGGAACTGGAATACAGAGCAGTTTATTGCCTATATGAGTATTGCCAGTCGAGCATTGTATTTTGAACAAGGTTGTGTAATCATGTGTTGTTGTTTGCTAAAGTGCGGTTGACTTTTAAAGAACGTGTATGATGAAAATGAAATCTCATGTTGTGTATCTGCAAAAGTTCAGGAAAAAGTTTGAAAAAGAAGTACCAATGAAAAGTGTTAATCAGAAATTTGTTAAAAATTTTGTGAAACAGGTTCGGTGTTAGGCCTGACATAGGTCAATTTTAACAATGCAGATTGTACAGAAATTAAAGCAGCAGTTACAAGATCTCCTCATAAATCTTTGCCATGATTAGGCCAGGAAAAGAACATTTTATTAACATCAGCTCACACTGAACACTGCTAATTATGCTAAAAGGGTTCACTACTGTCAATGGTTTAAAAACGTCATTAGAAACAACACTGGTCTTTTAGATCAAGCATTTTTTTGTAAAAGAACTGTGGTTGCTGCTGCCTACCAAGAAATTATCCAACAGTTCATAGTCTTACTGTAAGAGGATAAGCATGACTTCTGGTTGCAACAGGACAGCACCACTTCCTACAGCTTACTCTACATGTTGCTGCTACAGGATTTTTTTTTGTGGAAGAATCATTTCTAAAGGACTGTGGCATCCTGATCTGATTAGTTCAGACTTCTTTCTGAGGAGTTACTTAATAGATATTGTTTATAGGAGCAATCCACACACCCTGTGGTAATTGAAGACAAACATTACCAATGTCACCCAGGGGCACAACAACAAGAGTAGCCAGGAACGTGATCAAACATGTTAACAAGTGTATTGAAGTGGATAGACAACCACTTGTACAGCTTCTGTAAATTATTATGTAAGTGTTTGCTAATAAACTATCATTATAGACTAAACTAAGTGATGAGGCTTCTTGAACACTCTGCGTATGTATATATATATATATATATATATATAATATGCATATTATTTCTGTTGACTCTCTGGTTTTATATTTCAGGAACAAACCTATTGTAATGAAATTTGTATGATAGCATAAATTAAAAAGATTGGATGAGCGTCTAGAAGAAGATATTGAAAGGTGCTACACCTCTAGTTTGTTTATCATTAGTCTGGTCCTGATGTAAATAAACAGACATGATAGCAAACATAATTCTCTGTGTCAAGCCCATTAAGTTCTCAGTATAGCATGCGCACAATATTAAAATCTCACTAGTACAATTCATTATGTACTTGCTTAACTCAAGTTAATGTTTATGTTTCACAGCTTAATCTAAAATTGTGAGTTATAGCTTATAGTAAGTTACAGACTTTACATGATGAGTGTTTAAACGTTTAATCATAGATATATGTTTAGCACCACCAAATGTTGCTTTTATTAAACATGAATTGGGAAATTTTAAAAAATTAGGGAAAAACTATTACATTAAATGCATTCAACAAGCTTTGTAAAAAATACTAGATGCTAGGAATTAAAGATGTTGAAAACATCTTTTGTCAGAAAACAACATCTGAAAAAAATAATCAGAGCAGGTAAAATAGTTATGCCTGGTAAAACAAGAAATGAAATCAACAGTCACTTGAAAATTTAATAAACATGCAGTATAGCTAAAATTTGTAACCTTTTCCTAAAAATTAAAAACACCCAGTTTAAATAACGTACTAACAGCCGTAATTGCTTGATCTCCTTAATATTAAACAAACATCTGTATTATTAGGAATTAAATTTGTGACTCGAAATCACTTTGTGGCAAAGTGTAATCATAGACCAAGAGGACATTCATAGTGTGGTGTCGTGAACTAAATAAAGAAGATTTAATAAAGTTTAATAAAGTGAGTTAAATAAAGAAGATTAAGAGACTTCAGAAATTATAAATGAAGTACTTTCCATTTAAATGAAATACAAGTAGGTGAAGATCATACAACCTCAAACATGTACAACCATAAAATCAACAAAGTAAGCTAGCAGGTGTTAGTGTGGATCTACAGAGTGGCACACAATATGGTCCAACATTTGCTTTGGCAATAATTGCTTAGGTTAATATTTATTTGTTTTATGTTTGCAAAAGTGACAGCAGTTCATGATATTAGTTTCTTCTCTTTCCGATTGCACGTATTGTTCCAAGATGGCTGACAAACTGACAAAGAAAGACTTGACTGTTGAACCAGCGTGTAAAATCTGTATTATTTTTTAATGAAACAAAAAGTGTGGTGCTTACACAAAGACTGTTTTGTGCACATTTCTGTGGTCGCCCTTGTTTAAAACAATATGCAGACTTTACAAAAAATTTAATAGTGATGATTCAGTATTTAAGAGTAAGCATGAACAGCCTGACAGTGTTCATTCTCCACAGAATGTCGAAGTTGTAGAGAACCATTACCGAGGAGCCCAGCCAAATCAACAAGAAAAGCAGCAGCACAACTTGGGATTTCTAGGCGATCTGTGCAGCGAATTTTAAAAACTGACTTGCATTTGTATCTGTATAAAGTATCAGTTTTCTCTAAATTAACAGTTGACAACAAACATCAAAGAATGACTGAATAGGCTGTGAACTGAGATGTGTTGTTGAATATTGTTTGGTTTTCAGATGAGTCACATTTTCTAAACATCATTTACATAACATCTTTCTTAATTTACTCTACATTTAACTTAAATTGTATCATCATTATTGTAATATCATTTAATTTATTTCTCATTTAATTTACATTATCAATAATTTACATTAATTAAAATATTATTATGGAACAGGAACAATTAATTAAACAAAGAGGGTCAATAAAGGGCCTTTTAACTACATTTACTGACAAATTTTATCCTTCACAATGTAGTAGTCACGCCTAGCAAATTAACTTACAAAGCACATATGACATCATTCAGTCAAAACTTGAATTAGATTTTGATGATGTTTTATCATTGGATCATGAACAAGTCAAGGAAAACTTGTGTACTATAAAATGCAAATTGCAACATTTAATAAATAATACTAATTGAAAATCATCTAATCAAGAAGTTAGTGCAAATACATCATTTAAACAAATTCACTTATAACCTATAAATATGCCCATATTTAAAGATATAAGTGTAGAGTAGCAGCATTATTTTAATATATTTATTGATTTAATATATAACAGAGTTGATTTAACTAACATTCAAAAATTATACTATCTGCATTCTTCTTTAAAAATTGAAGCTCTAGTTATTATTATTAAAGATCTCCTGTTAACAAATGAAAATTATCTTGCTGCTCTAGAATTATTCAAGATACAGTTTGACAATAAATATGTAATTGCTTTTCATAATGCTGAACGCATTTTAAAATCAGATTTTATAAAAAAGAATCTGTGATACTTTGTCCACTTTTTTTTCAACGAAATATCCTCAAATGTAGATTCGCTTAAAGCGATGCAGCGTCCTGTTAATACATATGAATTTATTTACACTAGTCCAATTTCTAACATCTAAATTGGATAATAACACCTCAAGATTATGGAAGGAAAGGTTGTCAAATGAGAGGTTTCCCCACCTTTACATACTTCATTGAATTTCTTAATTCTAGATGACAACTTTTAGAAAATATTAATACATCCACCTCAAACACACAAGTGACTACAGAAAACAAAACCAAGGAACGTCATAAAAATACAACCAGATCTTTAACCAAATGTTTTAATTTAAATCCAATAAACAATATAAAAGACTACAAAATTCAATTTTTATCAAATGTTGATTTTGTAATTCAATCATTACTTCTATCAATATAAGGAATTTTTTAATTTGTCTTTAGATAATTGTAAAACCTTTTTGGGTAATAATAATTGTCGTTTTAATGGTTTATGAAAAGGTAATTTAATTGTTTATGTTATTCATAAAGTCTACGTAAAATTTGTGGTAAGAAACACAATAAATAAATGGACAAAATAAATCATTCTAAGGTAGATGGCAATAAACCTGAAAGTATAATCTGTTGTTCATTTAAAAATCAATTAAATGAAAATATAATTCTGTCAACAGCTGTATGTAATACTACCAATATACATATTAATACGTATTCATGTAGATTACTTTTAGATTTTAATTCACAAGCCAATTTTTGTACATTTAGTTTTGCATGCAAATTAGGTCTTAAACTTAATAAAAATAATCTACCAATTTCAGGCATAAATATTTTATTAGTTGAATCTAAATACAGTGTTATACTTACATTGCACTCACGTTATAAAAACTTTTCATTCAAGGTAAAATGTGCTGTTTTACCAGATATTACTGACAGCCTCCCTTCATCTGCATTTGACATTTCAAATTATCTCATAATGTATTTCTGGCTGACCCCAACTTCAACATACCAAATAACAGTGACATCCTGATAGGAGCTCAATATTCCTTGAGCCTTAGCCTTCCAGGGAAATTCACTCTTAATTTCAGATATCCTATTTCACAGGAAACTAAATTAGGATATATAATAACATTCCTATAATAAGTCACCTTCCTAATAACATTGAGGGAAATAATTTCGCATCTTTTCTTGTACGTAACTATTCATAAACATCTACCTGCTTTACTTGGAAATTTCTGGAAACTTGAAGAAATTAATACTGATGCCTCAGGTAATGAACCTCAACATGTGAAAAATATTTTCAAACCATTACTACTCAAAACAATCAGGGCAAATTTGTCGTGTCGTTACCACACAAGGCTAATAACATTCTATTAGGTGATTTCTTCGTCAACGCAAAAAATAGATTTTTATCTTTGGAAAGAAAGCTATGCAACAATTCCAACCTTAAAAAAGACTATTCTGCTTTCATACAGGAATATTTAATTTAGATCATATGTCACTACTCAACTCCAATGATTTGTTAATGTATTATTTACCTCATCATCCATTATTTAAACAATCAAGTTTAACACTAACATTTTAGTTGACTTTGACAGTTCAGCAAAAACCACTAACTGTTTATTCTTCAATGATACTCTTTTTAGTTGGACCTGTAGTTCAACAAGATCTAATTTCCATATTGCTTAGATTCAGAATCCATAATTACATCATTACTTCTGACATAGCTAAAATGTGTCAGTCAGACATAGCTAAAATGTATTAGTTAAATCTAGTGATTTCAAATTACAATATATACTTTGGCATGATTCTCCAGACCAGGAGATAAAACACTACACATTACATATAGTAATGTATAGAGACTTTGTGTTGGAAACTTAATATTAGTTACTAATGAAAATTCTCCACCCATGCATTGGAAACATGGAATTGTCACTCAGGTTCATCCGGGCTCTGACAATCTTGTAAGAGTTGATTTGCAAACAGTTAATGTCCATTAAAAAGACCTATTCGTTAATTATGCCTGTTACTAATCACAGATGATGAATTCAAATAATATATCAATTTATATATTTCATACACTTGTTTTCTTTAATTTCATTTGATTGTATTTTTATAAAATGTCTGTGAACACACTTATAAATATTGTTTTTAATTACATATTTGTATTATTTTAGTTATGATTATGTAATAAGAAAGTTACTCAATTGCATTACTATTTTAACAATATATTAATCTTGTTATTGTTCAAATACTTAATTATAAATTGTACCTTTTGTTTAACTTATTTGTAATTATAAAAAATCATGTTTAAAAAAAGTCATATGTTTTAACAAACAAAATGTGCATTTTTGGGCTTCTGAAAATCCACATGTGCTTCATGAAAAGGTGCATCACGCTCCAAGAATTATGGTATGGGCTGCTATCTCAAGTCATGGGGTAATAGGACCATTCTTTTTTGAACAGACACTGAATATTATCTAAATATGCTGCATAATAATTTTGTTCCTCAGCTTCTTCCAAAAGGGTTTCAATTAGAAAGCAAATTGTTCATGTAAATGGAGGCAGACCATACACAGCTAATGTTGTTTAGACTTTTAGCATGAAACCTTTAGCGCAAATGTCATTTCAAACCAATTTCCTAATCGTTGTGCATGTGGACAGAACAGTCCTGATTTGAATCCATGTGATTTTCTTTGGGGATTTCTAAAGGAAAAGATTTTCCCTAAATATCTTCATACAGTGATGGAACTGCAAGTGCTGATCATTGAGGCATGCAACGAGATAACCAAGAGTAAGTGTCGTCAAGTTATTAACAGCATAGGAGTTCTTGTTGAAGCTGCTAGATGTGATGATGGTTATATTCAACATCTGATAAGCAGCACATAATCTTCAGGTACATAGTAAACATGTTGTATTTTACTTTTCTGTATTGCAATTCAAATAAATATTTTTTAATAAAACCAAATGTTGGATCATTTCAAGGAAATCTTTTTTACTTATACTCCACATTCGAAACAAAGTTGATTTTTTTTAAATAACTACTTCTTATTTGAATCAAGAGTCAGGTGGATTATGTAGGTGTAATGTTTTTAAAGACAGATTCAAAAAATCGTAAAACGTTTCCTACAGCAGTATAATTATTATAGATAATGTGCTCTACCACAGTGTTAGACTGAATAAGTAGTACCCAATAGTTCTTGGTACAAGAGTGATACACTTGAAGAAAATATTAGCTTTGATGAAAGCAACAGAAAAGCTAACTTTCTGCAAATAGTAAAAAACAATTCCAGACTCTTGTAAAACATATTTGATTGACATAGCTAAGAAAGAAGGCCACACAATATTTTTGCCTTCTTATCGCTGTATGCCAAATCCTATAGAATTTGAGATCTAATTAATTTAATCAGGGCTACATTGCTCATACCAACAAAAAATTCAAATTGAGTCTTAAAATACCACTGAACTAAAATATTGACTTCAATTCAGCATGTACCTTTTCTTGAACAAAAATATAGTAATCAAAGAAACACATCAGTGACAACATAGACTGATGCAGAGTTTAAAATGGCTGTTACACAACAGATGTTCAGGTAGAGGCTTTCAGTGCTATCATCATAATTTTTCAAGATATCCCTAATCATAAATCAGCAACTGAAACTCCACAATTCTTTATGATGACCTTGAACACATTCATGTAATGAAATTTCATATCTATTTTGTTTTTAGTAGCTATTGTGTTCAGCGCTTCTTAATTAAAAAAACCAAAAAATACATTTTTTTTCACTGAATTACCAGTACACAGTAGGAGAACATAAGGTAACTGATTTTATACAACACTTGTTACTTCTCTATTATTTTGCTTTGTTTACATCATACCTAGACTAACAACGATAGGCTGAAAACTGGTTGGAATTGTGCATGTGAAAATTTTATTTCTGCATTTTTATTTTATTTTATACAAAATCATAATCAGAAATATCTTTCAAATTAGTCATTTCTTGAAAAAATTCATAAATCACTTAAAATTGAAAGAACTTGACTTTACAAGGATGGGAATATTATTACAAAACAGTTCTTAAATTTTTAAAAACCTTTTACCATTTAGTCAACTAACTTAAATTATTAAAGAATTTGCTAATGAGGATAGAGTACAACAGTACAGTACATCTTTAATTTCCAAAAATTTTAAATAAATTAATTGTTCAGCATATAGATATTAATATTTTTTCTTAAGTTACAAACTTACCAATTTGTATGTTTAAAAAACCCAGTTGAGCAAAGAAAAAATTAAAGGGGCCACATTTTCTGAATCCTTTTTTATACAATCCAAATGTTTATCTTACTGTAACAGGTACCTGTTGCACTTATACAGAGTGATTCAAAGAAACAGGAAATTTTGAAAGTTGTGTTGGTAGCTGTGGGCGATTGGTACCACTTAAGTGGCGCCAGCCTCTCTAACTAACCTGCCATTTAGTTGTCATGGATCCTTGGAGTGGTGCGCAACGTGCATTTGCTATCAAAGCGTTTTACAAAAACAATGACAGTGTGGAGGGAGCGCACAGAGAATTTCACCGTCATTTTAATCTGGAACGACACGACCGTGTTCCATCAGCACATGCAATTAAAACATGGATATCTAATTTTGAGGAAACCGGTTCGGCAATGAAAAAGAAACCTCCAGGCTGTGAGCGAACCATCTGTACACCATAGAATGTTCAAGCTTTACAAGATGCTGTCACACGAAGTCCACATCGGTCAATCCGTCGTCTCTCAGCATCTTTACAATTCATAGTTCAAGTGTTCGAAGAATGTTAGTGAAGGACTTGCAATTCCATCCATACAAGTTGCAGATCGTCCAGGAACTGAAACCGAACGATGCAGTTGTGCGAGCACAATTCTGTAATGTAATGCTACAGAAGATAAATGATAACGAAGAGTTTGTTCACAAACTGTGGATGTCAGACGAAGCGCATTTCCACCTCAGTAGATTTGTTAACAAGCAAAATTTCAGATACTGGGCACAAGAAAATCCTACGCAGCTACACCAGCATCCATTGCACAGCCAGAAAGTGACCGTGTGGTGTGCTATGTCATCTTACGGTGTTATAGGCCCTTATATTTTTGAGGATGACAACGGTCTTGCGATTACAGTGCGTCAGCTCGTTACGTAGCCATGCTTGAAACCTTAGTTGTGGAACAATAAAAGAGGTTTCCACCAATTCTTAACACAGCCTGGTTTCAACAAGACAGAGCAACGTCACATATTCCACGAATATCGATGGCAGCTGTATGCCGATTGTTTGGACGTGTCATTTCACTAAATAGTGACATTAGATGACCTCCCAGATCGCCTGATCTCTCAGCTTGCGATTACTTTTTGTGGGGTCACCTTAAAAGCAAAGTGTTCCACAGTAGACCTGCTACAACGGGAGAACTGAAAGCAAAGATCCGAGAAGCAACTGCGGAAATTCCAGTTGAGATGTTATGTCAAACCATGAACAATTTAACGAAGAGACTTCGTGAGTGTTTACGTAGAAGAGGAGTTCATCTGCAAGATGTCATCTCTAAAAAATAAACTAAAATGTATGTATCCTAAAATGGCAACATTTGTACAATTACATGAAATAAAATTCATTTTCTAAAAAAATTTTTCATTAACGTTATTTAATTTTTTAAATTTCCCGTTTATTTTAATCATTCTTTATAATAACAGAACACATTACTGCATACAGTTCTGTCTAAAGCTTGATACATATAGTGAAGCAGCTTGTAAGATTAGCCCGGCTTTCAGAACAGAGGTATGGGAAAACTTAAAGACTGGGATAACAATTTTCATGATCTACTTCAGTCATTACCGACAAGCCAAAAGTCTTTAATCAATCTATACAGATAATTGGAAATTGTAGACTGAATGTCGAAGAAACTGCAATTACGAATATAGATTAGTAAATGGTTACATACACAATGGTTTTACAAATAAAGGTTTGTTTTTTATATTGCTCAAAACAAGGAGTCCACCAAATAATTGTTGATGAACCTTGGCCCAGAATTGAAAGCTGTGGGAATGCGTATCTTTAAAAAAGAGCTTGGTAAAAAATTATAATAAAACGTTTCAAAACAAAGCAACAGTAACCTCCTCTATATCTTTCAATTGTTGTCAGTATTAAAACTGAATAACTTATTTAATTTTTACAGTATATTAATACTAGTTAAATTAAGTGTTGTTTTCTTAAATTACAATTTTTTTTAACTATTGTAAATAATTTTAGTATTCTATATGTAATCATCTAATAGATTTACTTATTATTTACAGATCAGACAGTTTGGTATGAGTAAGGAAATAGGGCTAGTATCATTCAGTGAAGACAAAACCAATATTCATCCGTACAGTAAAAGACTAGCAGGAGTGATGGAAGCAGAAGAAAAAAAACTTGTAGCTGCTGCTTACTTAAGAACATATAATGTCCTTGAAGAAAACCGAAAAAAACTTGAATTGGTATGACTAATATTTCTATTACTTTCAGTTATGTAATCAGTTACACTTTTTAATGGTAACTTTCTTTAACTGGAGTATGTGTGAAGGTGTTTATTTAAAAGCCCTATACCTGCTATTGTATGAACCTTAAAAAAGTAAACTAGCTGTAACTAGTAGTAGTACTCTGAAGTTGTCAGCATGTTACTTGGTTACTTGATTAAAGCAATCAGCTTCTTTAATTTTTTTGTGTACCAGATATATAGTAAAAAATAAATAATTATTGAAAAAAATTAATAACAATTACTACACCAATTCAATCTTCATAAATGATAATAAACTTCTGGTAATTAATTTTTGTGTACCATATATTTAATCTTTTTTTTTTCACTAAATAGTTAAACTACATCTTGCCCCTCTAAGGGAAAGACAACCACCTTGTGACAATTTCAGTCGCCACATCCCCCTCTGTTCCTAGCCCTGATAGGGTTTACCGAGGTCGTCTTATTGATCCTCAAATACTGATAATATCACAGCCAGGCCTCTTGTCAGGATGCCACCAATGTAAATACCTCAGTAGACATTTCCATCAGTAGTTTTAATCCAGCTTTTGTCTTCACTATAGGGTTTTTTTGAATATTTTAGCTCATCAGCCCTATTTCAGAGCCCTCAAAATTACTTAACAGACTTCACAAAAGCATGATTCCAGGCCTCATTTAACACTGAAAAATACTAATAAATTAGACATCAAACAAACTTTAAAAAAAGCCTTAACTGTAGAAACAAAAACTTACTTTGAATCTGATAATATCAAATGTCATGCGATAAACAATTTTTTGAGGTATGAGAGTAAGACATTAACAGTGGCGATTTTGACCTACAATTGTCCCAGGTGCACCACTTAATTATCAAAGTAACAAGTACATAAAGAAATAAAACGGGGAACTCCTTTTCCAACCATTCCAAGCAAATTTCCACTGACACACAGCTACATCAGAGAGGAAATTAAGTTAATTAAAACAGTTAAATGACAGCACACAATGTTAGACAAAAGTAATATGGAAACATAAAAAGTCCCAGGAGTAGTCCATTGTGATCTTCTGGGTTGTTTTATTCGGTTCTGTTTAGTATGAACCATGTATTCTCTTTTAAATAAATGAAAATTGCACAATTTTTTTTTATTAAATCTTATATTAGTTTTTTTAATTAACATTTATCATACTACATAATTTAAATACTTTAATATATTTTCAGTTAGCTCAGGCATTACTGAAGAGAGAAACTCTGAATTATGATGATGTAGAGCAATTAATTGGGCCACCACCACATGACAACAAACGGTTTGTTGAATCTATCTCTCTTGGTATTAATATATTCTACACTCCTCACCAAAAGAAAAATTACCATCTCAAACTGACAACTTTCATGTGAAAAGCAGCAGAAGACTTATTTATTTAAATACTTTTTCTATGTGAATGTTACACAAGCATAATTCCAGTATGTGTTAGTAGCATTTATTTTGTGTGTATGTAAAAAACCGTGATAATAAATTTAATTATGTCTCTATACCTTGTCCTGATTGACTGAATCATCAACGCCTAGTAAAAACTACTGAAGATAAATTAATGAAAATTTGCATACATGTTCTTCTTACAGTGTAAGTGTACACTAAAAAAGGATTTTTTGAAATTCGGAGTTTAAAAGGTTAAAATGGAGTAACAATGAAATTTACCATTTTTTTTTTTTTAATTTCTCAGTAACAAATGAAGATATAAAGTTGATTTTTGGTGTGTAATTTTTTTTGGTTATGTGAATATCTAAAAACTAATTTCTAGATTTTTTAAATTCAACCTTGAAAGGGGTGAAGAAAGATAAAAAATTGTGAAAATACTTGTAAATTTTCCCCATTTCAGATTATGATAAACAAGATATTCACTAGATTGCAGATTGCAAATACTCTTAAGATAAATATTTAAAAACCACTTTCAGGTTTTTTGAATTTTTATTTTTTAAGGATGCAACAATGTACAGCATGGTGGTTCAACCAACACAGTCACTGCTAACGTACGTACAATGGCTAGTTGCATGTGACTCCAGTTACTTGGCTAAAAAACATAAAAGTAATTGTCACTTCCTAGTAGTGTTTCACATAATGATAACCAGACAAAATACATTTTTACCAATTTCAAGTCAACAAGCCAAAGTTCATATTCATGGAGGACCGCAGCATTTGTTTTTTGTTATAAAAAGAGATGCAACACAACAATACAGTCTGGGCTTAGTCCTATTGAACAAAGTGGCATGCTTGTCAATCCATTCTAAACAAGACATATTGTCCATTGGTTACTGTATTTTTTGAAACCTGTATTTGATATAGCTGCAGAATAAAAAATATTAATATTCCGCAGCTTTTTTGTATGTTAATATATTTTATATTAATTTACTGAATTACCTTAACCAGTTTAACTAAATACTATCTTAACCAGTTTCGTCTGCAGATTCCATAGAACTATCTGCTGTGATAGGTCAAGAACCTGTAAGTTTTATCATTTTCTTTATTATTTCCTTACCAGGTAAGGAAATTTTACCCAGTAAAATTCAGTTCCTCACAACAAAAACTGAGTAATTTTCATACAGTAGGCATTTAAGAATTCAAAATATTTAAGAAATTCTCTTCTACTAACACACCTATTGAAATCATCTATTTCATACTTATAATACTTCTCTTATTATTTTATAATAAAAGAAATTTTCTTTATACTTATAATCCAAGTGCCTCTTTGGCACTTGAATTTGAGAACCACTAGCCTCTGCTTCTTATCCACTTTTCCTGATATCAATCACTGTAAACCCATACCTTATGTTTAGCATTCTACATGCACATTCTTTCGCTTTTACAACAGACACTAGTAATCCATTTTTTCTTTGTCTTTGAACTTAACATTAAATACGAGACAATGTGTTTGGCTACAAAGAGGTTTTCTGTGTTCATTTGTCGTCTTAACATGACTACTTTTAAGCAACAACTGTTGCAATTTCCAGTGTAAAGAACAGAGAATATTTGTTTGTATTAGTAATATGTCTAGAAATTAAGTACTACATTTACAACCATATACCTATTTTAAACCATAATTCTATGTGACTCACGCATCTCTGTTCATCAAAATATCATTACTTAAGCCAAAACAACTGATGTAAGAAATTTATACTTTATTTACTTATACATATTTTTTTTAATCTCATGACAGAAGTTGCAATTACTTTTCTAGTACCACTGGAACATGACTACAGAGCAGTAGTTTGTAAACTCTCCGAATATGCATCTCGCCTTGTTCGACTAATACAACTGATATTTTTAAGATGCAGGCCGACTTTTGAAATCCACATTCTTAGATCGCCCAATGTTTTAGGTCCTATAATGACCAAACTGGTGCTCTGAAGAAATTATAGTACTGATAGTTTTTATAAATTGAGCATACTTTAATTTTTATTTATTATCTCACAAGCAAGAGTTTAATGAATATAACAGGATTCCAGAGCAGAGCACTCTTGACTAGACAGGAAGGGCGAATGAAAAAACCTCTGACCGCAATGGGAAATGTAAGTAATCATATAGCATAGATGAAGCCATGACAGGTCTGCTAGTATATCTCTCTTGTAGAGCTGTTTTATGTTTCAATTGGATGCTCTCTACTTCTCTTGGTCCCAAGCATCATTCTTAATTTCTTCTCATGAATCTCCCATACCTAAAGCATATCCAATGGGACTAAGAATACCACAAAGGTTTTTAATGTTATAGTTTCCCCTTGCCTTTCACATCCTATGCCTTTAGGAATATGGTTTTGTGCTAGTCTATATAAAAATATAAAACAAGATGTATTGGTGATTCATAATAAAGGCCCTGTAAAAACTACTGAAGATAAATTGATGAAAATTTATATACACGTTCTTCTTAACTCTGTAAGTGCACATATTTTTTTTAATTTCTATGTAACAAATAATGTTAATGATTTCTGGTGTGTATAATCTTCATGTGAATATCTAAAACCAGTTTCTGGAATGGTAAAAAAGTTTTAAATAATGAGATATTTGGTATATTTGTGCTTACAAATACTCTTAAGATAAATATTTTAAAACAGTGCATGGGCATGGTGGCTCAACCAACACAGCCACAGTCACTGTTGTATGTGACGCGACTGGATGCACCTGTGTCTGATTATTTGATTAAAAACATAAAACTAAAAAAAATTGAACCCGATGGGAAACTATAATAGGGATGCTAGAGTATATATGTACAATATATACACACATTAATTTTTATTTTTATTAAAAAAGTTATTAACTGCATAACTCTATCATTACCAAGATTTTAATTCAAATAATCAATATTTTCACCACTCCTTGATTTTATTTTATAGAAAGTTATTAAAATCAATGTGTTTTATACAATCACGAATATCACTTGGTGAATTTTTGTTCAATAATAGTTCTTGTAATCTCTTACCACAGAAACAAACATAACTGGTTTAGCTCATGGAAATTAATTTTAATAAATAAAATGATATTAAAAGAATAATATAATTTAAAGTAATAACAATTACATAAATCATAAAATTTAGGTATTAAAAAAGTTAAATATTTAAAAACTTTTATAACTGTTTTAGACAAAAACAGCTGTACATCAGCTAACCCGCCAGGTTGATCTAGTGGTGAACTCGTCATCGCAAATCGTTGATTTCGAAGTCAATAGTTCTAAGATTAAAATCCTAGCAAAGGCAGTGTTATTTTTATATGCACTTGAATGCTAGTTCATGGATGCTGGTATTGCTTGGTGGTTGTTTCACTTAACCACATATCTCAGGAATGGTCGACCTGAGACTGTTCAAGACCACTTTATTTACATTCATACATATCATCCCCTGAAGTAATAAGTAAATAGAAACAATAACTAAATGAGTAATGACTAAACAGAAACAAAAAAGGGATAGCTGTATATCAGCTGTGATTATATTTCTCCACAAAAGTTTTCTAATTTTCTAAAATGTTCATTCGTTTTCCTTTGTACATTCGTCAATTAATTTAATTTCATTGATTCTTCCATTTTCATTGAGTTGGTGTGTCCTTTTATTAAATGCATTACATTATTAGAATTTTGTTTTTGATTTTTAAAAGATCTCATGTGTTTATTATAAGTTTAATTTTCTTCCTGTTTGTATTGCATACACATTTTATTTTGTATATACCATAACTATTGTATATATCTTTTTCTTCTATGTTACTATTAAAAATCTTTTTTAGTGTATTATTTGTATCAATACATTTTTATATTACATTTACTAAAGAATTGTTTAAATGGGTAAATTTCTTTCCCAATAAATGTTAATTTACTCCATTTAAAGGTTTCTTTATTGTCTGTTGTTTTAATTTTGTTTAACTTATTTCTATTTTTATTCACTTTTCTGATCCATTTTTATACCAATTACTTTCTGTTATTTGAAAAATAGTGTTTAATTCTTTTTTATATGCTGGTTTCTTTAATGGTAATTTATATAGCCTATCTATCATCTACCTAAAGTCACTAATCCATACTCCATTGGGTGATTCTAATCATAAGCTATGATGTTATATTTAAAGGTTTCTTTTTGGTATAACAAGTAGTGATGAAAATTACACATCACTGTCACAGGATGACTCTTAACAATGATCTAGATTATGTAGTGGGAAGTGAAGAAGAATGTGATAAATCATTTGAAGTTGTTTGTAAAGTATCTAACGTACTAAAAAATATTAGTCTTCCAAAAAATTAATAGAAATAAAATAGTTAAAATACAGAAGTTTCTGAAGTTACATCTCACATTTCTGGAAAAAAATGTTAAAAAGATGGAAGAGAAGCCAAATTAAAATGAGAAAAAATATTCTTAAAAAAGTGAGGTATTCTTGTGAGCCTTACAGAACACTAATAAGTCAGACTAGCAAAATTATCAAAAACCTACTGACTGTTTAAAATGCAGGTTCTCAGGCGCAACAAAATTTTCTGAAATTGAGAAAAATGAATTATATAAACAATTCTGGGGTTTACTTGATTGTAACTGTCATTAATATAAGATTTTATATTACAACATGTTTTATCTAAACAAGTAAAAAGACGATCTTAGAATGAAAATGCTTAAGTCAGGCCAAATATTGTGAAAGATCACTAGAATCTTTCCCTGCAATGGAATCACATTTTAGGAAGTGCTAGAAACTACTTAGACTGAAATTTGTCCATTTCAAAAATGTACATGCTTTACAAAGAACTTTGTGAAGAAAGGAAATTAAAACCTGTTTGTCAGTCTATTGAGAATACTTTTGCACAAATTACAGAAAGACATTTGGTTTGTAGAAAGATCACTGTTTAACTTGTGCACAGTATAATGAAGAGAAGGATTTAAATAAGAAATCAGAAATGAACTGTACGATAATCATCAAGTAAGGAAAGTAGTAGACAGTATTAAGGCAAAAGATTATGAAAAAAAGAGCTATTGAAAATTCTACATTTGTGACTGCAACTTCTGATATGTAAAAAAGTTTGCAATATTGCTGGAACAAAATGAATGGGAAAAAAGGTTGCACTAAAGTTAGTTCTGCTCTGTTCAAGTGATTAGAAGCACTACGTATCGCTGTTCTTTGATACCTGTGGTGATCAGAACTGCAACCAGAATGTTGCTGCTCTTTCTCCTACACTCTGTTTAACACAAACATTGAAGTAATTGAACATAAATCTCTTGAATTGGGTCACCATATGGAATGTAATTTTATACATTCTGCTACTGAGACAGAAAAACGAAAAACAGTTTATGGAATGAGTGGGTGGATAGAAATTTTTGAAGCGTAGGAATAAAAATACCTTTACGGGCGATATCATGCGGAAATTCAGTGACTTCAGGTATGAACACAATGGACCCTATTTAGTCATTAATGTAATAGGTCTGCGCTTCCTAGCAGTAACCACAAGAATTGTACAGGATTTGTATGCGAAACCTGAATTTGTATGGATAATACCTGAAGATATAATTGATGGTATAAGAACTTCAGCTGTGGTTCATCCTACCTAAACCTCATTTTTCAGAAGAAAGTGAATCAAAATAATTTTTTGTTTACTTGCTAAAATATTAAAAATTTGTTCAGTATTTTTTTTGGGGGGGGGATGGTATTTAGTTGTAATGCATTTGCAGTTGAAAAGTTATTATGTATAAAATAAGTCAATAAATTTTATTTCTTATAACTATTTTTATACTAATTAAAACTTTAAAAATTTAAAAAAAATTTTAAAATTTCTAATTAATGATAAAAGCACCTGTAGCAGTAAAAAAAAAAATTAGATTTTTCCTTGCAATGTTTGATGTTTTTCTCAACTAGTGCAATTACACTTGTGACTTTTGGCCTGTACACAGATTCAAATTTAAACATTAGTAGATTCATTTTGGTGTACTAATTTTCAAAATGAGTCGACCCTGAAAAATGTTTTAACATTATTAGTATATTAAAATAAAATAAACTAAAATAACAGTGTAGTATTAAAAGTTGTATTGAGAAAAATCAACCATTACAAGAATTATGGCATGCTTTTATTTTATAATTACTAATACATCACAGAATCAAATGAAAAGAAATTATTACAAACAATAGTAAATTGAATATTTATTTTAATAATGATTTAATCATACAATATCATAGTAAAAGTTAGTATTCTAATTTACTGCTAATCCCTGGCATGCACATTTCATCTGTAAAAAACTTCTTATCAGTAAAACAGTATTTTTACTTTCTGGATGTATAGAAACTTACATTAAAAACAATAACTTTCTATTGATCTTATGCTAATAAATTTAACTGAATATAATAAAATAAATTAAAATATAACAATCTAAAAAATCTATAAGTAATTAATGGTCCAAGCCATATCTAGATGTTGGGAGCAGTTTCATTACTTGTACTTATAAATCACTATAACAGTTTATCAAAATTTCAGTAATCGTGGAAATTAATTTAGTTTATTTTATTTGCTGGCCAGAACCAAATGCTGTGTACAAATTCTGTCAACATATATGTCAATACAAAAAATCATAAGTATAAAATATAATAGGATTAAGATGATTAAATAAGATAACTATTTAGATAACTGTAAATAATTTTCTGATTTTAATAAAAAATCAACCGCTGGGTTAGCATTATTATCATTATTTACAAAAGAATTGATTATATCTGACATATTCATATCATTACTCATGTCATTTGAGATATTTAAAAAAGACGCACTCATAGAAGTATCAAATTTTTTTGAAAAAATATTTCTATGACTACAAGACTTAGTGGATTTTAGCTCATGGTTTACTGTCTTTAAAGGAGATGGTAAAAATTCACTTAAGGACCATCTAGATGTAATATCGATACTGTCTGAAGTATTTTTATCAATTAATTTTGAGATTGAAGAACGTTTATTTTTACATCTTAAGGGTGAGGGTGAATATTTTTCATCAAAATTAAAATGAAAAGATACATCAGCATTGCTATTCTTTTTTTTAATGTTAGGTGTACTATGAGTTACAGGTAAATTACAATTCCACTGTAAATGTGAAGATGTTTTTTTACTTTTAAAATATTTATCAATAGTTTCTAATCCTTTCACTGATCTATTTTTTCTCTTTTTATTTGGTTGTTTAATTTTATTTTGTTTAAAGCTCAAATTATGCAATAATGATTTGACATCTTCGACAATATTTTCTTTATCCTGTTGATTTTTAAAGGATGTTTTCTTTTTTGCTCCTAAAAAAAAATAAAAAATAAACTTAAGTAGAAAAAAGTGAATTTTCTGGTTAATCACTAAGATAAATCTGAAATTATAATAAAATAAAAAATATGTTGTTAAAAAATAATCCTTCAAAAGTAATCCAGTAATTTTTCTGATGCCAAAATAGCATTTGTTTTTATTAAAAGGGTTGCTCAATGATTAAAGAGACTTACTGCAACAGTTTCAGAGTTCACCCACCAGGAAAAAATTCAAAACTTACGCATCAGATAATAAAAGTGATGTGAACAGTGTTTTGGGATTATAAAGGCCCAATTTATTGTGATTAGCTAAAAATTAAGTGAACTCTACAATAAGGAGGAAAAATCCTGGAAAAAATAAATTAATAAATTCTTCATTACAGGAAGAATTCTTCATTACAGTCTCAAGTGCCTAAACATAATCTGTACATAATCTGGGATTATGTAGTCAGTAAATAATTAACCATTTTTCAATGGTTAATTATTTATTTTATAAGCATAATTATAATTATTTAAACATTATTATAATTTGACAGTCTCTTCAATTATTGAATGATCCTTTTAATTTAATTAAAAAGTTAAAATTAAATAAAATATAAAAAATCGTGCTGTTGTTTATAATAAACATTAACAAATACCAATTATCACCTTCAATTTCAGGTAACTGTTTATGTGAAAATATTTCAACCAAAATTCTTCAAAAATAAAATCCTGTAGAATCCTGGATCCAACTATCACTACACGTATATGTCTTAATCTTAACTAATTTTTACACTTGGAAAATCTATAATTCAATGAATTTCATATAATAAATAATCGCATATACAAATTTAATAAACTTTTCCCAAAGAAATATAAAAAATTTATAACAAACTTTTATACTCAATAGGGCTATGCTTTCATTAGATATAAAAAATTAATATTAATTAATTACTTATATATTTGTGTTAAACTTAAAAATAAATTTAATACACAAAAATACCAATAAGAATAGTAATAAGAATTACTAAAGTTAAATAAGTTAATAAGATTAATAAGTTTACAAATAATATACTTAGATGGTTAACATCATTACTTGACTTGCACGAACATTTTTCATTGGCGTACAAGTTTTTGACAGCAGTCAGTAAAAGATGTCACATCACACCATTTCTAGCACTACCTAACTGGACAGATTGCAGCAGAAACTTCTAGAATGGCAGCAGAAACCCTCTAATCCCCAAAAACAGTACTGCTACACATTATACAGATTTCAACAAAAATGTTTCTGTTAGATTCAATATGCAGTCTCTCTGTATCGCAAAAGCAAAGGACAAGCAGGTTTTTTGCATGCCAAGATTATTTCTGGTGAGGAGAGTTGTTGATTCAATGTATGGTTAAAAAAATATTGATTTCTGGTTTTTTATACCCATTTAAAAATTGTGCAGATACATACAGGAATCCTGCAGGAGATGGTAAATTAATCTAAATTGAAATATTATATAGTGCTTTTAGACTGTTCTATTTCACAAGAAAGTGTTTATTCCAGCCCTTTTCAAACTCACGATTTTTTCCCTCCTGTATGACAATATCCTATCTATTTCAGTACCAATGTTAAAAAAAAACTGTTTTAAATATTATACTATTACCTACTCTTACCAAATTTGTCTCTCCCTTAATTACTTCCCATCCTTGAAAATGAAAGGAATCTAATATGACACCACTGCGCTATGTAAGTTGGAAACCTTTGTCAAGCAGTTCGTTGAATCAGACGGAGAAAATTTTTAAGTTTACAGCAAGTAACAAATTAATCCACAATGTTTTAGTTACTTTAAATCTTTTGGACTATTAGTACCAACATAAGCACTTTTACATCACACTTATACAGATGCAATGTAGAAGGTTCACTCACTAAGCCATAGAAAGTAATGCTGTGAATATGAATATGTATATTATGTGTTTGTAACAACCAGAATATAATGCCTGTGGCAAAAATAATAAACAGTAGAGAAAGAATATTTTAAAAAAAGGTCAAAAAGGAATTCTTTAGAATAGATAAGTATTATACACGAGTAATCACAGGATAAATAAAAATATAAATGTGGGGTATGAAGCAGGAAGAAAATTGTAGTATTTGCAAAGGGTTGGAAAAAAGCACCACAAATCAAGTTAAAGGTGAAAAGATGTATTTTGCTATTGATGATGTTGTACATAATGAATGTTTACTCAAGAGGAAATTATGTATGGTAACTGGTATCTAAATATTATGAGATGTCTGAAGAATAATTCATAAATTTTGATCAAAACAGTTGTTTTGGTAAACAGTATTCGACCTACACCCTCAGATGTTTTACTGTATTTTAAATTAATATCTGCTTTGAAAGGATGATGATGATTTCAGATAAATGAGGATACAAGAAGTGCAAAAAGCAAGATGAAAGAAGAATGTTTATTCAAAAATGATAAGACTTAGAGGTTCCAAGTAGAAAAATTATTATAATAATTATAATTATTATAATAATTATAATTATAATAATTATTATAATTATTATAATAAAAGATTCTGTAACTATTTGCACAAACCTCATAAATTCTACTTAAATTAATAAAATGTTTAATTAATAATACCAGTTATATATTCAAAAACTCATACCATTTTTTGTTTTCTTTTTTTTGCTTGCTATGAATTCTTCAACAAGATTTTTATATATTTCAGTAACAAGATCTTGAGGTTCAACTGTGGTAAGTAAAGTATCTGTTTTGTCTAACATTAGATCAGCAGCAGACCACTTACATTCATAACTATTAATACCTCTTGCAATTCTTTTTTTAACTATCATTTCACATTTCACTACTGAAAGTTTATTTGGATGTAAGAGATGCCATCGAGTCACCAGTGGAAGAAATTTTTCAATCGCATATTCTTCTTCCCAGCCAAGTTGTCTGTCAACAATTTCCTGCAAAAATATAAACTCTCTTATAATTAACAGATTAACAGATCTGATTTAATTTTACATTAAATGATAATTTATATTATCATTTAATATAAATGAGAATTTATTTGTTAGATAAATGGTGCTAGGCAATATAATATTTTTTAAACACAAGGGTTTTAGGAGCAGGATACATCGTTAACAGTATAAATATAATAAAGCACTCCCATTAATTTTCACTGCAGTAAACTGATCAGTACAACTGCTTATTTTAAGTATTGTAAAATAGATCATTTTATTATATTTTTTACTTATTATTACATATTTCTTTTAATATGCAATCCAAATTCCAATCCAAAAATTGCATGCATCACTGTTCATTAGACAGTGCTACTTTCAATCAAAATGTACACTTCCAATTTTCTAGTAAATACCACACCTGAGAAAATAATATATAAGAATCAAAGGTATAGATTTTTTTTAAGGAACTTCAATTTTATTATTAATATCTGTCTTATAAAGCAACTTGTTCTGACTAACATGACTGATTCATTAACGCCCAGCAGAAAGTACTGAAGCTAAATTGATGAAAATACATGTTCTCCTTATGGTATTAATTGTATACCAGAAAAAGATTTTTTGAAATTCCAGGTCTAACAGGTTAAACATTCACCATTATCATGAATGTTGCTTGCTGAGAATGATCGCATCACTGGCTTACTTCAGCATCACTCATAATATTCATCCTGTAAATATCACAAAGTTGCATGAATTTCAGGCACAGAATTGTTTTTTGCCATCAAAAATTGAATTACTCCTCATACTGCATACTTGGCAGGATCACAAATTGAAGCACTCATTATATGAACAACTAAAAACAAAATTTCCAAACTATTGTTACTAACAGTTGACTATAGACTGAAATAATCGAAACAAGCGCCATCTGTACATCACATATGTAGATAGCAAATTCAAAATGGACCTTACTTTAAAAACACACCATGAATAAAACAAACTGGGTTTGGGATCTGATACCATGATGTATCTACATCTGAAGATTCAATACACAGATAAAAATATTTTGCATTCACTTATTTAATTAATAGACCAACAGCTGAGTACGCTTTTCCACCAATCATGAAAATGGACAAATTATATTGGAAATTTTGGAGGATACCAACAGTATTTCAAATCCCAATGGGCAGACACATAACTGGGGCCCTTGGTCCCCCAGACACGAGTAAAGTTTCAAAAAATCAGTTTTTCTGTATATCTGAGGAAATGTGCAGCACAAGTGAAAAAAAATTTATCTTTCCAAGTTCTACAATTTTCTACTAGAAACACATAAATAGTAGTTTTTGCCTTTCATTGTCAAAGAAATTTAGATTGTCAACACATTTACAAGTGAAGCCAATCATGCAAGAGACCTTCTTTAAATTGTAGAGTTTAGAAAGACAAACAAAATTTGTTGTAAACTTTTTTTCATACAACGAATATTTCTCAATATACCGAAAAATTGGTCTCTTGCAGCTTTACCTCTGCCTGTGGGCTCTTGGTCCTCATCTCTGCCCTTCAGAATTTGGTTTTTGCAAAACTTCCTGATAGAAAGAAAAGAAAGTGTATTGTCTGTGGTCTAGAAAATAAAAGAAATAGGTCAACATTTTGGTGCACAAGTTGTATGAAGGAATCTACCACGAACTGTTGGTGGCAAAAAATAGATCATTATTACCGTCATTAGGTTACAAAAGGCAGAAAAATGTCTGAAATTAATAAATTATCCTAATATAAATAAAATGTAAATAATACAACTCTATTGAACAAGCCTATAAGTTAGTTTTATGTATAAATGTATTTTGTTGTGTACAGTAGCATTTTGTAGTGGTAAGTAGTGTAGTGAACTCAATGTTGTTGTGTGAGACATCTTTTGCTTCTAACACTGTACCAATATCAATTTATTGCAATGAAACTTTGACAACACAAAAAACTATAACAAACAAAATGTATATTTTGGAAAATTCCTGCTGTCTATGGATAATCCTCTAAGAGTACTCAATTTTTTTTTTGTATGTTTCTTGAATTTTTATGTTTATTGCTACACTTAATGAACAGTCTTTTACTGATTTTACTGATATTTAGGTATTTTGAAAGATGATGAAAAATGAAATCTTTCTGAATAATCTTATATTTTATAGTGCTACAATAAACAACAAATTTGTAAAGAAATAATCAGAAGGCTGTAAAATAGATAGACTTGAGGTGACTAAGTACATTGTTCTTATTGGGCACTTGTAGGGTTAATCTAAATTTTTCAGAATACAATAAATTTCTCCTCATCATATATTTCCTTCTTTATTGACCGAGGATTGCAGGCCTTTATTCTGGTCTAAACAGACCACGTAAATACAGGCACATGTTTCCTGTTAATACAGTTAATTAAGTTCAACAGCTATCACATTCACCATATTTACAATTTCTTACACACTACAAATTTTAATTACTATTCATTACAATTCATTAAGTATTAAATTAATTTCTTTTTTTCATGAATGTTATAGGCACAGATTTCTAATAATATGGTTTCTTTATCACGCATAATATTTAGGTTAATTGATGCCTACATCATTAAGAATTGTTAAATTTTAATCAATCAAATACAGACTAATTAGATAAGTATAAATTTTATTACTCTTTACTACCACTGTTGTTTTGGATTTCATCTAAATATAACTTTTTATTTTCCTAAGATTTAATGTTAAATTCAAATTCCTTAAAAAAAAATTTAATTTTCGTTTATCATGGAATTACTACCTTTAATACGATAAGATTACAAAAATCAAATATAAAGAAAAAATCTTACGTTCAACATTTTTAATAATGAATTTTACAAATACATACTAAAAATCCTGGCAAATTTGGCTGTGACCACCCAATCATTGGTATTGATTCTACTGGCTTTTTACTTAAATATTCGTCTATTATATCTTCTGAAGGAAATCCAGGAATTTGTAATGCTTTCTTTCTTATACTTAACTCTAATTTCTGTTCTCTGAAACAATAAAATTATTAAAATATATGAAATAAGCAGAATGTTAAAAAGCTGGGTAAAGAGTTTCTGTTCTTTCCAGCAATGAGAAACTGAAACAATTTTTGAAAACTACTTTCTGAAATGGTTTTTCTCAATTTCAAAATTTTCACGTTTAATTTATAATGCCTCCATGGCACAAGTGGTAGTGTCTCGGCCTTTCATCGGGAGGTCCTGGTTCAAATCCCAGTCAGGCATGGCATTTTTCATATGCTACAAAATTTCATTTCCATATCACACGCACAAGCTTCAAGCTTATGTGGTGATATTATCAAACAACATAAGAAAAAGAAAAGTAACACATTAAAGGGCGAGATAGTTTCACTATCAATATAAAATTTTGAGTTCCTTAGCGAAAAAAGTATAAAAAAATTTAGATATATGTATATAAATTTGTACACCTGCATATTTGCAATTTTGGGGGTGAGAAATAAAAATTTTTAATTCTTTTGTAAGAGTTTAATTACTATCTAAGCAAAATATTCTTTTGCTATAAATTTTTTTTCTAATCACAAGTAAAAGATCATTAAGAACTTATTAGAAAAAAACCACAAAAATAATTTAGAGTGTTAAATATCATAATTAAAATAAAGATTTTTTTTATTTTTGAGCCCCCAAATCAAGGGTACTATTTATTGTCTCTAATATGCTCCAAAGTTAATTTTTATTAAACTCAAAAATACAAGTTTTTTTTATTTTTCTAAAATTGGGGGCTCCTGAATTAAGAGGACAATTTTTAATGATTTAAAACGCTTTAAAATTAGGATTAAATCTTTATTTAAAGGGGGCTTTCTTGTGACTTTTATGCTTACAAGTTTGTCACTGATAATTCAGAATTATAAAAAAAATTGGTTTTCCCATTACTCCATGGGAAGTAATTGGGTAAATTTAATATTAAAATATAGCCCCAAAGTGGCAATACTAAATTCTTAAAAAAACTGTTCAAAAATATTGTACAGCCATAGTTTTAAATAAATTCTTATGTGATTTTTAGGAGAGTAAAACTTTTTGCCAATTTTTTTTGTAATTCTACTAGACGTTTGGGGATTACGAATATCAATACTTCCACATTTTACACACAAGTATTTTAAAATGACCTTTTAAACTTAAAAAAAAGTCAAAAAATGATTTTTTGTTGCTACACACTGAACAAAAGGCTTCAACTTTTCCAAGAAAAGTTTTTTTGATAAGCTGCTGCAGTAAAATTTTTAAACTCTATTTTGGCCAAAACATCCCCTATCTTTTTCTAATTTTTGCAAAATTTTAATAGCAAAGCCCTCTGAGGATTGGCATTTTCCTACCAAGTTTGAAGAAAAGTGGTTTATGGAATCCAGAGTTATTAACCTTCAAAGAGGTCAACATATAAGTACACAAAGAATTACTTAACAGATTTCAGGCTTAGATATAATATTAAAAAAAAATTTTTGCAATCTAATATAAAAGGTTGGAATCTTTTTTTGGTGGAAAAGATGTTTTTTTTTAAAATGTCCCCTTAAGCCATATTTTAAAGTTATTTTTTTTATCATTTTTTGAAATTGATTACTATCCCTTTAGTATAGCTGAATTAGCCATATTAGACAAGAGAGTAAAAATTACAAAAAAAAAAAAACCTGTGAAAAACCACGTTTCACAGTCTCTCTTTACTAAATTATGTTATCACATTTAAAAAATACTAAATAAAATATTCATTCAGAAGGGAAAACCACATCCTATCTAATAGTGAGGTATTTCTAACACTGTTACCTTCAAACAAACAAAGGAAAATGATTGTATATAATTCAACAGCAACAGTATAATATTTACCTCTCTTTTTCTGTTTTGCCTCCAGAACCACTGTAAGGTATTACTTCAGAGAATGAATGAGAAGGCTATATATGAAGTGTAGTCTTGTACAGTCTCAGATCGACCATCCAAAATGTGTGGTTAATTGAAATCCAACCACCAAAGAACACTGTGATCTAGTATTCAAATCCATATAAAAGTAACTGCCTTTTCTAGGATTTGAACCTTAGAACTCTCAACTTCGAAATCAGTTGATTTGTGACAAGTTTACCACCAGACCAGCCAGGTGGGTTAGTATAATATTTGCCAATAAATTTTTTTATAACTATGGTTTAATAATACTTACGGTGTAAGGTCAGAATTCTTTTTCCTTCCCATTGCATCATAGAAAGGATTATCTCTCCAACTTTTCAGCCTAAAATACAAAAATATATCAATCAGACAATATAATATTGTCATAGACATTACCAGTATGATAAATAAGAAGCATTAATATGGGAATTGAACTAGAAAAAATTGCTCATTATCTTTAAATATTTAAAAGAGAAAAAATATGCACAACAAGGAGGTATACAGAACAAGAACACTTAATCAAAAAAAAAATTAATGACAAAAAATGATTAATTGAACTTCATTACAACATATTAATGACGTAAGTAAATACAATTCTTTTCTGACTTAAATACTTCAGAAATTAAAGGTTAAGAGTTTACTAACTTTTCTTTAGTTTAACAGGCAACTGACAAATCTGTTATTATTCTCAATTTCTTTCTTTTTAACATCTTGTATCTATTCTGAGTTTTAAAATTCGTTTTTTCCTGACCAATTTAGTAAAAGTTTCCTGATTCTCATAATGTTATGCTATTGGCATTTACTCTGCAAAATATATACATATTTTATTTTTTTGCAGCCTCCACAATCCCCATAGCTGTCGAACTCACGCTATTTTTAATATTTATTATTACATTCATTTTTAAAGTTTATTTTTTAATGATTTTTTAAAAATATACATTTAAAATTAGGCTATGTTTTGTGATAAATAGTTTCAGTAAATTACATTTCAAAGTATGAAAAAACAACAATATTTAATAAGTTTCTGGCATAAAAATGAACATCATGGTAACTAAAAGTAATACAAGCTTGAAAAATAGACTAACTAAAACAATTTTTTTAAATAATTCACTCGCAACTAAGATTGCTTAAAGATTTTTCACAAAAATGCTTTTGTTTGCATAAAAATGCTAAGAAACAAAGATTTCAATTTAACAAAGAATATATATATGATCACAACTTAAATGAAAACTAAATCACTGTGACTAAAAGTAATATAGATAAGAAAACTAGAACAGAACACGTTACTTATACAGAAAACAAACATTATTAACATTTACTTGATAAATATTTTGTCATTATTATTCCAACGTATAAAAAAAAATTAATAATAATAATATGATATCTCATAACATACGTATTATTATGTACACATCCTCAAGTTTTTTTTTTTTTAATTTCTGCTTGAATTTTCCTTTTCAGGGCTCTATTTTGTTCTTGAGAAATTTTCTATTTTTTTTTTACAAGACATTCTTCACATTGTCTTCTAGAAGTTCTTACAGCAGAAAGCATTTTTTTGGTAATGAAAACATTCTTCTTGGACCCAGCATCTACAACTGCATAAAAACTTTTCATTGAAATTACTGTCTATTCGTGCAAATTCTCCGCAAGAGATTTGATAATTAAAAAGCCACTTCTACAAATGCAATTCTCTGAAATTTTTTGCAATTCTTCCTGCCTGTGTGAACCATGATTCTAGCTGCACAGCATTGCAGTTCTACTACAGGTAGTAACATATATAATACCGGCTAAGTAAGTTAAAGTCAAACCCAGCTGACTCAAACTCCAATTATTTGAGTTTAAAACACTTTTAACAACACTACTGTTGCTGCTACTAATAGCACCACTATTGGTTATGTTACTACTCTTGTTTACTGTTACTAATTGTAAACTGTTTATGTTTCAGTGCAGTAGTTTCATTCTTTGAAGTTATTATTTTTTTTCTTAAAGCCTAATCGTTTGAAGAAAGGGTTGTTAAAGTGGGAAGCTCTAAATTCTTTCAAGAAATGTGTCAAATATTCATGAAAAAATCTGTGAATTCTATTATCACAGCAAACAGTCACATACACAATTTGGTTAAAAAAAGGTGTACAATGGAATCAGTTTCAAATGTAAAACAAAACAGGTAACCTTCTATTAGGATTCTAGAAGCCATATCCGATATTCAAAGCAGAATTTTTGCCAGTATATACACACAATATATACACATTTTTCCAGAAAATTCTGCACAATTTATATATGAAACGATATCATGTAAACACTTAAGAGATCAGACAAACTGAAACATCTTAATTATTTGTTGCATGTATGTATGTATGTTTATACATAAATATTTTTATTATTTATATAGGAAAAGCTTTTTCTAGATAAACCTTTCTCACTGTTATATGCTTTTGAAGTCAACTTTATTAATTTTAATCTCTCCTTAAAAATTTTACTATGTTTATACAACTCTAGAAAATCAGGTTAACCTATAATAATATTTAATTCATAATCAAAACAAAGATTAATAAGTAAACTTTCTTTTTCTATATTTCAATCTAATACTCCTTAAATTTTTAAAAATCTTATTAAGGCTCAAAATAGTTACAAATAAGTAAAAATATAAGAAGAAAAGAAATAATAATAAATAGTTCAATTAATTATAAGTATGAAATTATTTATAAATAGTTAACCTGTCTAAAACTTCATCATCATCTAAGGCAGATAAAAATGTAACTGCAGATTCTTTGCCAACACCATTAACTCCTTTGTCATAATCACAACCACACAATAACGACAAAGCCAGCAATTTATTTCTGCCTAGTTTTAATTTTTTCTCTATAACAGATATATCGTATAATTCACACGTATATGTAGGACTCATAGTAAAATTACGATAAACAATTAGACCCCCATACAGGAAACAATCACTATCTTGTGTGATCACTGCATCAACAACCTTAAAAAAAATCCAAACAACAATTATGATAGCAATGTAGATGGCTATAATCTAAACCTATAGGTTTTTATAAATATTAATATTAATTATATATAATATAATATTTTTTCAGCCTCTGCAAAGTACAGAATCTTACCTTTACTTTTTTATGTTCAAAATGTTTTCAGGCCTACACTCATCTTCAGTGATGTTTTTTTAGCATTTTATTTTACATTTACACATTAAATTATAGCTTTTACCTTTATTTTGTAAAAATTGTTTATTGATAAAAAAATGTAAAAACATTTTAAAATTTCAGAACAAATACTTGCTCAGACAAGAGAATGAGAAAAAAAAGTATTGCAATAACTATTAATTTATCAATCAATATCTTTTCTTTGTATGCCAACTTAAATAATTTTAATAAGAATGTCCCTATCAAATTCTGTTTGTGGATTTATAAGACTGAATTTAAGTTTATATCTACACATACACGCACGCACACACAATTTTTCTAAAATTTCTAATTTTTTATTATTATTTTCATGTTCAACATTGCTTCTAAACTGCTTCTAAATTATTTTCTAAACTAGTTATATTATGATTATTTATTAAGTGGTTGGCTTTGAGAAACCTATTTTTTAATTTTTAAATGATATAAAATGTTAATTAAATCTATCTTTAAAGGATCTATTCATTTTACCAATACATATTTTTTCGCTGTTGTTACACTTTATTTTATGAATACCAGAAGAATCATATTTATTTTTTTACTTTTTTATCATTATATCTTAAATGTTTTATTTTTATACGATTATCGGGTTTATATTTTTTATCATTATATGCGTCAATCAAGCTTTCTATAATTTTATTTCTATAAGAGTATTTTATATAAATATTTTCACTATTTTTATTTATGGATATTAATGTAGTAATGTTTGTGTTATTAAAAAAATTCTGGATTATATTTTTTATATATATTATCAATCAATGACGTACGATATCCATTTTTTATAAGTTATATTTTTTACATTATTTATTTCATTATACAATTCCTATTATCATCGTTCATGTATTTTATTGCTCTGTTTAAAATATTTTGTATAATTTTTTGGGACCCAGGATAATTAGAATTCTTGTTTATAATGATTTCATTTGAGGTAGGTTTTTTATATATTCCAGTTATTATTTGTTTTTATTTATTTTAATACTTACATCTAAATAATTTATTTTTCTATTATGTTCCATTTTATATGTAAATTTTAATGTTTTATAATATAAATTTAATTTATTTAAAATTACTTTATGTTCGTTATTTATAACTGGTTCATATATAACTAAAATATCATCCATGTATCTGACCCGTAATAGAATTTTATGTACGTGATTTATGCCACAGACTATTTATTCCATTCCCAAACTCCTACAAATAAATTTCCGACATTACAGTAGATAAGGAAAATCCCATGGGTAAAACATTTTCTTGTGCGTAACAGATTCCATTAAATTCAAAATAATTCTGTTTACATATATTTACAATTATTGTTATAATATTATTTATACATTTTTGATTTTCACCTGTTTTTATTAATTTGTTTTCTATTATTGAGATTGTATAATCAATAGAAATACTTGGGTACATATTAGTTATATCAAAGCTAATCATTTTAGTTTTATTATTAATTTATTTATCAATTCCTACCTGTTTTTTATATCATATTTATATTATAAATTTATCTTTGATCTAATTACTTTTTTTCTATAACTTTTCTATATAAACTTTCTTTCTAATTACTTTTTTCTATAACTTGGAGCATATAAATTAATTAATGGTCTCATAGCAATACCTTCCTTATGTAATTTTGGGAGACCTGTGAGTTTTGGGATATAAGGTTTATATGGATATAATCTGCTATGATATTTTAATTTATTATTATAATTAAATATTTCTTTGTATTTAATTACGAGGTCTTTTGCAATTCTTAAAAATTTATTGGTTGGGTTAATTTTTTTTAAAACCGTTTTCATTTACATATTTATTTGTTAAATCATTGTAATCAACAATTGAAATAATAACGGGAGTTATTTTTTCATTAGATTTTATCACTTTACAATTATTTTCTTTTAACTTGTTTTTTATTTTTATTAAATTTTTATATGAATTAATTTTTTGTTATCAATTTTATTTTTAAACTTATTAATTTTATTACTTATATCACTTTTTATTTTACCTTTTTTTTCATTAGTACAATTAATTTTGTTTATATTTCATTCTTAATCTATTATCACGCTTTTTATAATTGCATCTATATTATTATTTGGTAGGTTAATTTAAATGAATTTGCAATTATTAATTTTTCTTCATCTTGGAAAACAACTTTTGTTAGATTTATTAAATTATCATTTATATTAAATTTATCTGATTTTTTCTGTATATTATCAACATTTGTACAAACTATATTATCTTTATTTATATCATTGTTTGTTATTTGGTTTATATTATAAGCATTATCTGTTCTATATACTGTATTTTCCTTACATTACTTTATGAAGGCTGAAGAAATATTATATATAGTTATTTAACATACAGAGGAAAAAGAAAGAAAAAATGGACTATAAAAAATTTAATCTAACTAAATTAGTAATATTAATTAATACAAATTATACACTTAATTTTAAGTTCTACTTTGATTGCATGGAGAATGCTTTTCTTCATTTTTTTGTAGCAGTTTAAGAAGTTTATCTTATGCTAAATTTAAATTTATGCAAAGATTGAAAGAAATAAAAAATCGGATAGTTCTTTTATTATTAAAAATATTTATATACAATTAGAAAAAAAGGGAGAGGTTAGTTAAAAAAATAGCAGTTGAGTCTGGAATCAACAATTATAATCTAAATCAATAATGTTAAATCATACATTATAAAAAAATGGACTTAGGCTTTCCTATATTACACTGAAATTCATTATCATTTAATTTCATTGTTTCAAATTCTAAAAATAAATACATCATCTTTAATTTTCATTCAATTAAAAAACAATCACACTTAATTTATTATTAATACATAAGAAATTATTATGTTAACAAAAACTTATTCTTACTCTGGTGCTCCAAGTTCCTAATCTTTTTGGAGACATTAATTAATGTCACAAAATACATATATAATATATGTTATAACATTATTTATAATGTCATAATATGTGTCACAATACATCACAAAAATTAGGCATTACAAGAAGCTCCTTACAGTGAATTCTCATGAAAGGTCCCCAAATACATGGGTACAAAATTTAATTAGCTTAACAATTGAAACTGACTAATCATTTGCAATGGAGACAGCTTGTTTAATGGTTTTTAGAGAAGCAGAACGTGGTGACACTTTTTTTAAAGAAAATCTCTATAATGATGAGGTATATTTTTTTTACTTGAGTGGCTCTGGTACATGCTGAATTTGGGCAAGAGAAAACCATCAAGAAATCCATGACAAAACAATGTACCCCCACTTGGGGCTGGTGGAGTGATCGAACCTTTTTTTTTTAAGATTACTGCAATATGATGACGAACCTTTTATGATCTTATTTGAATGGTATGCAAATTGAATAGTTATGATTTCAGTGGCATTATCTGCTACACTGCCAATAAGACATTTGGCTCCTGCATGAGAATTCCTAGGTTGAGTCCTCTCAAACAAAAGCAACCAAAATTTGAGTATATGGACTCACAGCTTAATGAAACCTGTAAAACTTACCACATCTGAAGGAGAACGTCTGATGTGTCACTGGCCAAATTGAAGAGTAAATCTATGCTCATTGATAGAGCGAGTAGATGTAGAGCAAATCACAGGGGACATACGCCAGATATTGTTTTTAGTATATAAATCACATGTATCCTTTGTAATGATAAAAAATATATGTAATTTCATGAAAATAAAATAATCCACATATCTGATTATTAAATTAGCATTCTTATTAAGACACCATTTAGTACTGAAAGGAAAACATTATTAACTAAAAAAATAAAAGTTAAAGACTTTTCACACCGAACTTGTTAGAAGTAATTTTTAAACAAAAGTCAGTGCTTCCATCTAAAAAATAATCAGTCTAACAAGATCTAAATGATGAAAGGGAAGGAAACTGCTTAGAAAACACGTACACATTTATATTTCTTGGCCTAAAATTAAACAGATCCTCATCTAAATATTAAAATAGATATAAATCCCATTGTCTTGAAACTAAATGACAGATGGCACCTAGAAAGATTTTCTAAAGATCTCCTGAAGAAGACTTCTAGTAGAAAATGGGGTGCAAGGTTTCAGATTATAGTAACATCCACGCAAGTAATATGCAACAGCAGAATATTTCTGTTCTACATAAAAATGATCTACTCATGCAAAGGAAGTTGATATGAAAGTCAGCCAGGCAGTCAAAACAAATAACATTTTACTGAGGCTAGTATAAAGAGGAACCATCAGACACTCTTACCTACCATGTCAGAATGTTCTCCAGCATGTTTCAACCTCAACTGAGCAACATGGGGAACTTTAAATCATAGAAAATTCAATATCTCGTACAAAACAGTCTAACAAAAATGACCCTTAAAGATTATTTTACTGATGACCATTGCGTATGTGGAAAGTTTGGTGGCACAAATATGCAATCTGTGCTCTGACAACTGTTCACTTGATAAATTATGGTCTGGTGCAGACAGCACAATTAGCAGGCTAATTTTAGGTTAAAAGTCTGTAGAAAGTCATGTAAAGAACCAGACATGAAAAGGAAAATAAATTGAATTTCTAGCATATAAGTAGGATCAAAGAGTAGAGCAGTTATTTATCTAATAGAATGGAGAGTCATCAAAATGAAGAAATTTTCAAATTTATTACCTAAGAATTTAAAAATATATATAAATTTTTCCACAATAAAGTAGCTGAGGCCATAATATTATATCTAGTTATATGGTTGGTCTTTAAGACCCTGCATTATTATAAAAAAGAGAAATACTTTTTGAATAAAATTTATTTTAAATTGAAATATCCTTTGAGACTCATGATTTAGGTAAATAGAGAATAAAAATGATAAAAAAATTGACATCAATGATGGCAGGATCACATTTTAAAAAATTGAAGCAGAACTGCAAGGCCGTTTTCTTTCCCTTACATTCTTCAACGTTCACTAAACAATCATAAAAAAATCTATTGAAATCCACTCAGCTAGCTGATCATCCATTCCACTACGTGAAATCACACTTAATTTACTAAACATTGGACATCATTAAAAAATAAATAAATCTGACAATTTAACAACAAATATATCAGAAATAAATACGGCAACTAGAAAGAAATATAAAATCAAATAGAATATAAACGTCATAAACTGAAGCAATTTTCAAAAATATATAGATACATTTTTACCTAAATTATTAATGCCTGTATTATAAATTAATAAAAAAGAATAAATGAACATCTTAGCCAAAAAAATGTATCTACTAGTGTGCACTTGATTCAAATTGCCCAAACATTCTATAGGTAAATAATCTCTACCCATGTTTCCTTGTACTTTCTTTAAGTAAAAATATGTTGAAATATTGTTTATTTTCTCTAAAAGAATTGATCAAGAATTGCAAAAGAATTAAACTAGTGTTCAATACTCTGAAAATCTCACAACATATCATAAATTGTGATAAGAGTTTCAAAGTTATTAAAATATGGACAACTCCCAAAAATAAATCAAGAGCCTTTGCCTGCAATATTCAAAATGTTAAAAAAAATAATTATTGCTAAAACGTAACAAGACAAAGTCTAGTCCATCCACACTTGAATCACATATAATACAGTCAAAACTATTTATCTGGCAAGTAAAAACCACATACTAGTATTAACCCTCATTCAAGGGAAAAACCAATAAATTATTACTCAACTATAGTCTTTTGTTATGTCAATATCTCATATAGCTCGGTTTTAACTAGTGGTGCTAAAGATTAAAAACACAATAACTGTCAAAAATAATTCTTGATTAAAAGTGATCAAACCACATTTGCCACTTACTACTTTTATAATACAGAAAAAACACAAGTATACTTACACCAACTTCATTTAACCATGCACAGAAAGCTTCAGCTTCTCCACTGCCTTGAACACAAGGAACTCCCATAGTTTTAAGCAGTTTCTTGCACTAACAAACAAAAATTATGTACAACTTTAATGTTACTATCTAAGAAAAATAAAAAGTCTAAAATTTTTTAGTTAATTTTTTTTTAAACTGATGCTCTTAGAGGAGACTACTGCAATTTGAATTTTATAGAATTCTGAGATTAAAGGAAGAAATATACATTCTAGTATTTTCTTCTTGAATTGGCTACCTTAGGATCACAACAAATATCTTAATCATTTTTTCTCTTTTAACTTCCTTTCTTCCCAATATTTCTTCATTCTTTTTCCAGTTTTCACTTTTATCTTCACTCCATCTGTAATCATATTTCTTTTTTGGTTTTTCTTGGAAGCCTTTCTAAAATAATATTTCTAGATTTATATTCTACGATTACTTCTTCTGTGATACTTAGTTCCTCTCATATCCATTAAAGCTTCATTAAACTAGGCTTTTAGTTTTCTGATTATACATAAAACAAAAAATTCTTTTGTCAGTCTTTATTCTTCCATTCTGAAATGATGTCGTCCAAAAAACAACTCTATTCTTTTCCATAAAACATATGAAAGTTTGTCATTAAATTTATAAAGCCTATTCATTTTTTCCAACCCTCCACTTATTCTCTTCAATTTTAACTGGTCCTAATATTTTTCTTAAACTCTAAATACATTAACATAACATAAAATATCAGAACAGTGTTATAGAACCAATACCTTAAACCTCAAAAAAATTTAAGTAATTATTTCCTTACTTAATAACAGTAATAGTATCACTCTAATAAAAATAGTTAAAACACCATAAATTAGTTACTTAACTTAAAACAAAATCAAACCTTATCAATTAAATTAAAACTACAGTGTTTATCAAAACTATTAAAGTAAATTCCTTCTATAAAAGATTTTTAAAAATCCTCTTTTTAAGGTCAACTTGAATCAGTTTAAAATGAATAAATATTGAATCACTGAATAATAAATTTACAATTTTGCAAAATGTAAAATAAAATGGTTTTTCCAACTTAATTTAAATTTAGCAAAATAAAAATACACAACTAATATACCACAACAGAATTGCTGTAAACAATTGTATTTTTTTAAACCTTTTAATATCATTTTTATTTATCATTCATTATATTTTTTATTAATTTATTATAAATCATCTAATTTTCAGTATGCCAGCCAGAAAATAAGTATACAATGTACCTTATTTAAAGAATCATTAACACCTTTTATGCAATCATCTTGGTTTAGGTCAGAAATTTTGACATTATTCAAAACATATTGCTACCTGCAATCATTATATACCGGACAGACATAAACAATGTATCAAGGATTTCAGTGTATTTGGAAAATATAAATAGAAAACAGCTATGAAATAAAAACATCTTTGTAATAAAAAATGTTTTTTTAAGGGTTTGAGATTCTAAACTGCAGAACCATTTATAACTTAACAAATCCCCCATTAAATTCAAAACACTTCTTTCCATGCAAGCTAAGCCTAAAACTAAGGTGGAACTGGTTATATATTTTTGGCAGATGTCAATTTAATTCATTGTTTTTCCACCACAGTCTAAAATTCTTATAATCAACCCCAGATAGCTCCTGATTAATATTGGTTCCAACTTTTACAAACGCTCTGAACTTATAAGACCCAAAACATATTAGGCTGTTGATTATGTAAACCCTTCAAATGTATAAAGTAATCTATGACAATCACATCACTTGGTACAACCAAAATAATTTCCTCCATCACTCCATAATAAAACTAAAAACGTACACGTTAACCTTATTTTTAAAAAAGTTTTACCTTACTCCTACATTCTAATAATCAAAGGTATACCTATGCAGAAAAAAATAATCATTTAAAAAATTGAGTCTGGACTGTATTAAGTAAGAGCCAAAATTTCTTTCACATAGAGATCACCTATCACCCTAAATATAGTAAATAAAACCTTCAAGGAATAAAATTTTGATTTAAAAATTAAACAGTTCTGGAAGCCAGGTTCACTTTGCCAATAATTTTAAAGCATCCAAGAATTTTCCTATGATTGAAAACAGGTTTCCCATTTAACAAAAGCTATTGAAATAATATATAACTGAATTATTTCATCTCAAAGCTTTACATTCTTTTTCCTTCAGAAATTTATGAAAAATTATTCCCTTCATCTTGCCTGCACAACATTTTCTAAAAATATCTAATTCAAATTGGCTGTTGTAAACTGTATCTGCCAGGATTACAATATCACCAACAAACATTAATACAAGCTCCTCTAATCTTTACCAGTTTATCAATCCTACTCTTTCTTTAGCTTAAAAGAACTACTAAATTCCTCAAAAACAGAGTAAAAATGAGTCAACTTAGGTTTTCACCCTATAACATATTTTATTTATCTTCATATAGTTATCCTTGGATAACTGGCTATCAAGATTCACATAATCAATGGACAATGCCTTTATTTGGTAAAATCCATAATCAAAAATTGGCTAATGAAAAGTACTTAACTGAAAAAAGGTACTATGTATTAAAACAGCTATGTATTAAAACTAGAGAAAATCAAAAATCACGTATTTTCATTTTTTTTTTTTTACATTTTGTGGTACAGATGCATTTTCATAACTTTATTAAGTAAATAATTCCCTTTAACATACATCGAGAGGATATGCTGCATTTTAAGTGAAAATGCTATCTTGGTAATACAAATTATAAAACGTCCAATCATTATGGGCAATAATGTTGACAATGTTTGTCTATTTCTGTGACAATTTTGTCTTTGCCTAAGCTCGCTTTTCAGGTAACTAACTCATTTCAGGAATAAAACATGAAGAATTTATGGTAATGAATTACTATACTGTCTGAGAGAAGTAGAACTGAATAAAATTTATACAACAAACAAAAAATTTATAAGAAATTTAAAAATTTCCCTCAAATTCTAAAAAGCGTAAATACCATACCAAAGAAAGAAGAAGAAAATAGATTTAAGAACTCTAGCATCATCAGTTTGATCTATTATACAGTGAAAATATCACTGCATATACTATACAGTATATATAAATATATTTTTATTAACTTAACAACAGGTATACCAATAAAGTTACAGGTGAATAGAACATATGGTAAAATATATAACAGATTAAAGGTCAGTTCAGTTTCAGATAGCAAACAAGGGCAAACTAATTTTTAGAAAACAGAACTAAAAAGGAAAAGGATAATTACATGGCATTCGTAGATCTGGAGAAGATATCTTCTGATAATGTTGAATGGAATAAAATTAAAATTTGAACATTTTAATGAAAATTGGACTGAAATGTAAGGAAATAATACTTAAATATAGTTAAAAGGATAAATGTATCCTGAAATGTTAGGAAATAATACTTAAATATAGTTAAAAGGATAAATGTAGGTAATATTCCTCTTCCAAATTTTCATGTAGAAGAGATAAAAGAATTGCTGGTAAGCTTTCACTGTGACACTCCCAATCACACACTAAGGAATCAATCAAATATAGACAGCTTATTTTCACACAAAATATTTGCAAATTAATATAACAAACATATTAATATTTGCAAATTAATATGATTTGCACAACATTAATTATTAAACTATGAGCTATTTCATCAAACCTCTAGAATGAAATTTAAGCTATAGGTAACATTTTTGGTTCAGATTCGGAAAATACAAATATGACTTACTAGTTTCTGAAGATTTTTGAGATTAGACCTACTACCAGACATGGGTACATCTTTGCCAGTTCTAGCCTGACGTCTTGCAATAATAGTAGCATGCTTCAATTCAGGTGCTGTTCCTTCTAGCACAAAAATTGGTTTTACACCCAGAAGCAACAAAAATGAAGTTCGAAAAAAGAGATTTCTGAAAAAAATTATAAGGAATATAGAAATTTCTCAATAACATTTTAAAATTACATTTAATCACCAAGTCTTAACAATCTAACTTCTGATAATATTTTATGACATATCTCATCTACCTTAAGGGAGAAATCAAGGTAAAAGGAAAAGGATGTAAAAGGCTTTTCTCTAAATTCTGAAGAGAAAAAATTAAATTCTGTAAAAGTGAAATGAAATTAACTCATGGTTATAATGATAGCAAATTCTAAGTAATGCTTATTTTTACCGTAAATACATGTTTCGCTGTGAACTGTCCCCAACATGTTGACTGTCGCATATCCAGGCACTTAGATCGATAGCTATAGTTTTATTTTGCAATTCCCACAGCGACTTTTTTTCACTAATTGGGCTCAAAACCGTCCACAAGTCTTTGACACCCATCTTTAAAAAATTTCAGTTACAAATTTAATAAACAAACACGTTTCAATTTATCGATACTAGTCAAATTTAAACCGATATATCGATGTAGTACATTTTCAGCCAATGTTCAGTATCGAATACATAGAGGAAAAATACTTAACTATTTTAACCATAAATATGAAAACTATCCGTTACACTAACACAAAGTCTACATATATTTTTATATAACAGAAGAAAGCTATCAATAACTGTAGACATTCACAGGAACTACAATAATAAGAAAACTAGACCAAACTAAGGAACTGGTTTTACATTTTTTTTGTAAGTTTCCAATTTCCCCTTCGAACTTATTACTCTACATATTCAGTTTGAAAATAATATTTATGACAACTTATACTTACTTTTATTAAAAAAAAAAAAAAAAATTATATATATCAAAAAATGTTTCTGGTTGAATTAAATTTTAGGTTTTTTCGTGAATTGCTTTACTGATTGTTTAGTTACGATGAATCAAATAGGTTGCAGGCTTGTATAGTAATAAACAGATGATTGTAAACTGTAACCAGTATTTGGCGCTGACTTAAGTACTAGAAAGTTAAAAGTTAAATTCTGGCTACAATAGATTGCTAATCATGTGCGGCCGTACTGCGTGGTATGTTGCAAGTAATAAAGTGTTGATTTTCGTGTATTATTTTAGGAATTATGTGCAGGTTGTAACGTGTAAACCATTAATATTCCGAAAATTTCTTACCGCAAAATTTAATCATTTTTTATAAATTAAGTTTATTTTGTCATTAGATATGTCTCCGATTAAAAATAAAGTATGAAATTTTACTACTTATACTCTTTACCACTCCAATGCGATAACTATTATCCACTTAAAAAAACGAAGTAAATAATTAAGATTTGTATACTTTCTTCAAGAACTGTTAAAAAAGTAAAAATTTATAACCGGATGTAATTTTCATTCATTATGTAATTATTAGTAGTTGTAATGAAAGAAAACACAACAAGAAATTTGTTCAACCTGTATTCATAAGAAGACAGGAAATAATTTAACTTTGTTCAAAGAAAGATTTATCTAACAATATAGTCCAAACTATACAGACTATATATATGCTTGTGTCTTAATTTTTTGTGTTTTTTATTTAACATTAATTTTTTTTATCTGCTGACAATTATTTTGAACAATTGAAAGAACATTTACTTACAGTATTTAATTTTAAAATATTGTAGAAATTTTATTTTTAACTATTTAGCGTAGATATTGCATTGTATGCAATAAGGTATGTCATTAAGATACAGTTTCATTTGTTATAATCATTTTGTTTTTTGATATGAAAGAGCAGGCACAACAAATATGGTCATTAGCCCAGTGGAAATTGGTAGTCTATGAAAAGATGCCCTACCTGACTGGAATGGTTAATGAATATTCCATTTTTCATATCTTGCCTTAAATTCCTTTTATCAAATGTAAAACATCTGATAAAATTACATACTATGATCATTGTCTCAAATTATTTTCTATAGTTTTTAAACCTTTATCTTGTTTTTAAGATTTGATTTATATAGATGAAATGTCTAGGTAATTTTTTTTATAGTTGCAGATGTTCTAATGATTACAAGAAAGCAACTGGATATTTTAATGATAAAACAGGAAAATTTGAACAACCAAACTGGATCCAGCATGCAAATAGTAATTTGGAATTTAAACCATCTTCAAATCTTGCACCAACAGAAGCGGTACCAGTATTAATTTCTGGTAAACACTGTGATAATTCCTCAGAGCAGATTTTACAACCTATGATTTGGAGTTTAATACCTAATTGGCATAAGGTAATTAAATTTACTTTTGAAACTTTTATTTAAAATACAATTTTTGTATTTCTCTAATTTTATCATGAATTTTTCAGGGTGATTATAACAAACATGGGCTATCTACTAATAATGCTCGTTTAGAAGGTCTTGCAAAATCAAGATTATATTCAAATCCATTAAAAAAAGGACAACGTTGTGTGGTTATAAGCGATGGATTTTATGAATGGAAGAAGGATGCAGGTGCAAAACAGCCATATTTTATTTATGTAAAGCAAGATGAAGGTGTAAGTTTAACATTAATAATATTTTTAGCATTTATTTGCAAAATAATAACTGTTATTCATTATACAGAGTGATGTTTTAGTCCTGTTACCCAATTTTAAATGTAATGTAAGAAAGGGACATTTAGGTGGAATAAAAAAATGTATTTGTTACTTGCAAAAGATATTTAATAAAAAGCTATTACTTACATAATTGTTAAATATGCTCAAAATGCCCACCCCTTGTGGTTATACACACACAAACTCTTTTAAGCATATTAGCAGAAACCTTTTTAAGAGTTGCATTGGAAATATTCTTGATTAAGTCTGTAATATTGACTTTAAGTTCATCAGTAGTGTAAGGATTGTTTTTGAAGGCCTCAGACTTAATATAGCCCCCAAAAAGTAGTCAGGAGATGTGAGGTCTGGGGACCTTGGAGGCCATAAGCCCTTGCTTATTATTCGATCATCAAAGAACTCTTGCAGAAAATCCATGGTTTCTGAAGACTTGTGGCATGTAGCGCCATCTTGCTGAAACCAGCAATACCATTCTTGAGGTTCAAGGGACACAAATTGGAGCATAATATTCCTGTACTGACTATACAATGCATTGTATACAGACTATACAATGACGAGATATCACACACCAATTTTTTCAGGATGCGAAGATTTGTCTTGTAAAGTGTTAGGATTTTCAACCGCCCAAATTCGACAGTTTTGACTGTTCACATAACCATACAGATGGATCCAAGCTTCATCACTAAAGAACACTGTGTTTAAAAATTTGATTCCGTTATCATTTACGAGAGAACTAAACCAACAGCAATATTGCAATCGCTTGTTTAAATCTGGCGGCTAATGCTGTTGGACTAATCGTACGCGATACGGATACAATTTCAATTTTTTAGCAGCTTTCTGAACACTCGAATATGACAAACCGACTTGCGTGCAAAATTTTCGTAATCTTTTCCATGGAGAATTGAGCAATCTTGTTTTCACATTCTCTAATCATCTGTCAAGCGATTTGGTCGACCACTACGTTTTCTGTCGTAAACACTACCTGTCTCTCGAAATTGGTATGCTAGCCTAGAAATTGACATTTTTCTGGCAGAGGAACACCAATAAATTTAATCTGAAATGATTATTTTACACTCGCATATAATTTCATAGCAAAATATTGTTCAAGAATGAAAACTTGTTGTTCTGCTGTATCTATACCGGTTGAGTAGCGCTACCAACTTCCGTGTCACAAAACAAAATTTCCCTTTCTTAGAAAAAAATTACCAGACATTAACAATTGGGTAACAGGACTAAAAAATCAGCCTGTAGTTCATAGTTAACATGTCAAAATAATACTTTGAATATTACCAAAAATCTTTACTGAAAATATTGTATGTTACAGATGAAAGTTGAGGAAGCAAGTTGCTGGGAAAAAGCAGTGTGGGGTGAAAATAAAGGCTGGAATGGACCAGAAGTTTTAAAAATGGCTGGTGTATTTGATATCTGGACTTCACCTAAAGTAATTAAAATACATATTTATTCCAGAGTAATCTGTGTGTATGAATTTATTGAGACTGTAGTAAAATTCATAACTTATTTTTATAAACATTGATACATAAATTTGGATAAAGTATTCTACTAATTATTTTTATTCCACTAATTAAAATAAAACAAAAGTAATGATACATTCTCTTTGTCTGTATGGAATTATGTTATTGAAATTAAATAGACCTCAAAATTTATCAGGAAGTGTTTTATGTTCTATCATAATTCTAGTACATCTTGTATGATTATTTTTTTTCAATCATTGGGAGATAAAAGTTTCATGATAATTTTAAAATTGTTACCTTTTTTATCCCTATAAAGTGAATAATTTAGCATACATACATTAACTTAATTAATTATATGCAGTAGAAAATTATACACTCAGAAATAATAAAATCATAATATTACAAATGCACAAATAAAGTAACAGAGTGACTGATCAGATAGGCAGAGTTAATCTCATATAGATTTTAAGACAGCCATCCCTGCATTGATTGTTGATAATTCTTATCATAAATGTGCACTGAAATTAATAATAAATATTTATAAAGTAAGTTCATTGCTTTAAATGTTACATGAATGTTTTTTTTAAATAATTTACAGGGAGAAGTTGTACCTAATTGTACCATAATAACAATGGAATCAAACAAACACTTTTCTTGGCTTCATGAGCGAATGCCTGCTGTGTTAGATTCTGAAGAAGCAGTTAAAGTAAGCAGAATATTTTGTTTCAAAGCTTTCAGATAAATTAATATTAAAATCTATTTCATTTATAATTAAAAATACAGGATTTTTAATTTAAAAATACAAGATTTTTAATTTAAATAAAAATATTGAACCATGCCATTTTTTGGTCTACTACTTACAATCTCTACTTTCAGTTAACAATATTCATTACTCAAATCTTCTTTACCCAAAACTTAACAAAAATAATTTCTTAATTTTAGAGTCTATGTGGGTTTTTCAAATACTGTTGTCTGAATACACTATTCTAATTTACAATAACATATTTAGTCTTTTTAATTCTACAATTAACAGTTACTTTCTACTATACTACCATTCACAACAGTCTTTTCTAAAATATCCTCTTTTTAAACTGAAAGTCCATTTTTAAAAATATAATTCTCAAATAATAATTAGTATTTACTAAACTTTAAAACAGTGAAGTTTATTCATAATTAAATAAACAAAAATTTACTATTAACAGATTTGTATTAAATACAGATTACAATATGCTACAAAGATTACATTTAACACTTTCTATAATTTTAATCTGTAAAGATTAAATTTAACTTTAAATTTACCCTTTTTACAATTTCTAGGAATGGTTGGATGTTGAAAGAAACCCTTTAGAAAATGCACTTAATGCTCTGAAACCAACAGATAAACTTCATTGGCATCCTGTCACAACAAAGATGGGTAACTCCAGATACAAAGAAGCAGATAGCTGTAAACCAATTAATTTGAAGTAAGTTGATATTTTTATTAACTGATGAACAAAATCTGTTGAGATCAACCAACATAGTTCATTTGGTAAATATAATAATCAATGTGTTTGTCTAAGGTTCAGTCCTCAATTTTCTTATTATGTTAATGTAAATACTCAAGCTTTTCTAAACTTCAAGAATCCCCTTCCGAAATAAATAAAAATGATTCATTTTACATTTTTTTTTTACATTATCAGCAATTTCAATTTTCTATTTAACTAATATTTCTTCCATGGAAAAATTGAGCCAACTTCCTTAATGAAATAGCAATTCACAGTTTCAGATCTGTTTAAAAGTTATGAAAAAGATGTGGTTGTAATCACCAGGGTAATGTATAAAATAACAAACAAGGATCACTTTGTCAGAAAACAGTTACATTTTGTATGTGAAAACTGAGAAATTTATGCCATCAAGATGTTCTAATAATAGTACAAAATCTTAATAAGATGTTGTTATGTTTGTATTTCCAGTAGCACACTATGCTAACATCCATCTGTGCTAGCATGGATTTTTTACGAACATCCATTTGTATTTGTAAAAAAAGTATAAACTTCATAAAGTTGGTTTCAATTCTATAACCATGTTACTGGTAAGGTCAGTTAATCACACCTCAGTTTATATGGGAATTGCCATTGAATACTTTACATTTTTTATTTGTAACTAATTTGTTGTAATGAAATTTCCTAAAGAATGATTTTAAAATATTTTTTTCAAAACTGATTTGTATTATGTCTTAAAAAATGTTAGCATAGTTTATTCTTAATGTGCCATTACAACTTACATTTCAGTAAACTTAACAGAGTTCATGGTAGCTTTTTCATCCTTATCCCTTTTGTGTTTTAATGAGGAACACAAAATGAAAAAGTTGCAGGAATTGAAATATAACATCAGCTGATTAGAAGCCCATCATTATAATACTAGATCTGTAAGTTAGCTGACTAAGCATCTTTTTTTTTAAGAAATGAATCATCAGAAAACTAGTTTCAATAGAACTCACGAACTGACACAACGTTCGATACAAAGATATTTTTAATTCTCTCTTGACATATTATAACTGCAGTAATAATTTATTTGAAAATAAAAGAAACTTTTGTATTTTCATATTAATTGAGAATAGTCCAATTTCATAATCCTAAAGAGGGTAATGTAAACAGTTTAAAATTTCTCTTAATATTGTATAAAGTTATTAAATAGATTGCACTGTTCATAAACTATTACACAGTCAACAGTTAACACTGCATGTGGAAAAATTTCCAACTAGGCTTTAAACTGTTAGTTGATTCAACAATCATATGTTACAGGTATACTCATTACAAGCATCTATTACAGTTACAATGTATATTAATTATTATTATTACTAATAAATATAACTTTTATTATTTTCATTAATACTGCTTGCATTCAGGATAGATATTACATTTAATTTTGCAGTTTATTAATGAAATTTTTTGATTAAATTCAGTTTACTAGGTTTTTTCTTAATTTACTGTCTATCTCATTTTATTTTTAACATTTATTTTGCAATGATTAAGACCGTAAACAAGGGCAAGTCTGTAAATATGAGAAAACCATATATTCATACCAAAGGCAGAAATATTATTAGCAATGTTATTAATTACATTAATGAATAAAAAACAGGTAATTACATCAATTGCAAGCTGTTAGTTCACATATGAAGTTAATTTGGTTACATCATAGATTGGTGTCGGTCACAGCACTATGCCAATCCAACCCATACGCAATGTAATTTGGTCATGCAGTGACCAAATAGGAATCATTATAAATATAATTTTATTATTTATAATACAATTTTTATAAATTTATTTCTGACAGTCTGAAGTGTTTCTGCATTCTTTTTTCTGATTCAGTTATTGTTAATGTCATTATGTGTTGAGAAGCATTGTTTGATGTGTGTATATACTTATCACATTTGTTTTTATATGTACAATTTAAATTATTTGTATTTTTTTCAAATAATTTATTATGCTTTTATTAATCTGAACGTTATATATTATTCCTTGTAATATACACTGACTAAGTTCATTATTTGTGTAATAATTAAACATTGAGATAAGAATTGAATTTATAAGTTTTTAAAAATCAAATAAAAACAAATAAAGCATTTCACTTACATAAAAAATATAGATACCATAAAAATAATGTACATGGGATATGTAAAATAAGATGTAAGTTCGGTAATATTACATTAGTAACATAATAATCAAACAAATATTTTTACTTCAGTTGTTTTTTTTTTCTTTTTTAAGCCCTCTTATACCCCTATGACCTACTAATCCTCCCACAGGAGTTCTGATCGGAGTAGCATTAGATAACAGACAGCCTTTATAAGAAAGAAGTGCAAACTTTCTAATAAACTCATGTTTTGAATTCATTAATATAAAAAATCTTCATTGGTGAGATCACTTTTTTATGTGAAAACTTCCTGACATATCAGTTATAATAAAAATAATGTTAGATTAGAATCAAACATTAGAAAAATGTTATATTACAAATTCAAATATAAAACCATAAACCATGAAACATTTCATGATTAGGGCATTTTATTTAAGTTTCCACAATATGCTTAAAGGTTGATTATACTGAATTTACATTCTCACTCCTAAAACCATAAAATTTGGTTTTAGGTGTATTATATTCTGAAGTGATTAAATGATAATTTTTTTTTCATTTATAAAAAGTACAGTAAGTTATTAAAAATTAAGACAGTATTACCCAAGGGCTAAAGATATCTCACTTGTTGAATCCTATCAAATACTACATTTGACACTTGAACTTAGTAATAGTAATAACCCATTTTCAGCCACAAAACCGATATTCAGTTGCTTCTGATGATTTTTATGTCATCCAAATTTTCAAGAATTAATAAATTTTTTAATGTAGTTGGTCTGGTCATTCAAAAAATGAGAAAAGTTGGCATCTATTTATAGCCTCCACAGTACTGGTAAATGTTTGTTTTTTTTACTACAAACTGATTGATATTTTGTGTTAACTATAAACATCTGAAAGTTCTGGTGAATTGTTTAAAAAATACTAATTTACTTATCGCTACTTTGATTAAAGTATCAATATAAAATTTGAATCTTATAATTCTACCGTATATGTAATGATTATTTCTATACTAATATAAAAGTACAGTTGCTTCACAAAAACACAGCAAAAAAATTCTCGGACATTTAACATAGTAAAAAAAAAAGGTTTGATTTTAAAAAGTTTTTTAAAATTTATTTATTGTTGTTTGATCTGCTCTAAGAAGTTTGTGGTATACTTTATAGGCAAATTCCTCACATCAGAATAATGAAAAACATTAACAAGTTGCAAAAATAGTAAGTAACAAACATAGGCCTGGAAATCCACCTTGCACTACTGTATGTGAAGTGCACTAGTAGTGATTGAACTGGTTAATCTGTACCCTTGCCTTTTCAAACTTCAGTACTTTTTTTAAAATTTAATAGTTATCTCTAAAGTAAAGACTGTTTCATTGTTAAAAATATTTTTTATTTCTCTTAAACTACGTACCTTGAACTACTACTCTATATAATTGCCGCATGAAATAAGACATTTATCGTAGCGATACACTAGCTTCAATATACCTCGTCGTATTCTTCTGCCACCAGTCCATTTAGCCACTGATTAACAGCATTTTTACGTCCATCATCACCCATGAATTGCTTACCACTCAAAATTCTTTCAATTTCCCAAAGAAATGGTAATCAGAAGGAGCTAAGTCTAAACTTTATGGTGGGTGATCATAAATTTCCCATCCAATTATTCTCAGTAAATCATGTGTCAGACCCACAGCATGTGAACTTGCATTACCATGCAGCAGGACAACACCATCAGTCAGCCACCTATGTCTCCAATTTTGAATGGCGCTCTGTAACTGTAACTTATGTAGAGTTTCGCAGTAGGTTTCTCCCGTAGAATAAAATCAGTCAGCAGTATGCCGAACCAATCCCAAAAGACTGTGGCCATTGGTTTGCATTTAAATGGCTGTGGCTTGATCTTTGTTGGTCTGGTTGGTGATTGAGGATGACGCCATTCACTTGACTGCCATTTTCTCTCTGGCGTGTATTATGAAATCCACGTTTCATTCCCAGTAGCAACTGAATTAAGGAACTCATCACCTTTTTCTGTGTAGTGCATCAAAAATTCCAAAGCAGATTCCATTCGACTTTTTTTGTAACGTTTCATTATGTCGTGCGGCACCCAGTGTGCACAAAACTTTCCGAAGCCTAAACCTTTCACACCAGTTTTGAACGTCTCTTTCATTCATTACATTATCACCGTACACAGCAACCAACTGCCTATGAATTCCAGCCAGGTTACCGTTTAATGGTTTAAAAACGTATGACCACGAATTTCACAGTTGGCGGCAACATTGATTTTCCTATTCATTTTATAACATAATAACTCACACGTAATCAAAGATACTACAATGTGACAACAATACAGTGTATACATTACTAGCACAGTCTTGAACGACACAGGTTCGCCAGCATTAAGGAGAGAAATTTCCCAGCTAGAGATATCCTTCATACAATGTGTTTTATGCTTTTTAATTCATTATTTTTAGTACAAGAGTATCAGAATTTTTTATTCTGTTTGATTTTTTATAAAAATGGATTTTTAAAAATTTTATTACAGTGTAACTTAAAAAATGCTCTTTACTTCAATTTTTTGGGTATTTTCAACAATTTTTTCAGAAACTACTGGAAATACTATTCTAGGATCCATTTTTTCAGGTAAATATGCATATAAAACCACTAACTTTGCTGAATAATTTCAATCGTAGAGTTATAATAGCATTAATTTAGCCCTTGAGAGCAGAAATTTGAATGAAATCTTTTGGTGGCCACAACTTGAAAACGCATTTCCAGGTCTATGTTTGTATGAAGCGTAAAACACATTATATTATAGTAGTCTGCAAATTTACTAATGTATAATATCATACTTATTACATTTTAAAAAAGGTACTGAAGTTTGAGAAAGCAAGGATACAGAGTAACCAGTTCACATACAGAAGGTAGATTTGGAGAGGAAATGAGTATTAATCTGTAAACATTCCTTTATACTGTAAGTGTTTCAAGATAGATGTTGACCATTCATGCATAGCAAAAAACTGCTTTATTTATTTATTTATTCTTGTACAATTTTGGATACAATACTAGCCTTAGAGTTACAGACCTCTCATATACAAACAGTGGCATCTTTCTGGATCCACTATACTCAGTCACAAATATCAATTATCTTTTTAATGCAATATATGATACTGTTCATTTATGGTATATGAAAAAACCACTTATTTGATTCTACAAGAAATGATTAAGTTATAATTTAATTGATCAAAGAAAACACCACATAACACATTTACAAGCTAACTAGTCTTTCTCATAATTCAGATCTAAAGAAAGATCTACTTTAATAGTCGGATAACTGAATTTAATGACTGAATTTTTTTTAATAACTGTATTTTTTTATAATGAATGATAATTTTTATTTACATGTTCTATATTTTATATTAATCAAGGTAACAATTCTTTATACTAATAACTTTTCTTCTTTTAATAGCAAAAGGCCAAATGAGAAAGGGTCAAGTGCTTTAATGTCATGGTTAAAAACTGGTTCCATGTCACCATCAGCAAAAAAAAAAAAAAGCACAGACTAAAACTCTCACTGGATTACGTATTACTAGATTCATATTAAGGTCAGAAATTATGTAAAAATAAAATATAAATTTATATAGAAATAATGTTCACAGTTATATTGTTTTTGTGATAATTATATGTGGCATACATTCAAAACATTCGTAACTGTATTCATATTTCATTTAACATATAATTGAAGAAAAGTATTCACAATGTTCATTGAAATAGTGTAAGTGAAAACATTGTTATTTTTTAAGCAAAGTGATTAAAAATAATACATTTTTTTCTTAAAAACATATAAGGTTTATTATTTTGAGATGACAACCAACAATTCATTAGTAAAATATTATTTATTATACCATCAAATACTTTACCATTTATAAAATAGTTAAATAATTAAGGTAAAATGGAATATTACAGTTATGAAGTACTCTGTAATACTGTATTAGACTGCAATCTTTCACAGCATAAAATCATATAAGATAATATTCTTAATTATTGTTGTCATTACTATCCAATTTATATATAATGTGCTTTTAGAGTTTAAAAGAAAAGTATCTCTGTAATGAAATCAGATTTTCTTAACATTTTTCGTATAGATATGCCTACTAATTTTACATTTCATGAAATATTGATTTTTCAACAAAAGGTTTTTGGTTACTTACTCTCATAAGTTCCCAAAAACATCTGTTAACTGACAACTGCACTTAACCATGTTTTGTTTACTTTGTAAGTAAACAAACCAACAATCACAAATATCAACGTTTTACGTCTACTTTTTCTTTTCTTCAACATTATTCCAGGACTGGTCCACAGTTTTTGAAACAAATCACAGACAATGAGAGCAGGGTGCTTCATTACACTCCTGAGAGCATCACATGAATGGAGATACAAAAATTCGCAGCCAAAAGTGAAAGCATCCCCACATTTTCAAACGGTTTTTTGATTCTGGGGGAATTGTTTACGGTGAATTTATGACTTGAGAAACAACAGTCAATTCTGAATCTTTAAAAAAATTTCATAAAGCCATTAAAGCTCGAAGACGCAGAAGACTGAGTGATGAGGTAATTTTTTTTCACAACACTACTCCTCATTCAGCTCATGTGATAAAGGAGTTACTACAAAAAATTCAAGTGGGAAGTATGGCCTCATCCACCTTACAGCCCTGACCTAGCACCTTGCGACTACCACCTGTTCTCTCATGTGAGACCTGGGAGGGGAGCGTTTCACTAATGATGATGAACTGAAGGAAGTGTACGAAAAGTGTTTAAGAAAAATAGATAAAAATATGTAGTTTTTGGTCCAATAAAAAAAAATTGTCAAATATGTGTTTGTTTCATATAGGGGGTGTAACTTACTTTCTGATCGTCCCTCGTATTATTACGTATAATCATTAAAACCCAAAACAAGAGCTTGTTTTACAGAAATCTTCTGAAGGCATATTTTAAATAATCTGTCAAATCTGAAATAATTTGTATGCTTTCCATGAAATCATGATACCTCAGCAACTAAAACAGATATGGACATAGTTTGTTGGTTTCAAAGTCCAATGCATTTACATTTAAAAAACAATTAGTTTAGATTTTGATACTTTAGTCTATTTCTAGTTATTTAAAATGGGCCTGCCAAGTTTGCAGGCAGTTAATAGTTTATTTTCCTAAAAGTTTAACTACAGTAAATTTTAAAAACAATAAATTTAGTTACTTTTGCAATAAAATAATGGGATAACTTTCTATTGGTGTAATAATCAAATACTAAAGTGGTTCAGGTCTACCAATTTGATATACATGATTTTTAAGTGAATGCTCCCCTAACATAAACCACACCAGATAATAATAGTATTTTAAAATATTAGCTGTATTAATACATTTTTTAAACTAAATATAGTCAGTCTATTAACTAAATTAAAAAAAAAAAAATTATACCTGTTACTGCATTATACAGAATACATGTATTTGCTATGAGAAAAATCTTTAATTATGATAACACTTTTTAACTTTTTTGTACTAAAAACTGTTTTCTTTAAAACATAACTCTTATTTAACAAATTATCAAACAAGATTCTGTGATTCTTTTTTATCAGCAAAAAGAGATGAAAAACATTTATGAAACATATTTTACATCTTATGTTAGTTATCCATAGATAGCAATCAAAATATAAAAATATTAAAAAAAGAATGAGTACATAATTATATTTAAGATGAGAAATATACAATAGTATTTAGAAAACAATAAAGGCTAATTATAACAAATAAGAGCATTCAAAAGTAATGGGCTAAATTTTAAGCTGGCAGTATGATGAGGGGATAGAGACTATTGCACTACTTCTTTTTGTATTTTCTAATAAAAATCTATGAAAATTCTATAGATTATTGGCCTATACCTCAAAAATTAAGGGGTGACAATTTTTTTTTTCACATTCCAACTATAAAAATCAGGTAAATGCATATATCCTGTAATAAAATCATACAACATGAAATCATGAGTCTGTGACTAATACTGAATTGTATATCTGACAAGGAAATCTAAGATTTGATTTTAAATTTATTACAATTTTTAACATTAAAGGTTAAATGATTATAGAGATTTACAAAATACTTTTAAATATATATTGTTTGTTTTAAGAAAAATCAGTTCTTTATAAGAAATAGCTAGGTACAGGTACTGTTGAAAATTTTAAAATAGCAGGATAGCAGCATATTTCCCAGTGAAAATATCAGAAAATATTTTTCACTTTGAGAAGAAGATTTTTGAAAAATACATCCCACTATAATTCAGTTTCTTTACTGATAGTTGTATTTTGATTTATAAGCTATTTTTAGTGTAAGAGCTATTTAATACATTTTTTTGTGATAACAGTGAGAAATACAACATTATGGTAAACTGTACGAAAGCACAAGATGCACTTTATTTCATAAGCAACTTAGTAGTACATTATCTATATAATTCTCATTAATAATGTTATTGACACATAATATTTGATTAGCCAACATTGCACCACAGCAGTTTGTTTAAAACACAATTTCTTTTTCACAGAACACAGTGTAGTAATGACTATATTTCTCAACCAGACCAGTTAATCTATAAGCAGTACTCAAAATAAAAATTTTCAATTAGAAAAGCTTGTATACACAACAAAAATTGTTGAATATTATAACACATTTAAAACTGTCATTATAAGACTGTAATACAGATTACAACTGCAATAAATAACAACTTTATAAGTTAAAAAATAAACAATTTATTTATTAATCCTACTTCAGGTTGAGAAAGTTAGACAGGTTACCTTAAATAATAAGTTTCATTAAAATCTAGACATTCAAACTACTTTTTAAAAATAGTTTTTTTTTCAATTTGTAGGATATCTTGGCAGTATAATTTTTTCCCAAAAATTAAAATAAGGATAGTATTAAAATTTAACTTTAAAGCATTAATACACAGTAAAATATCATGACATTCTGTGAATAGTTTTCCAGTTTATCAAAAAAAAATCTCAGATTATATTTTAATTAGCATCCCCACTGAAAAAATCAAAGATAATTATTTTAAACTACTGCAACTAATTTTCACTTTACTAATTAAAATTAACACACATTAATAAAGTTTCAAAAATTTAATGTTAACACTAACAACTTTATTAAAGCTCTTAAAAAAACAGTCTTTCAAATGCTTGATATACTGCAATCCTAGTTTTTATTTAGATCAATTTAAAATATTTTTGTCATCTTTATAGATCATACCCACTTTGTTTACTTTGAAAACTTTATGATGTTCTCTTTTTTTGGTGAATTCCAATTATATTTGCACCCAGTACATTTTATAATGTGTACTAAATACATTACAGATATAAAAATGAGTAACTCTGACAACACTGTTCAGTAAAGCATATCCTTGCGTCTGCCACTCCTATAAGACAGCAGTACTCTTACGAGAACAATCATTCTCATAAAATTTTTTTCTTTTTCAACATTTATGAAGAAAGTAACATGTATTTCTGTAAAAGCAAACAACACATTGGGAGTGTTTTTAAATTAGAAGATAGTGGAAGTAAGATTATAAAATGTTTTTTAGAAATCTAAGCTTCTTACCTAAGCACATTCTCTACTCTCAAACCTTGTATTTATATCATAAATTCATTTGTAAAAGATTTTAATGACATCCATGTATTATTATTATTCCTAGCATAATTTTAAAAAAATTTTAATTTATTTAGTTTTTACAAATTTTTAATTTTAGAATCTAATCCATTTTCAAATTCTGGATTTTCCCAGAGTTCAATACATTCTTGTCTCGTGCATACTTTAATCACAATAAATGATTTTATTGCCTTTCAGGCACTGATACCATCAGAAAGTTTTTAAAAATGCTAAAAAGGAAATACATGGTTTTTTCCCTTCAATAAATAATGTTAGATAAAAATATTAGTCACTGTTGCACTAATTATTAACAGCATTCACCGCAAAACAAAATAAAAAATTAATATAACCCCAAATAAGAAACTATTAATGGAATAACAAACTAACTAAGGTGCTGTTTAAAATACCATTTCTTGGGGAATCAATGAACAGTTAGAAGCAAAATAATGTATCAAATGAATCTATAAATTGAATAAACACTGTTCAAGGAATATGCAATCCTGATAATATAAAATTAATATGAGTTGATTACATTATTCCTATAAGATGAAGTCCCACTATTACAGGAGATGAAGGGTTAAATTAATTTTATTCGAATAAAAATTGCTATTATTTGATTAACCTGTCAAACAAAAAAATGAAACAAAAATGTAACATTCATACCTAAATTATTGGTATATTATGTGAAAGAGGGCAAGAGGATTTTATTGATATAAACCAGATGATCTGTTTAAATTTTAACTGTCTTACTGATTTTTTAAATGTTGCATTTTTCCAATTCCTCACTATTTTTATCAATTTGCCAGCATATTTACCTGAACATAAAAAATATTATTATAAAAGTATAGTTTAAGTGGAACATAAAAATTTTAAGACATTCAGAAATTTATTTATAAAAATCCTCACCTTTGGGCACCCTTTTAAAATACAAAAATATTCTCGTTTGTTTTGCACACATTTTGATTAAAGGGCAATGAGTCAGCAAAATTTTATCTAGAACATCGGTAGTCCCTAAAAAATTCAAGACAATTTTCTCCTATTCACCAGGGCAGACTATCAACTAATTACAATAGTTTATTGATGCCCTTTTTGTAGGGTGTTAAGAAGAGGGCCCCTGCTTTAAATCCAGAATGCCAGCTTCACACTTGGACCCATTTTAGAACACGTTAACTGCTACAGGTATTTTCATGCGTTTCTCATTACATTATATTGCCTAAATTACGTTTAAAATAATGATATATTTAACTCATCTGTAGGTAATTTTTTAACAGAGAAACGGGATTAAAGTCCACATTTTTTCCCCCAAATATTTTACCTTCCCTGGTGTAATCAGATGTTATACATTTACACAAATTTAATTGAATAAAATTTCCAAATTGGCTAACCTTTCTGATCACATCTAATTTGTTTGTGCTGTCATTTGTTAATGTGTTTCTGTGAGTTCTTTTAGTTAACTTCAGTGCCTTTATTTTTAATTAAAATGGGTGTTAATGAAATTTAACAAACATTAATGGAAAGTGATAGTGATTGATTTTTTCAAGATAACCCAGATGAAGATCCCAACTTTTCACTAAGTAATACTGATACTGACGACACTATCATTTCTGAAGATGTTCCAAAGTAAGTGATGCAAGCAGTGTAATTATTGGCAATTTAAATTAAAATTTTAATGTGGCGTAATAACAATGGGGTTTGAAATAATTTTTTATACAACCCCTGAAAAATTCTGATGTTTGAATCAATCCTTATTGAAACTTTATCTGATAAAGTTTTGAAATTGTACTTCATATGATTTTTTTTTCATTATTTTTGATGATGAAGTTGTGAATAATATTGTACTGGAGACAAATAAATATCCTTGTTAAAATTAACAAAAAAAAAATTCTGATTTTGTTAGAATAAAAATGGATTGACACTGCTACTTAAGAAATAAAAAACTTTGTGGAGATATATCATGGGTCTCTTTAAGCTACCTTTTTTTTGTCTTCAGTCATTTGAGTGGTTTGATGCAGCTCTCCAAGATTCCCTATCTAGCGCCAGTAGTTTCATTTCAGTATACCCTCTATATCCTACATCCCTAATAATTTGTTTTACATATTCCAAACATTGCCTGTCTGCACAATTTTTCCCATCTACCTGTCCCTCCAATATCAAAGCGACTATTTCAGAATACCTCTTCATTTGTCACTTTATCCACCCATCTGATTTTTAACATTCTACTACAGCACCACATTTCAAAAGCTTCTAATCTTTTCTTCACAGGTACTCTGATCATCCAAGTTTCACTTATAAAGCTAAGCTCCAAACATATACTTTCAAAATGTTTTCTTGACATTTAAATTAATTTTTGATGTAAGCAAATTATAGTTCTGTCTGAAAGCTCGTTTTGCTTGTGCTATTCAGCATTTTATATTGTTCCTGCTTCATCCATCTTTAGTAATTCTACTTCCCAAATAACAAAATTCTTCTACCTCCATAATCTTTTCTCCTCCTATTTTCATATTCAGTGGTCCATCTTTGTTATTTCTACTACATTTAATTACTTTCATTTTGTTCTGGTTTATTTTCATGCGATAGTTTTTGTATAGGACTTCACCATGCCATTTTTTGTTTCTTCTAAATCTTTTTTACTCTCAGCTGTAATTACTATATCATCAGCAAAATAGCAACTTTATCTTTTCAACTTACACTGTTACTCCGGATCTAACTTGTTCTTTAACATCATTAACTGCTAGTTCTATGTAAACATTAAAAAGTAACGGGGTTCCTTTTTTATTACACTTAAGCACTTTTTTATATTTTTTTTATTACTTACACTATCAGCAATATTTAATTATTGGAGCAAGTTATATATATTTTTTACAAATATTGCAAATGTAATGGCTCAAAAAAATTTGAACAGTTGCTTCAGAACATTCATTTTGTAAAAGAAGATAATTGTGATGCCAGGCTTAAAAAAAACCTCTTATAAATTTACTTGAGTATAAATTTAATAAATGTTACCAGAATTAGAGGTTGTCATTGATCAATTAGTCATTCCTTTCACCGGAAGACTAAAATTTAAATAATTTATTAAAAATAAATGCCTTGATATGGCATAAAAAGTTTTAAAATATGTTGTTCATCTCCTTACTATACAGTCTGAATGAAAGTTTATGCTGAAAAAGAAGGGTAGGGAAAAAATGTTACTCAAAATATTATAATGGATTTGATGGGAGTTCTTCTTTTGTGGAAGAGTTCTTCTTTTCACACATAATTTGTACACTAGTATTGATCTTGCACTTCCACTAAATAAGAGGAGTACACACTTAACTGATACAATACGTGCAAATAAGAAAAAATGCAAAAGACATTATTTGTAAAAAACTGAAAATGGAGGAAGTGTGACAATGAAAAATGTGACTAACAAAATGGAAAGATCAGAGAGAAATTTTAATGCTGAATACAGTTGAAAAAAGTGATATAGTAGAAGTTGGGATATGACTGTGTTGAAACCTAAGTAGTTTACGTTACAATAAAGGAAAGTAAGCAATAGATTTTTTGGACCAATTAGTATCTTATTGCACTCCTCTTATAAAGTCACTCAAGTGGTATTGGAAAGTTGCATTTGATGTTATTTACAATACTGCTGTAGTTAATGCCTACTGCTTATTCATGACTGTAACTAAAAGGAAAATAACTATTACAAATTTCAGTGAATCAATATTGGAACATTTGAAAAAAAATAAAGAAGTGTAATTACAAATCCACCATCACTAAATAAGGTAGCAAAGAGAAGGTGTGTATCGTGTTACAGGAAATATACATCTTCAAAAGGAAGGAAATATGCACAGGCACATTCTACAAAAACAGCTACTAAATGTTCACAGTTTGTTTCATGTACTACTGTAAAGATGTTTTTTTAAAGAGCATGAGGTGAAAAAAATAATGTTCCAAAAGAGATAATTTAAAGAGTTTTTACTAATAAATAATAAGGTATTGATGTTATTATTCCATTTGTATTTTGTCATTTATTTATTATTAAACAGTTCACACAGAGAATGAAGGATTAACAAATAAACAGATTCTGTTTTATAAAAATTTAAATAAATAAATTAATATTAATTTTTAGTTTGCCTGTTGCAGTATATAAGATGATAATTATAAAAAATATTTTTTTGTCACCAAGAACATTGAATAAATAAATAATGTAAATGGTTTTACAATAGGTTTAAAAAAAATTAATATTGTTTTAGGTTAATAATTGTTGTATTGAAAAAAAAATAATCAGCAAAAAATTCATATAGCTTTTTTCTAGATTCTTGTAAATATTATTACAGATAATAAAAAATCATCTGCATTAGTGTACAGCTAAGAAAAAACTAAAATTTAATAAAAAAAATTTACCAACTGAACACAGAAACTTCTTGTTTATGAGAATGGAATGCTTGCCACTTGATTGCTGCCAGTACAAATATACAAATAAGACACTTAAACCAAACAGAAATTTTTAAATGGGGTTACTCAGTAATGAGGCAACCATTATATAAAGTTTATCTGGATTTAAAGGAAGGACCGTCCTCTACCACTCAGCTTAAGGGCATCAATAAACTCTGTTGTAAGCTAACAATCTGCCCTTGTCAGTTTAAATTTTCCTATATCAAGTGAGCAAATGTCTACTTTATTTTAAAAGTATTTCATCATATGTTTTTTCTCAAAAAATATTTGAATACAAACAGTATAACTTGTTAAGAGTGCAGAATATGCATGTTTTTTGTAATCTCAAAGAGCATGTCAATTGTTTTCAAACAGCCACTCTGTGAGAGTGTGTGTGTATGTGTTAGTGGGGCAGGTGCTTGTTGCATTTTTATTTTGTCCATAATAAAACACAGCAACGTTTCTGCATCAAGTTCCTCCAAAACTTTATATTACCTGGACAAAAAATTCATAAGATTAAGCAGTCTTTCAGGAACAAAACAATAAGAGTTACATAAGTGGTATAACTACTTTCAAAGTAGCCAAACTTCAGTTGAAAGTGGCCACCATAACAGCAGATCATCAACAAGTTGAAATCCAAATATCATTAACAACCTTGAACAATTTTAAAAAAATCAATAAAATCAGGGAATTTTAAAATGACAGAATTAGTCATGGTTCTGAACATATTATTTTAATGGATGATTTGGGCATACACAGAATGTCTGTGAAGATTGTGTCAAAGCTGCTTTCACTTGAACAGAAAGAGATTCATTTGACATACACTGCACAGGTCACACTGAAGTACGCCAGTGGTGATCCTAACATGCTTAAGACTATGATAACTGATAATGAATCTTGGATGAACAGATACAAACCAGAAACCACAAATGAGGAGTAAAGTGAAGTGATGATGACTTTTTTCAACTACTGCAGAGTTGTGTATCATGAAAATACACCAGAAAACCAAATTGTCAACAAGCAGTAACAATTTGGAGTTTCTGTTTTGTCTTTGAGATGCAGTCTGATGCAAGAAATTATACGTGTGAAAGTCACAAGTGTATCATGGTAATGCACCTACATCTAACTCAAAAGCTCTTAGTCAAGCATGGAACTCCTTAGGTTCATTAAACCCTTTATGATTTCTAATTGTTTCCCAAACTGAAAGTGCCACTTAAGGGTTCCAATTTGACAACCAGGAGGAGGCATTACAAAAGAGAATTACAAAAATCTGGAGTTACAAGGGGACTACTTTTAAGGAGACCAGGATTAGAAATCACTGGGGAAGCTATTTTTTTCCTGGGCTTATGGTTAGATAGTTTTTGAACAGACCTCATACATAATCTATTTTTTGCAACAGAAAGATGTAATTATTTTGTGGCTTTTTACATTTTTTAAGTTCTTCCGTGAAAGCATCTGAGGAACCAGTCAGAGCTGCTTTCTCTAATTAATAAGCCAGTTCCTGTGACAGTGACAAACAGACTGAAGCTGTTACTTTTAAAGAATATCATTTGTATTTTAGTGGATTTGGCATGCTAATGTACAACAATATATTAAACTCTGTGAATGCAGTAAAAAAACTTACTAATAACTCATTACTTTCACTAATAATCCTCAAAAGAAAAGTATCTTATTCTTAATGACTTAACTGTTTTCAGGAATACCTTGCATTTCATACTGGGTAACCAACAACCATTACGATTAAGATACCTAACAAATAAACAATTCAAATTAATTAGCTACCATACTGTTTTAATTGAATGTGATGTTTACTGTTTATGTTACATAAAAAAAAGGTATGTACATACATACATTAAAACAATTATAAAATAATACTCAACATAGTAAAAACAATAAGAAACATGAAATTCATAGTAAAAGTAAGGAAAAATAAAACTGTTCACCTCCTTGCACTGACTATTCAAAAATATTAATACTCAGAAAGAAATACTAAAAATGAGGAAAGAAAATAAACTACCCAAAATAATAAAACTAGTTTTCTCATAAGATACATATACATCACAATACAATCAAAATTAAAAATAATTTATCTTATTGCAATAAAAAACTTAAATTATATATAATTATGGATACCATATACACATTATAACATTATGGCATATCTTTTTTAAAAAATCCAAAAACATAAAAATGAAAAACCAAAATCTGTGATGAACAGAAAATTTAAAAAATTAATTTCTCAGGAAAAAAGTGTTTAAGTATATATCACGTAACAGTTAAAAATACATTACAAATATTCCAAGTGAGCAGGTTTCACAATCATATCAATGATTCAAGTGATGTGGGATTCGATGGCTGACTGTAACAATCTCCTCACTGTTTGTCATCATCTTTTTCATTCGTGTAGCCATCTTCAATTTCATCCTCTTCTTGACCCTCTCGGCGTGCCCTGTAAATAAATACTATATAAACTGGTCAGGGTCAATTTAATTAATTCAAAAAGAAAAATACTAATTACATTATAAATGAGGTTTATTAAAGCATACAAAATTTTATGCTACATTTCATAACAAATCACTTTGAAAAAATCTTAGTGATTTTTATTTTAATTGAAGTTATATCAATAATGATTATTACCACTTAACATCATTTTATAAATTAATATTCACACACACCTACATTATTGAAAAAAATCACTCCAAGAAAATTTACCACAAAACCAAACACTTTCACAAATTCCTAATTCAAAATACACTTGCATTCTACAATACTTAATTTACTATTTTCATAATTCTCTAAGCAACACACCAAAAAACATTCACAATTCAAAATATTATTTCCTAATATTAAGAAAGTTTAACACCACACTTTATAATTAAAAATCATTCTTTTTTTATATAAAATTATACAGACACAATTTTATATAAATGGTAAAAGTCAAAATTTTCTCAATAATTCTATTTTTTATTTTCATTTTAATCATAACTTTTTATTTAAATAATCACAAAAGTAAGTAAAGGATAAAACATAAAACAAAAGGTATAGTACTGTTGTACTAATCTTTCTTAAAACAATTACAGTATAAAAATTAAAAGATTAGCATTGTTGTAGGTCAGTTATTTATCTAAATCCCTAGAAGCAGTAAGAAAGCAATATATATATATATATATATAAAACTGTGTTAACTACACAAACAAGAATTAATGCTGTTAAATGACACAAATAAAAACAAAGAATGCAGTAATTTATTCAATTGACAAATAATGATGAGCTAGGCCTTGATATGATGGCTTATGGGCTCCTTAAAATTGAAGAGCAAAGTAGCAATATCAATCATAACAGAGTTTTGATTGATATTGCATCACCATGTTGTAGAAATTCTAAAAAATGAATCTATACTTGAAATCCCTAAAAAAAATACATTATATTTTATATAGTGTAAATGATGACTTAATGTATGAGTTTTTGTGAAATTATGCAATTAACCATACATAACTACTTTCACAGTTACAAAAACCATCTATGCAAAACTCAATACTGGAATTTTCTAAGCATTATAATCTTACGCAGCTAAAATTTTAACTAACTGTTCATACAAAGTCCATGTCAGTTATGTTTAGAATTGGCATAAACACTTGCTATACCTTGATTATTGACAGGCTGTATCTCTGAAAATACATGGAGTGACATATCTCAGTATTAACAACACAATATTCTGAAAATATATTGTTGCCAATAACAAATATAACATTAACATATCATACTACATCTGGCTGTTTTAATAATCTGACTATATGTATTTTTAAATCACTGCTGATCCCTGAACACATTAAGAGACATACGATACATGCAGAAAGCTTTTGGAATGGCTTTACTTACCCAATTTTGCAATGATATAGTTTCATTTTTTCAGTTCCAAACATAAATGAAATGGATACTCCTCACAGAAAAATATTAATAATCAAACAAGTATAAGATATATATAAATCAAAACATAGAATAATGAAGTTGAACGATAGTTATACACATAGTTCTAGATGCATTTTGCTCATTATATAACGGTCCACTTAAGATTACTTATAAATATAAGCAGTAACATTACTACATTGTAGTAGGTTCATATTACAATGCAATAAAGTAGTAGCTTCATAGTTGGTACATACTTTTATGAAGCCAACATTATGTTCTGTGTTAAGACTATATCTGACTGCAATAAACAAATTGAACTGATCTTCAAATCTTTATATATTAATAGTTAAGATCATTAAACACACAAATCCTTTAACATAAAGTATGATTTGCATCCATCATAATTACCTAATTTTTTTACAGATTAAATATTACTCATAAACCATCAAAAAATAATACTTTTAAAAATCTGAGACCTACATACAAAGAAAATTTTTAAAATTTACACTATAATTGCTCTTAATGATAAACATAAAAAGTAAAATCATGTAATAATGGGAAAGAAAAATTAATCTCAATAACTATTTAATAAAAAATATGATATTGTAGCAGTACTCTAATATTCAATTTTAAAATCAATTACGAAGTATTATTTTTCTTGTTAAATCTCTAGTATTATTTTTCTTGTTAAATCTCTAAACATAAATTTTTTTTATTAAAAATTACATTTTTGTACATTCAAAACTTTAAGAAATACTTTTTGGTAACTATTATTTTCCTCCAGTAAACCAATTATAATTAGACACTCTATACTTCTTAATAGATTTCATTATAGGAAGTAAAATCTTTCTATTTAAAAATTACTCAATATTTCTGAAACAATTACATTCAAAAAATAATAAAAAAAATACATAAATAAAAGAATATACAAAAACCTGTTATTATATATTTAACAATGTATCCAGTATAACAAATATAACCTTAACCCTTTCTACTCAAACGGTTAACAATTCCTAACAATTAGAATGCAATTATTGCATTCTTATCTAATATCAGCTTTAATTAACCACAATTTATTTTCTTTTTCCATCTCCTTTATGATAAAAACAATACTGAAAATTATAGCAAAGAGTGAATTTATGTATATGAGTGTATAAGAGTGAATTTATTTTATGTATAATTTAATTTTATGTATAAGAGTGAATTTATGTATATTTGTAAAACCATTATGGTATTTATGTAGTTGTTAACTAACTTAAATTAATAAGAAGATGATAAAAAGGTTATAAATCTGTAATATTCATTCTTAGAATTTCCTTCACTCCTTACACTATATACACATACTATTCAGTGTGTGTGGAAAGGTATGTTGGACAGGGGTAAGTTAAACATGGTGAAGAGCCGTGCAAATGTGCAGTCAGTTGTTTGAATTCAGTCCAACATTAAAGACATTAAGCATGATCTGTGTGACAGTGAGCTTTCCTGATACATATTCTGTGATATAAATTAATTTTAAAATTTTGAATAAAGCAACAACAAAAACTAAAAGAAAAGCAATTTTGTTGGAGATCAAGAAACAAATTTTGGACAGTCCTAAAAATGAATAAGGTTCAGTAACTGTGGCCAAGATGGTTTGAATGAAGCAATAGTGAGAACCATTTAAAAAAGTGATGTTGCTGTACAAAAGTGGCGCTAAATCATCATTCACAAGGATGTTATTAAAGAAAAAATGGAAAAGGTTGTAATAATATGAATACAAGATAACATGAAAAAAAGAATTTTTACATGGCAAACATTATCAAGCAATGGCCATACGATTTAATAAGCAGATTAAAGAATAGGAGTTAAATGATATTGTGGTGACTTCACAAAAAAAGAAGGTTGAATTTTTTGGAAGTACAGAATGGCTATCCACATTTCTCAAGACATGCATTGCTGCATAACATAAAAAAATATGAATTCGCCCGTAGAAGAAACAGATGCTTAAGTTTCTTTCTAAAACAGCTAATAATTGAATACATGCCAGATCAAGTATTTAACACTGACAAAACAGATCACTATTTTGGAAGAAAATGAAGCTCTTAACGGGGAGGAGGTTCTCAACATTATCTTAGATGATCCCATTAATTCTATGAAAAGTCGTGAAGAACGACGATCAATCACGGTGAATAAAATCCTGGAAGGCCTCAAACTGTCTAATGAACTTGAATATCATTTTCTAACAAATTATGATAAAACACGGAACAAGCTGGGCAGTTTCAATGAGATTTGACTGCATGCACGGCATACTATCAAGTCATACAAAGAACTCACAAAAAAAAAACAGCCACAGTGATCAATAACTGAATTTTCGTTCAAAAGGAGTGAACCTGTAAATCGGTCCAATAACAGTACCCTACCACTGGATATCTCAACCGTTGAAAGTAATTCCATAACAAACGTGCATTTGGTACAAATAAGTGCAGGAACACTTACCGTTTGATAGTGGGAGTGAATAAAATTTAGATACAATAAATAATAACAAATTTAATTTTTTTAAATCCTGGATTGATTTTTATTTAGTGAGACCTATCTGGGATTTTTCTTTATTTTACTAAATTTTTTACACAGTTTTTAATATACTGTGTTTTGTGGAACATATCCAATGTATAAAAACAATACCGGTGTATTAAAAAAATTTGTTAATTCATTTAAACAGTAATTTTTTATAAACCTCTTGCGTTACAAAATAGTGAAATTGCACTACAAAGAAAAAGGTTAAAAATATTTCATTTATTTTTGCATAATTTTCTATTATCGCTACAGATTTCTTCAAATAAATAGCTACTGATAACAATACCACAAAAAAAGTTTTAATATGGTATACAACTAATTTTTATTCATTAAATAGTTTGTAAAATGTAATCCATCAAAGATAAATTTCTTTCGTAATAGTACTATAATCACTGATTTTTACATCTTTATTCTACCAAAAGTATTCTCCATCATAACAATGGATGATGAAAATGCATTACATTATATGTAAATTAATTCTTCAAAAAGCTTGCAATATAGCTTTGAACACAACTTTATAATTTTTGTAATATTTATGTAGTTTGTAAAAAATAATGCATGAAATATTTTCAAGATTTCATATATTTTTTAAAAAGTTTAGTGTTGCTGACAGGCCAAATGACTACTTTTTGTTTTTATTAAAGAACTATTTTGTTACTTTATAGATAACATCATAATAGTATAAGAAATTATTTACATTACAGTGCAACATTTCAAAATTTTTGCACATGAGCAAAGTAACATAATCTTTCATCATATCTAAGTATTATAATTGCTAATTCAGTAAAATGCAAACTATAAAGAATTTAAAATACTGGCAGTGAATGTGTTAAAAATATTTTTATTTTCTTTTGCATTTAAAGTATTTTTAACAAACAATAATCATTCGAACTGCTCCATTAGTCATCTGTTTTAATAACATGACAATGGACAAAAAAAAAGGAGCACAACTAAACTTCACATTTATCTTTTAAAATGTAAAATTGAAGATGAGTAAGTATACAAGATTAAAAGTAACATTAAAAAGAGAAAGATGGTAAAGTGGACTAAACTATTCAATGCCTAATGACTAAAAAATTTCATTATATAATTTTATAAACTGAAATAAACGTATATTTTTAAGTGTCCAAACCAAATAATTTTTAACTATGTTATTTCACTATGCTCTCAAACATATTTGTTTGTATTCCATGTATTATATGTATATGTAATCTGCCAAGTTGAAAAGTGGTCATCGTATATTATTCTACTTTACAGAGCTACAAGTTTATTACTAATGAAAAATAAATGTTCTAACAAACTGAAATTTTTATATGAATTTTAAATACGTTTTTTTGTAAATCCAGATAATATTTTATGATGGTGGGTTACCTCTATGAAGGGGGAAGAAATTATAATAAAAAGAGTTAATTACGTGTTAAATTTCAAAAAAGTCTCTTTTGATGTACAATACACATAACATAAAGATTGGTTTACTTCTGTTAAATTACTTTTAAAAATATGAACCTCTGATATTAAACATTATTGAGATTGTAAAAACCAAATAAAAATAAAAAGCCATAAATAAATATTTGTATATACAACTTTACAACAGATTATTCCAAAAACAATAGTAAATAACTAAAATTTCAATGATAGATTAATTGCACTAATATTTAATAAATAATTATGACTTAAAAATTAATAATTATACTGTAATAATAAATAAAATAAATAAACCTTTTATCACACATTTTTACTATAATTATTACTATTAAAATTATTATTTCAATTATATTTACTAATTACACATACATAGAATACTACTTATACATAAATAAGAAAAAAAAATTATATATATATATATTAAAATACTACATAAAGTAGGGAACAATATTTGTGGTTCAGAATTATTATTACTTTCTTTTTTTAATAGATTTAAACTGTTTAATTTTATTGGTACTAAAAAACATTTTTTTTTTTATTAATTATTGCACAAATAGAAACATTTAAAACACAACACATTACATGACAATTATTTTCTTATTTATGTTTGTACTATAAAAAAAGTACTATTTTAAATGCAACTCAACTGTGTATATGTACAGACTATTTCACTTTAAGTTTGGAACTGATATAAACAAATACTTTTCTCAGTTATTGTGGGCAGCCCTTACATAAAATTCTTACAATACCAATATTATTAAATAATGCATATAATGTTGTTAAACTGTTTATTTATTAGTTAATTACCTTACTGATGTCTCATTGTTTTGAGAGACATATTATATGTACAAAAATCTGTTAACTACAATAAAAATGGATTTCCTAACCTATCCTGGGCATAGAACTGTTTGTTTACATAAGTTCCAAGCATACATGAAATTAATTAAATATTAATGTGAGAAATGTAAACATTCCAATGTCGAAAGTTAAAAGCAATTCATTGGGATTCAGGAACCAGGAGAATGAATTATTTTTTTAATTAATTTTCAATAACGGATGGATAGAGATTAAAAATGTTAAGTCTCATTATAACAAACTTCTTTATCAAGAATCGTACAATTTACTTTTAAAAAAAAAATTAATTCTAATAAAACAATTGATTATCTTGAATTCAATAACAATGAAAATAAAGAAAATTTATTTTTTTAAACATAGAATTTCATCAAATGAAGGTAACAGCAAAACTGAACAGAGCAAATTGAACAAACAATTTAATTATAACTATCATGATAATATGATTAAATAATTTTTTTCATTTATGCCTAATTACATTTAACCTCCTCTCCCTGGTTTAGACCAAAAATGTTTAAATTAAAGCCCGACTAATTCATAAAAAATGTTTATTTAACCATTCCCAGTTCCTTACGTCAATCACTAAATGGGTATTTGATCCACTATTTTGAGAAAAATATCACCTGTTGTAATATTACATTCTTAAATATAAACCATCTCCTTTTTTTCTTTTTTCCCCAATTACAAAGTTATTGGGAGCATTAATAATAAATATATTATTATTTAGAAAGTTATTTATGTAAAGTATTTGGATAACTAAAATACATGTTACTGTAAACAAATATTTTGTTACAGTTTATAAAAAAATGTTAGTTTTCTCTTTACATCTTTTTCTTTCTGCTGAAAATTCTTCTTCATAAAGGACTGTATTTGAAATACATACTTATTTTATTTATACTTAATTTTTTTTATCAAAAGTTAAAATAAAAAGGTGGAAATTTAATGTAATCAAAATTAGATGGTGACTACGAGTATTAGGTTTGTGTAATTTAAAAAAAATGTTTCATATCATCATCATGCTTGTACTTGATATTCAACAATATTGATAAATAATATGAATAGTTTTTTAAATATTTAAAATAACAAAATTTTGGTAGAAAACACTGATCTGATGCAGGTCAGGGAAGCAATTCACTTTTTTCTCACCTTAGGCCTAAGGTATGTTTTATCAGCTAATTTTGGTATTACATACTTTTTTTTAAACAAATACTTAGAAACTGATGCCACAAAGATTTTTAAGTATTCTGACTTCCACTTCATGGATCAACTTTAAGGTAGATTAATTTAGTATTAGTTCTTGGTATATTTTTGACAAGATGCTCTTACTAAGTTTAAGTGTTTAATAAGCAACAAAGGCTTTCATTATACGCAAGAGATTACTATGCAAGCAATGTGAGAAAATATTTCATATTACTATGAAATACATTCATCTAATACACTGGAATTAGATGAAGAATACAAGTTTTTGATGGAAATCAACTCTTCCAAATGGACATGGACATGTACTAAATAAGCAAAGTTACCAAAGAGTGAAAGTACCCCAGTAAATCCTAAAACAGAGGACTCTAATATAAAGATAATAGTAAGACAAGTAATGATGAATTGATTTTATGATGAAATGCAACTGCAAGGATGTTCCACCTATTACTCTAGGCTTTAAAGAAAATTTAATTAGTAAACTAAATCATCTCCTGAGTACAACTGCATCATTGGTATTACTTGTTGATATATTAAACAAGGATAAGTCATTAAAAGATGAGATTGGAAAGCTCATTGAAGCACAAACTTTACACCCAGTCACATTACTGTGACTAGACCTGTTGCAAAGTGTCATTTGTAGTGGAAAATGATGACTTAAATGTAAATTCAGCAAGGGCATAACATGATATAACTGAAGAAGAAAACCCTGTTGATGAGTCAGTGGATGTAATTAAGGACACTGCTAATTTGAGTCGTCAACAGATATAATGAATTGCAATGATAATTGTGAATCTTTCAATACTGAAAGGAAAACTGTAGTCAACAAAAAGAAAATTAATAGATTTAGATTTTAAGTCTAACAATAGCTACGCTACTGTTAATTAAGAAAAAAGTAGTGTCTTCTGATAAAGTAAATAAAAAAGCTGTTATTGATAAAGTCAAGAAATATTTGAAGATGGTTAAATCTTGCTTTAGAGCAGTATTTGCAACTGGAAATGGTACTGCATCAGTAGTTGGATCCTCTTATAAATATATAGCTCTAACTGTGTTCAACATTTATTCTGTAACAACTGAGTATTTCCCCAATAGTCGCTGTATATCAAGGAGACAGAAATTGTGCTGAAACAGACAAGAAACAGGGTGGAAGTGCCTTGCAGCCTGTAAGAAATGGTACCCAGAGTTGTAGGAGAGATCTGGAGCTCATTACCATATGCGTCTAAATCAGAATTAAAGCTACAGATGGCAGAAACTTATTCTTGAGTAATCATTACTTCTTCCCAGACACCCATCCTGAGTTTTTGGCAAATTATATTGAAAACCTCAACTGTAAATGGTCTATTAGTAGTGATAAATGATTTTAATATACCTAAAGGCTATGATTTTAAAAAAGATGATTATTGTGGCTTATATCTAACTTTAAGATGCTGATTGGTCTTTGATGTATAATGCTACGTCAGTCAATGAAGCAGTGGCTGCTTTCACAGAGATCTTGCAACAAACCGTACAGATTTACATTCCTAAAAGATGAATTCATACTGGAAAATATCCACTGTGGTTTTCTGTAGATCTCACAAAAATAAGATGAAGAAAATGCTTAAGAAGATTTAAAAGAGCTAATTCCTAGGATTTATATTTTCTGAGTAATAGAAGGATGCAAGAAATCTTTTCTAGTACCAGTTACAAGATGTTATTGCAAATTATTAAAAATGACTTGTCAGAGTGCCTACAATTTGAGAATTATGTCCAATCGTTCTCAAATACTTATTGGTTAATTTCATGGATCCGTAAATGCACATACTCGAAATATTGAAAAGTTGGGTTAGATATGGATATCATTTACATGGCCATTTGACGGAGTTTATGTTTCATTTTTGATTATCCAAACCAAAGGAAAGAATCTACTGAGTGATTCAAAAAAGACTTCACAACTTTAAATGCATATAAAAATTTATCTAGACAACTTACAGATTCAGTTGAGGTCTCATTTCATAGCAAAACACATCATGTTTTGACTCTTAGTTCATTAGTACACAATTCAGCCACCCGCATTGTCACAGTGTTGTTAAAAATGGATGCATTTACTCATGTGGAATGAGCTCACTTTTTTTTGGTTTTAGAATTTGGAGTCAACAACTGCAGTTCAATGTAATTTTCATAGAAAGTATGGTACGGAGCCTCCTAGTAGGCACACAATTTACTCTTGACACCGAACCTTCATTGAGATAAGTTGTTCTACTGAACAAACAAAAATCACCAAGACACCCATGCAAAACAATCCTGCCACATAACTGCTCCAAACAACTGTTTGGCAGTTTATTAAGTAAGGTTTTATTATGTAAACATCTGCACACTTGATGCCATACAAACTAACCATGGTTCAACATATTTCAGATGACAACAAAGTTGCTTGGCTGTAATTTTGTATAGAAATGATAGATAGAATTGCAAACAACGATACATTTTTAGACAATGTAATTTTTAGTGACTAGTCAACGTTTCTCATCAATGGAAAGGTGAAGACCCATAACTGGGTCTTACTGACTGGGCCATTACTCCATTACTATCAGCAAGACGGAGTACCATGTCACTGCTGCCTAGAAGTCTGAAATTTTCTTGATACTCAGGTTGGTTGATTGATTGTGAAGGTTCTATTGGATGGCCACCTCGTTCCCCAAATTTGACTCTGCTAGATTTTTTCTTGTGGGATTTCATAAAAGATCAGGTTTATGTACCGCCTTTGCCGGCTGATCTTGTTGAGCTAAGACTTCAAATTAACGTCACAGCTGCAGAGGTAACGCCCAACTTGCTGGCTAGTCCGAAATGAAATCGACATCTGGTGAGATGTACATCACATTACAAATGGAGGCAATATCGAACCAAAGTAAATACTAGGTGACAAACTTGATGTATTTATCTGTGAAATGAGGCCTCAACTGAATTTGTAAGTTATCTCAATAATATTTAAATGTTTTTATAGTTGTCAAGTCCTTTTTGAATCACCCAGTATTATACTTTTCAGGCCATTGGGATACTATACGATGGAATGGTATAAAATGTTTACAAGAACCAATAAATATTATACATTTCACTAAAGAGCAGTCATCTGATGAAGGTAGCTCATTTTTGTTTCACATGGTAACTCTAATAGTAATGCTTATCGTTACCGAATGCTGAAGTGGTAGTGGAATCATATTTGCCTTTAAGCTGTGGGTTCAAATCAGATACATGGAATTTGATAATGAATTAACATAACGGAATATTAAACTGTACATAAAATTAATTACTTTGATTAAAAAATTAAAAATGTAATAATCGCAGGTGGCACAAAGTACATAATTATCAAAACATTTTATTTAAAAATCAAGAGTTTACAATAGTGAATTCTCAAGAATGACATCAAAATTCCCACCTGTAAAATTCAGTTTATAAAAGATCAAAACCTTAAACATATTACATCTAGCAAGTTATTCTCAGTAAAGGTAATAATCTTTCATTCCTCTTCTTTCTTATTTAACAAAGATACAACTTTCCACATTAAACTAATACAAATTGTTATGTAACTATAGAAATTTTAATGAGACTTTTAATAATCTGACAAAATAACTGGAGCAATAACTGATACATGATTTGAGAAGAAATAGTGAGGGGGAGACAAATAAAAATTCAACATGTGTGGCTCAAAAACAAGATACACAAAACATTAACATATTTAGATTTAAAAAATATAATCTTTTTATAGATAAAGTTCTAGATGGATATAAATATTGCATTATTTAAGGAATCTACCATTTTTAAAAATTCCTATACTGCTTTTTAGGATGATCCTGTAGTACAATGTTAAATACTTTTATGGTAAAATGAACCATGATAATAATTATGTAAAATACATTAAATTTTAATCGTTACCATTCTCCTGTAATTAACTAATGTAGATAAATAAATTGCTAATAAAAATCACCATTAAAATGCATACCAATATTCTCAGCAATATGTAAACACAAGTATTGTGCTTCGTAATGATAACTGCTAACAATAAAAAAAAGCGTAAAAATTTTAAATATGATCTTTACACATATAAAAATTATATGTAAAAAAATATTATTAAATGCTTATATTATATACATACAAAGCTCAAATACTAACTTTTATAACTGTAATATTAAAATAAATGAATAAATATCTTTACTATTAAATTACATAACTTATATGATTTTCTGTTGTATGGTTTACTATCATACATCATAATATAATTGTAATAGTGTAATTTACAAAAATTACTATTTGAGCAATGTAAAAACAAAAAATAAAAATCATAACATTATAATTATATTATTGTTACTTACAATAACAATTACACATTTATTATTTGGTACATGAAATTTTAATCAGTCAGTCAAATTCTAATTCACAGTTATAATCATATTATATTCCAATATATAGTATTATATATTATTGGGATATTAACGGTATTCAAAAGTATTACACAAAGGATCACAAGATAATTTTGTAATTTTACAGAAAAAACTAATACTGATATCACTTCATATAGTTCACATTTGGTTTATACTTTAAACATTTAGAAAAAGTTATATATATATATATATATTAAAAAAAAGATAAACCATAAATTAAATCTGTTTCTCATCTTAAGAAGTATATCATATGTAAAACAAAACAAAAACAATTCGTCTAACAAAAGCCAATGTGTTAGAAAAGTTCTATATCATACATAGTCCTATACTTTTGTTAAGAACATTATACAGTTCCTGTTCATCCATTGCATTTTTTCCTCTATAATCTTGACAATGAATTTGTGTGTATGTATGTGTGTACTTTTACAGCTTCTTTTAAGACAGTAAAATTTAATTTTATCAATTAAAACCACTGCTTAATTTGAATGATGATAAGAGGACACTTTTTAAGATAGTAGCTTTAAATTATGTTGATAAAATAATGAAAAACATTTTTATAATGGAGACCAAGAATAAAAATGACTTGCCCTAAAAATATATTTTATAAAAAACTGATAAACCATTTTCTTGATATTTTTTTATCTCAAAACTAAATGAATGAATTAGTTTTACACAATTAATGAAAAATCAATCATAACTTGCACTAATTCGTTTTTTTTCTTAATCTAATTAATAAATTTTATGTAAACACAGTAAACAAATTTAAAGATTTTTTTTACATATAATTATTACAAACTTAATTTTTATTTTTTTATTACTTCTTTTTAAACAAAAGTGAGCTGCCTTTCTCTCCAGGCCAAGCACCCACAAAAAAATAATGTCAATAAAAGCAATCACAACTAAACACAGTATGTAACAATAAAATAAAATAAAATATTTTACATGTTAACTGTTAAAACAAATAATCCTCCCTTTCTATGCTGCATATATTTAAAATAGCATTACTTGTTATATATACATTAAGAATATGCATTCACTGGTTCAACATCACTGAGCCTTGTACAAAAGCATTAAGAAACATGATGCTGGAAAACACCATACTATTTTAAAGTAAATAATTTTTTTATATAATACTACGTTTGCAGAAAAATATATGTGTAAAATATTAATTATAAATAGTGGAACTTTGTTCAAGTGTTGTTTAGTTAGTTGTTTTAGTTATAACAAATATCTAAACTGTAGCAGGTGCTTTATATAGTTTTCCACCAACAAAGGATGCTATTTCACATGATTCTAGAAATAAAAATAAGGAAAAAGTATCATACAAACATAGGTCTGGAAATGCTTTGAGTTATGGCTGCTTAAAAATTTCATCTTGATTTTTGAGGTAATGCTGTACAAAACATTTTGGAATTATGGTAATTAATTACAATCAAGATAAAAAATTACTATGTTTTCATATTATTTAACTTGAAAATTATTTTTAAAAATGGTTCGCAGAATGCTCTCTAATTTGATTTGAAGAATCACTTAAAACTCAAAAATTTAAGTCAAAAAAGAAAATTTGTACGTGTCACTTATATCAAATTTGTTAAATTGACAATGAACAAAAAAAAACTTCATAGAAAATTTAATTCTGAGAAAATCTATGTAAACAGAGTTAATAAAAAACAAATACTGGATTGAAAGTTTAAATCCTATTAATAGCAAAAAAACACCAAGCTAACAAAAGTTACAATAAAATTTAATGCATTATGTTAATAAATCAGCTGATTACTATAAAACATTTTTAACTGAATTTTATTACTTGACCAACTAGTTACCAATCATGGAGTAAATGAATTGAGATTTAATTTGTATGGGATCCATTGTTGTTCGCACAGTATTACGTACGGTCATAAATTATTTAAGCATGTGGATTTTGCAATGGAAAAACTAAAGCTTCAGTTTCAGGATACCAATGTTAGTATCCTAGATGCAGAGTTCCACATCTTTCAGTATATAGAATGATTTTTAACAATTTGCATGACAGTGTTCTGAAAATATATTTATTGCAAACATTATATTTTCATGAATTGTATCAGTTTCATGTAAAGAAAGTGCATCATCTTCAGCCAGCAGATTATACTGCAAGACTGAAATTTTTAATTATTGCATACTTCATGGCTACTCTTTACAAATGAAATTTCTCCATGAAACAATATCTGTAAATGTAAATAAATTAAATTTCTTCTAGCTTCGATATTGATAAGTTTGAATTTTTGTTTGTTATTATTTAGAATTGTAAAAATTCTACTATATTTTGCTTTTAATAAATCAGATTTTTCAAAGTAGAATTTTTTTATATTAATTTTTTCAGAATTAAATTCTCTGCAACATTTTATTTAATCGGCAATTAAATAGTAATTTTATTATTTTTTGTTTGTTTTACTTTTCTCAGAAAAACATTAGATACAGTTCTTAGAATCATTTTTTTTTTAATTTAGGTCAAGTAAAACAAAAATATATTAATTATTGTTCCAAAAAAATATTAATATTTATGAAAATGTTACTAATTTTACATATGTTTTTAAGATTAATCTAAAGTTCAACATTAACTATTAGCTACAGTCAGTGATTTTTGTGGCTCATAAGCTACACAAAAGAAGAAGAATAACCTCAAAAATAAGGATGAAATCTTTTGGGAGTCATATATATAAAACATTAAAAACAGAAAACTTACTACCAGTAATTTGAAGCTGACTTCAAAAAAAGTAAAAAGAACTGATTATATTTTTTTAAAGTTTATCTTAAACACACTCATTTTATTTTTATTTTACAGATGGGCAGGCCTACAAAAAAATTTCTTGAATTAAAAATGGCCCACTCGCAAAAAACTACTTCAAGGGACAAACAAGAATGAACTACAATAGTCAAAAATATTAAAATATTTACATATGTACACAAAACTTTACTGTAAGTTTTCCAACCTGAATTTTCACACATGAAATTATATATATCATTATGCACCAATAAACTTAACACTAAGTAAATTATGAAAATATCTTCTAATTGTCTATGCAGTATTATTATTATTATTTAAATCTTCCATTGATATTATCTGGAAGAAATTATCTGAAAGACCACCAAACAGACTTCCATCACAAAATAAAAAAGCTCATTGAATTAGTTTATTTGATTGTAAGGTTAGCATACATGACTGAGGGTTCCAATTAAACCATAAGAAAAGTGGTTCATTTGCTTAAATTAATTTTTTTTTAATGTTTCAAGTTAAACTTGTTTCATTCAATGAGGAAGGAAATCACAATTTTAATACTTGATTTGATATCATGTTAGTTGATTTTTAAACATATATATATATTTCTTTTAGCATATTCATCTTCTAGGTAAGAAATCAGAATCAGTTTGTTTTAAACAAAGAAAAATTTTTTTTAACTAAAACATTTTTTTTATTTGTTTTTTAATTTTAATATGATGTTCAAATAAGTTTAATGATAATAAGTTTAACTATTTTTAGCATGTCAAATTTCAGAGAAAAATTTAAAATTTTTTACATACAATAAACAAGCTACTAGTGTTCGTAGCAGTGAAAGGCATATGATTTATTCGTAGAGGTTCCCTATTCAAGATACTAGAAGAATTTGGGATTGATAAGAAAACACTTCAATTAGTCAAAAAAACATAATAAACTGAGTGTCTAAGTTTAAGTATCTAGGAAAATTTATAACACCAAATTTCATAGATAAAATAGCGATGGAAGAGAGGGTTTAAAGAATATGGATATCACATAACTTAACAAGGAATATGTATCATAAAAAATCATTATCTGAAAATATTAAACTCCAACACTACAAAACAATGTAATTTTACCAGAGGTACTCTACTGTAAAAATACTGTACTCTACTGGCTGAAAGTGTACAAAACTTCTCTAGCATAAATATAAGTAAGGATGAGAAAGAATATTAAGAAAAATCATCCATGGCCCAATCTATGAAAAAAAGGAATATATCAATTTAGGAAAACACAACTGAAATTAATAAAAAAAATTGAAAAAAGATAACAATTAAAAAACGAAGGCTTAAGTTTTATGGACATTTGTATAAAATGATCAAAGGTAGACTAAAAAACCAAATATTTAACTTTTTTGAAAATAGGGAAACCAAAAGCAAGTGGTGCCAAGAAGTAGAAAAAGATTTAAAGTTAATCAACATCCCTAAAAAGTAAATCAAAGATAGAATGAAATTCAGAAAAGTAGTTGACAAGTTGAACTTTCCAGAAATTATCAAAACCAGGAACAACACTTGGACAGATGAAAGACAAGAAAACCAAAGGCAGAGAATAAAGAATTTTGTAAAAGAATAAGAACTTGATACTATGTAAATTATGATTTTTCATTGGTCTAATACAAAAAAAAGTTACTAAAAGTGCATTTTTTTTATAAAGGGGTTTATAAAATTACATTCATCATCTAATTACAGTTTTAAGCATTATTTAAATTCTGTTAATTTAATTACTTAAAATTCAAGTTTTTTTGCTTCCTTCATTACCACTTCAAAATCGTTAGTAGTATAGGATCTGAAATCTCAAAATCCTACTAAATTGTAAAAAAAAAAAATAAGTAACAAATAGACACATTTCTTTTTCATCTTAAAATAAAAAATCTGTTTAAAAAATATAAGTTCTATAAAAACTAGTTACTCAAAAATTAACTTTGAAAATTCTATAAAAAAAGAAAAAATAGGTTAATACTGCCATTTTCTTTTGCCTGCATTTCCAATTTTATTAATGCGAGTTATCCTTTCATATTCTTATCCTTTTATTAAATAACATAATGATTATTTTCTGTGCTTCTTAGCTAAAAGTCATTATTATATATATTTTTTTTTAAATACTCACAACTGACATCATAAAAATAATTAAAAATATTTCTTGATCTATACTAACATCATTACTTCTTTATATCATATTAATTGAAATAATATTTTCTGAAAGCATACTTAAACTATAAACAATAAATCTCAGTAAACTATTCTCTTCAACATCCGTATTTTACAAATACATAACAACCAAAGTTTTCCTAATTACTATTAAACAATAACTGAAAAGTCATAACTTAACACATATTTACGTTTACAGAAAAAATCCATCTTTGAGAAAATATTTTAAAATCACTTTCAAATTACATGCATATATTTATAATTTCAGTTAAAAAAATTAAATTTGCAGTAACTTTTTTATTCATGAATTGGCAAAAAAATATTGCAAAAAGATGAAGAGAAATAGAAATCAACTCTAAAGTTGATTTCTTTCTCTCTAAGCAAATAAACTTATGCAAGTGATATCAAAAGTAAAAGCAACAGTCTATGAACCTGTGGGCAGGAAATAATGCAGTAAAAATAATCATTACAAGAAAATTAGGCTATTTTAAGATAAGGACACAAAACATTAACAGTTTTTATAGATTATAGTCAGGTAAAGAGAGATGACAAAAAAATTAGTAACTAGCAGTAAATGTAGAAATGTTGGTACACAAAATAATATAACAAATGAAGTAATGGGTATTACCTAAACATATTAAGAAAATAAATATAGGTTGTATAAATTTACATACATATAAATATGTAAATGCTTAAAAGTAATGAGAATTCTTTACATATGCTTTCATTAAAATTACAAAACTATTTCATCTCCTAAATGTCTTTATAACTAACAAAAAAATGAGGCTACATTTGATAAGATTGCCAACCACCGTATTAAATCTAATAAGCTGGTGAGTATTACTGAGGTATTATATGCACATCTAACTAAAATAAATCACCATGTAATTACTAAAATGGTATTAAAAAATTTATAACAGTCACTGTAAACTATAATTATCGCATTTTTTATGATGAAAACTCAAGTACATAATTAAAATAAATGACAAATTTTCATAACTTTCTAAACGTAAACAATATACTACTATTATCAATAATAATAATATTTATTGTTTTACAAACACTTTCCGTGCCTATTTCATCATAGTTTATTGATATTATGATGAAATAGGTATATTATCATCATAGTTTGTTGATATGTGGTTGTAAAAAATGACTAACAAGACAAAACACTGAAAAAAGATTAACAGCAATAGCCTTGTACAATCTTAACAAGTAGATATAAAGCTGGTAGAACAGTGTAGTGTGAACATCATATAAGGACATACTGAATTGTATTTTGAAGCACTTAAGACTTACATAAACCAATGCTTTTCTAAGTAGTAACTTCTTATTAACAGAACTTGTTTTGTTTTTTTTTTCATTATTACAGATATACAAATAACAAATAAACTAATTATTTTGATAAATGAAGTTTTAACAATATTTTCTTTCTTTTTCAATAGTTTACATAAATCTTTAATATGTAAAAACATAGAATTACTGATTTTCTTTATGAACGAATAACAAATTTCAAAATAACCATATAGAATCTATTTAAGAGACTCAACTATTTCTAAACATAATATTTTTATAATCATAGGAGTAAGATAGCTAGAAAATTTTCTACATTAACTAGTTTTCAAACAGAGCCCTTATCCTTTAATTGACTAATCACAATTTTTTTTTTAAATAACTATATATTATGCATTATTCTTAAAAGAAATGCTTCAGAAATAAAAGAAAACTGCAATGAAGTTTCAAAAGCTTAATTAAATATAAATAAATAATTGTTCACTTAGTTGATTAATTATTGTTATAATCAAATTGATAAAAATGTATACCTTATCTACCAATCTAATACCAACTGATGAATTTTTAATAAATTAAACCAAGGTGGAACACAAATGTATATTTATTTTTTTAATGTTAAAAAATACTACAAAATGTTAAATTTTGTACTAGCCATATAAAAAAAAATTTAATGACTACATACTTTTACATGTTTACAATTTTAATGTGCGACTTTTTAAAAAGAAAAAAATTTTATCAACTGATGATAAGGGAAACCCTCGAAAGTGCTTTTATGAAATAGCAATAAGCATAAGGTAAGAAGCATTATTGAATTCTGTACTCTTGGTGGTAAACCGTTTTATACTTTTGTCTTTGATATATATAATTATAGGCTATTAAAAGCTAATGCATACTTTGGCCACAATGGATTCGCCCCCTATATATTTTACATAAATCATAATGCCCCCATGCCATAAAGAAATATCAGTATTGTCTCTCTCTAGTATTGGTAGATATCCCTACACAGTATTCCAAGAACTGTTAAAATTATTGCAGATTTAACAGTTTCATAACTATGGAGAAAATTTATATATCACATCTAACTTTTAAGTAATTTCACAGCTTATTTTTTAATTACACCTCTAAAACACCCCATGTTTACCCATTACATAAATTTCAATATATATTTAATTAATATTTGAGACTGTCAGGGAATAAATTGACTTACACCAAAGAAGTATCCAAATAAAAGTTAAACAATAGTTTTAAGAACAAGTGCAAGAAGCATTATATTCAATAATGCAATTAATAAGTTGTAACCATGAACAACTTGTATAGGTGTAGTTGATATTTCTCATCGACTACTAAATAATAATTACTACTAAATATAATAACAGAAACATTCTCAGTTATAACTAAAATGAACAGAAGAAAATAATTTATTTCTACAAAACCCCATCACTACCATAGATCCATTAATGTTCAACAAAAAATTGTTTAATTTTTCATGAATCAACCTTCTTCAAATAATATATCAACACAGGGATTTTTTCCTCGTTTTAAACATAAGCGACAAATAGCACTGATCTATTCCAATAGAATAAAAAAAAAGTAAAACATTTCTGTCCTTACACCAAAACTCTGGAGTACAACTTATAAACTTTTTTGTAGTTATTATACCTACAAATATTTTTAATTCGTGATAAATACTAAAAAAAAAGTCACAGAAACTAATAATTATTTTATTAAAGTTGATTAAGTTGCAGAGTTGATAAGTTAGGAAAACCAATAAAACTAGAAGTTTAAATTACTTTTTTAATTCGTTAGTTGCACGAGATGTTTTTTTGTCATTTATCATCGGCAGTGAATGAATTAAAACGTTTGTAATAAATATATTTATTTTACCATTAAATTTATTATATCATGAAGTTATGATACAAATATTCAAAATAGTAATAAAAAATGTATCATCATTATATTTAGATCCTAAGTACAGAAAAAATGATTAAAAAAGTTGTTCCCACAAAATTTAGCATAGCCTCACTAAATTCAGTCCAACACTTTAAAATAAAATAATGAATTAAATCAGTTTGAGATGTAACAGTCATCTTACTTCTTATCTGGCTGGCTGACAATTGTTAGAACAAGGTGATGATATTTTTATTTACAATGCAACATTAAATCTTTCTTTGTCAATGCAATAATTATCTGTGGGAAGTCTTTACTTCTACGAGAGAAAAGTACTATCTATCTACTATACAAAAACTCTTAACCTAGCACAACTTTTTAATGCTGTATAGGTTTTATATAACAGCATGACACACATGAAATGCTGTAGTTAAATTTTATATATTTCTTTTAAATTGAGAAGAACAATAACATACAATGTACAACCACAATCTATCATATCCAATGATTTTCTTCAGCAATATACAAAATAAAAAAAATATCCAAATTAAAAAAAATAATAATAATATTAAATCTGAATCGTCTTACTTTTTTGTAACAAATAAATTTTATTAAAAAGTAATGATGAAATTTTATGGAAACTTACACCGAGTTGTTAATTTCTTTTGGTAAAGTGTTCTACAAAAAGAAAAATCCTTGAACTGCGCATGCATTCCACTTGGAGAGAATACATTCCTCTTCTATTGTTTAATACAATGCATACCTGTCATCTGCCAAATATCAAAAGAGAAGACAAGTAATGTTCATTTAACAAACATTTTAACGCATCACGGTTCAGACTGGCTGATTGACAATGATTTTACACTGAATTAATGACAACTGATGATTACTTTTAACTTATGCTGTAACTATCACTAAATTATTATTTGTATAAAATTTAGCTCCTCTTTAATATATATTTTTCATATCAATATTTTATTTTCTATTTATTTTTATTCATACAGACATAGTTTCAGCTTAGAAAAGTAAATAAATACCTTACCTAATCAACATTACACTTTTTTTTTAAACACCCAAGCACATGACTATAAAACTGTATCAGTCTTAGTTTGAAAGTTTTTTTCTATGGAAAAATGAAGCCCATGATACAAAGAAAGGGCAGTGCTAAACATTAAAAAAAAACTTGTAATTTAAATCAATGAAAATTATATTTAGGATTCATTAGACCATACACTTTCAAGATATAACATTAAACAGTAGATGTTGATTGAAAATAACATGAGTCAAGAGAACAAAAATTAAAAAGACTCATTAAACTAACAAAACAAACAAACAGGTAAAAAAACTGCAACCATTACAATTATACGTTTGATAACATTACTGTTTGAATATAACTATTTTAAATGGAGTGTACATTAATATGCAAAAAAATTATTTAAACAATTGTTTCCCAGTTTCTTAATCCTCTTTCAGTAAATGGTGACAACATATGGTTAGTCTAAAGATTAAGAAAAACTTTAGTACAGAGACAATATACACTGTACAGATACACTGGAAGAAATGGAATAAAATTCAGAACATGTTTTACAAGTGAAAATAAAGAAAATATTTCAAATAAATAGGTCTGGAAAACACTTTTTTTTTTAAGTTATAGCTTGCAAAAAATTTTACCCTGATTTTGGTTTAAAGGGTAAAATGAAACCAAACTGAAATTCTTGGAAATGTAGTTTTTAACCAGAAAAATAAAGTAAAACAGGTCCCAGAACTGAATCTCTACAAATCTTGAGAGAAGAATTATAAAAAACAAAAAACTGGTGTTGCAAAATATATTTTTTTAAGTTTGACATACAGTATAACTTAATTATCTGAAAACAAATACAATTTTGCAACAAAATTTGTAGTTTAATTCTGACTTCATTCTAATATTGGTAATATAAACTGGACATTAAGTTGAGCTTAAAAAGTTTCACTTCTAATAAAAGCAAAACAAGACTGGAAAGTAACAGAAGAATTCTGTTATAATTTTAAATCAAAATAACAATAATTCTGCTTTGCTTCTACATGGTCAATAGTAGCCAGGTTGAAATAGAGGACGTTGCACTATGATAATGAACAAATACTGGTGAAGGAAGTAAATAAGGATAATTAAAATAAAATATTAAATTTACTCCAGCAACTAAGAAGCTTACAAGCTACAAGCCCACTGCTCAACAATAGCCTTTATATAACATTTTAATCAGAATAAAGGAGTAGATGGTTATTTAATAAAAAAATTAATTATTTTTTTTTACTTAAAAATTGGTTTCTGTGCATTATAATCCTACCCACTGATATTGATACACTCTACAACAGATATAAAATCCACACAGAAATTAATAGTGTAAAGCAAAAGAATAAATAGTAGTTTTGTTTTCTGTTAAAGGGCTGAAATTTCTTACAATTTGAAAATTATTTCCAGAAATATATACAATGAAGAAAGTATAGTTAAATTTTTCCAACAATATGTGATTGTTTCAACTGAAAAAAATACAGAATGTATTCATGAAATACATTGCAGTAAAGTTATAAAATGAAGATGTTTGTAAAGTCATGATGATATGAGAAATATGACACTTGAAAAGTGCCATGGAATTTATTTACTGATGATCAAGAATTATTCTGATGTATATCAGAATTAACTTTCTTTTTGGGATAAAGACCTGAATTAGTAGTAGTGTACATGTGTGGATGATATTACACAAGAGGAATGTACGTTTGGAGTACTGAATGAAATGAAAATCTCATCAGAGTTGGTAAATACACTGAAATTTTGATGAAAACCTGTATGTACACTGAAAGAATAGTGTCCCAACTATGAATTTTCAGTGGGATTTGCTAAGAAACAAATGAATGTTTTATTGTTCAAGTTTCAAATGAAGTGTAGAAACCTTAATAATGATACTGGAAGAAATTATGCTCAGTATAATTATTATTATATCTTGATTGTTGAAAATTGTATCAAAATCTGAGGAAAAAAGAACATGGTCAATAATAACTTACGTTCAACAACCTTAACTTTACAAAGCCGATGCATTGCAAAACAAACAATTGAATGGCTCAGGTAATGGTTAAATGGAATAATAAAACAAAAATAACAAGTCAAAATTTACTGGATTCATATTTGGCTGAATTTATGTAAAGGCAACAGTAAAATGATAGTAATCCATTTATTAGAATTTTAAAAAACATAAAAAAAATTCAAGAAACGATGAATAATTCAATTCAGGTAATTATTATTAAAAATACTGTAAATGCGTTTTTCTATGATCAAAATATAATAACTGTAATTCTGTTACACTGAAAAAGTGATAAGTTTTTATTGACTATATCACTTTTTTTAATGGTGGGTGGGAATATAAAGCACAGGTAGCAAAAAATAACTTGGAGCATTTATCAGCAGAATTATTATTTCATTTGCGTAATACTGTTATCATATCATGAATATGTTTGCTTTAGTAAATGAATAAATGCCGTATATGACTGTGATTTAAATCTAATTATTTTTATCTTTAAGAGAAAGTTATAACTGCATATATACTACATAAATCTTTTTATTTTTAAACAGATTTATAAGAAAAGTTTCGAGTTTTCTTTATTTTTAAATTTGATATTGTTTGGGCAAGCCTCAGCTACCAAGTGGGTTGCAGGTAGAGGATAGCAAATGGCCCTCAGACATGGGGATTAGCTGCGAATAAAGGTTTATTGAATAAGCAATCCTGAACCAAGGCCACCACATCAAAGGATGTGATGGGGTAACTAATGGTGGAGTTATACTCAAGAAACATCCTGTTATGTCCGGAGAAAGTGTGGTATTATGGCAAATATGTGCCATAGTTAAATAAGCACAGCCAAGGATAACAAGTTAATGATCTCAGCAGAGGGACTGATAGAACTCTCAATGTTAAAAGTTAACAGATATCATAAATAATGTGTTATTTCAGATGCTATAATACCTTAAAGCAGATGTAAAACCGTAAGTTCTTTAGAGCTCAGAAACATTACTTTCAAGGAACGCAAAGATACGGCAGAACATTTAGAAAAACAAGAGTTCTAAATAAAAAAAAAATACAGGGCCCAATATTAAAGAATATGGGAATTATGGGATAAGATCATACTCTGAACTGAACAACTTTTGTCCAAAATAACAGATGAAATTAAAAAAAAAAAAGTTACTTTTTATAGCAACCTTTAGAGAATGAATGAAGATTAACTAAAAAAAATATATAACATTTTCTAAAAAAGGAAAACAGACAAAGATAAAAGTTGGAACGGATATTAGAAAAGATTTAGAAGAAACAGGAATTAAACAAAACTTAATATTTGACAGAAATATCTGAAAGAAAATTAAATAATTTAAAGATTTCCAGGATGAAAAACCCAAAAGAATATCTAAAGGGAATAAATGGTCTGAAGAAAGGAAAAAGGCCTTCTCTGAACATATGAGAGAAACTGGAGAAAAATTAAAGAGGGGAAAAAGAAAAATAGTTATCTTTTTGCGATCCATAGATGGCTGGCAATGAAAAAAAAGGGTTATGGCTCTGATAGATACAAACAAGGTAGATTACAATAAATTGGATGATTGAAACTCAGATTTTAACAATGAAACAACAATAATATTCTGAAGTATTAAAGTTTTTTTTTAAATATAGTGTAAATTATATGGTGTAAATTAGTGTTGAATTAGTCAACACTAATTCTGATCAATTACAGAAGAAATGAGGATGTTGAAGGGAGAAACACAGGAATGCTTTAAAATGACCACTTGCATACTCAAGGATTTTTAAGAAGTCATTAACTATAATGTAATTGTCAATTATTAAAATAATGTAATAAAAATAATATTAAAAATTATTACGTACAGGATGCAATTAAATAAATTTGTGTGTGTGTGTGTGTGTATGTACATATACATACTTATGCTATTAGAAAAGCCTGGAACACCACCATTCTAAAATTACTTACACACTATCAGACAAAATTAAAAACACTAATCAATTTGGTCGTGGCTTCTCTTTAGTGCGCTTCAGGAAATGTGAAAAATTCCTAATCCTAACTGTCAAACTGCAGTGATATGCATAACTTTTTGATAGGGTCAATTGCAGTATGATAATTTATGTACAGAGCACAATAAATAGCTGAATCTAAGTTAATATACATTTGTAACTAGAATTTTTTTAACTAAGAAGTTAAAAATATAAAGTGCCTACAATATAAAGTGTGGTTACATTATACTGCAATTAAAATGATAAAAATTAGGCAGAGATAATAGATTAAGTAGAATAATGCACATTACCTGAAGTAAACTGGTATAGCCAGAAATGATTATCACTTATAAGTCTGCCAAACAGTGCTTCAGCAAACTACACATTTACAGAGATATTGATACTTATTTTTAATGTACACATAATTAAGAGAAAAATAATAAGAGAAAAATAATCAATAATAATGTAACTTACCAAAAATATTTAACGATTTACAAACATTGAGCATACAAACTAATATTGTGCCTATAAACTGAACCACACAATATTGACACAATTCACAATTATTAATTTCAAAGGAATGTTTCTACAAAAAGAAAAAATATATATACAAATTCCTTCGCCACCACACCTTATCACAAAAAAAAAACATTATTAAATGTACATAATAAATATATTATTAATTATTAAATAATTTACTGTCTCATTATTTTCTTTAGTAACTAATAATTGTATTTCTTACAATACAGGACCCCAAAAATATCACTATTATCTAAGAAATAAAAATACATATTTTTCATGAATTCATACAAAACTATAGCAATAAATTTAGATAGTACGTAGATCCATCAAAAACTGTACAAAGAAAGATTTTATATACCCTTAACATAAAAAGATTTTCAAATTTTAGATTTAAAAAAATGTATTTAAATTTTAATATCATTTAAAATACAAATTATTTTATAAAATAAAAGTATATATATATAAAATTTATTAACATGTTGGCTGCTGTGAGATGTGCCGGCGTTATTCAATCATTCCAAACAGGCCACATGTAGCACCAGTGCCTCTCTGTTGTGGCATGCAGGGAATGCCTTTTAATTTATCTACAGCATGCAGTGAAGAATAATAAGTGATTGTATCCTAGTCCCATCTATTTGTTGAGTTGTATGTGATTATGACATAAGCTGATAGTTTGACTTTGTAACTTGTACAGATTGTGTTTCCAGTCATTATTTCGGTTTCTTTTATATTTCATTTTGTTCTGCCAGCAAGTAAGTGACTTTAATTAGTGATAAGTGTTGTAGTTAATTAAGAGTAGTGTGAACAGGTCTTTCTAATGTATATGAAGAAATACATCTGATTTGAAATAATATTTTTCAGGTTAGAACACTATTTACTTTTATGTACTGTACCTACATAAAAGTTTGACTTTCTACGACTTACTTTCATAAGTAAGTTGTATCACATAAACTTCATCGTGAAACCTCAGCCTAATTGTAACAAAATGAGAATACAATGTTCAAAATTTAACATTTTGAGCAATGAAGAACTTTTATCTATACTTCAAGAAAGTGATGAGTAAGGTAGTTATTTTCTTTGTCTGACTCTGAATTTCAGGTTGAAGTCATAAATTTGTTCAGATGAAGACATTGGAAGTGGGAGTCTAATTTCTCCAGCTCCAGATGACATGGCTCCAAACCAAACAAACCAAGACAAATTTAATAACATGTGGGTAGAAGTTGATGAAGCAAAGCTGCCCCCTTCATATACAATTTGTTAGAATTGAAAGTTATTCATATCACGATAATTATCCCAAAAACCCTGAATATTTAACTATTCTTGATGTACACGAAAGATATTTTGATGCTAAAATCGTATAATTGATTGTTCAGGAAACTAATAAAAATGCTATGAATTTTATTGCAAAACAAAAAGGCAAACGTAGTTACAGGATTAGTAAATTGTGTGGCACGAATGAAGGGGAAATGTGAAAATTCTTTGCTTTAGTACTGTACATGGGGATCATAAAATATTCAAAAATTGAAATTACCGAAAAACTTAAGAGTTTTTTACAAAAATGCGCTGGTATCAAACATTACGAGTAGAAACAGATTTCAGTGGATACTGAAATTTATACATTTTGAAGATGAAAACACTGCAGATAAAAATGACAAAATGTATAAAATAAGGAATTTGATTAACATTATCTAAGAAAATTTTAATGCTGAATATGTACTGGGTGAATTAATTGCAATGGATGAAACAATGATTCCCTTTAGAGGAAGACTGGTTTTCAGATAGTAAATTCTTAATAAAGCTAATAGATATGGCATCAAAATGTTCAAGCTATGTAATCCTTTAGGGTACACTTTGCAGTATCTATATATTGAGGAGAATCTATTAAAAATGCGACTGGTCTGGCAGAAAAAGTAGTTCTTGACCTATCTGAGAAATACTATCCAAAGGTAGAATTATAGTAACAGACAATTTTTATACCCCAGTGCCAATGGCTAATTCTTTATTAGATAAAAATACATATTTGTTGGGTGTCATCAGAAATAACAGAAAAAAATCTGTCAAAGGCTCTTATTCAGCAAAAGTTAAAAAAAGGAGAGATAACTAACTGGTAAGCAAAATGAAAAAGGCATTGAAGTCGGTAAGTGGAAAGATAAGCACGATGTTAACTTCTTGAGTATAAACATACATTACAGACAGTGACAACTGTGAAAAAAAATCAGAGCAGGAGTAGGTAGTTTGGTGAACAAACCGGCAGTAATTGTGGACTACAATAAAAGTGAGCAGGGCATTGATATTTCTGCTATCTCACACACCTATTTCACACTTCTACGCAGAACGATTAGGCGGTTCTGTAAGAGAGCATTTCAGCTTTTGATAAACACATCTGTAGTGAATTCTTGGTTAATTTACAATAACTTTATTCATAAAGAAATTCAGGTAACCGACTTCAGAGAGCAATTAGTCATGTAAATGCTGTGCATTCACAAGGAGGGAGCATCAACAATGGAACAAAGTGAGAATGAAATAGACGACAGTATTGAACATATATTTGAACAGACATCAGAGAGAAATAACCACAACTACTGAATGAGGAAAAGGGGTGTATTCTGTTACAAAAAAAATACATCAAAAACCGAAGGACGTGCTGAGGCCCAGAAAAGAGTAAAATTTGTTTCAACAAAATGTAATATTTGTGATAAATTCATGAGTCTCCCTTTTACATAAAATATGTTAATAAAAAACAATAGATAGACTATACGTTTAACAATAATATTGTGCGAGTTAAAACATTCATCGTTTTTTTAGGCTATTTAACATATATTCAATTTGAAACATACACACTAAATAAGTAATATATTACATTTTACTGCTGCGACATGGGGGGAATGATTTCCTTACACACTGCAGCAGCCAACATGTTATATGTTAATAAATAATGTTAACACAAAATAAATAGTAACACAGCACCATCTCATAAAATATATTAATGCTATTTTCATCCCCATAAAAATTGTACCTAAATATTTTATAATCTACACTAATGTATTAGCCCTTTTATAAATAAAATATAATCTTTTTACACTACCAATTTAAAATGTTATCATTTTCCACACACTCATTTGTTCAGATTAACTTTCAGTACATCATTCACAATCTACCAAAAAGTATCTGACCTCATTAGAAAAGAATTCAATTTTCATCACTATTTCTATATTCATCAATGATGTTTTTTTTTCTCTCTTGATCAACATAAATCAATAAATACACAATTTACAATGTGTATTCAGGTTATTACAACAAACATTCTTTTTTCCTACTTAATTTTTTAATAGTTTTATAATTTCTACTTTTCAGTTAATTTTTTGATATAAATTTTTTAAATTGCTTCACCCAGAACAGTCAGTAAAATGGAATATTTATTTTTTTAAGCAGACTACTAGATAAAAGGCAAGAAAAAATTATTAAAATGACAAAATATAGCTTTTAACACTTTTAGGAGGTAGTATAGTAGACTTACCAGCATAAAATGACATAAATCAAGTTTATCCTGAGCTGTATAGAAACAAATAGATGATTTCTACAAATATATTAGTTTCATTCATACCTTGACAGTGCTGTAATTCCCTTACCACTATAGAACTATTTACGATTTTACTGTGTTTTTCGTTTTCACACGGAATACACATGTGTTTAGAAAGAGTTAAATCAATCAATCTTTAAAATATTTTTCTGTGTTTAAGATTTTATAAAAACACACAGAATTTTAAAATTTTACAGGCTGTATAAGTCCAATTATCACAATTTTTTTTGTTGTGTTGGTACAATTGTCCCTATGCTTATTTTATTGTTGCTGTCGAAAAAATTACATGTGTTTTTAATGATAGGCGATTTTTAACTTGTGGAAAAAATGGAACAAAGTATTTACATTAAACTTTGCTTTACGAATGGAATAAAGTGCAGCAATGAATTGGAAATGTTGAATGTTGCTTTTGGCAATTTTTCTGTGAATAAAAAACAAGCGTTTACAAGTGGTACAAATGTTTCCAAGAGGACCATAAAGATGTCAAAGATGGCGAACGCCCTGGACGTCCCAACAAAATTTTGGAAAACAGCAAAATTTGTTCCAAAATTGTAGAATTTCAACCAAAAGCAGAGTCAAATGAACATTGCTGATTGAAGTAAATGAAGATACAGGACTACTCAAGCAGGTCACAACTGGTGATGAAACATGGGCGTATGGGTATGAAGTCGAAATTAAGCCCCAATCATTCCAATGGATGTTTAAAAAAAAAGCTTATAAAGTTCGATCGAATGTAAAAGTTCTGATCACTGTGTACTTCGATTTCAGTGGCCTAGTGTATCATGAGTTCTTGCAAACAGGTCAAACAATCAATAAGGAGTACTACCTGGAAGTTCTACACTATTTACATGAAGCAATCCAAAGAAAAAGTCCCGATTTGTGGCAAAACAACTCACGGTATTTGCACCACAATAATGCACCTGCTCATACTTCACTGGTTGTTCGTGAATTTTTGGCCAAAAACAAAACCGTTATAATGCCTCAGCCTCCGAATTCACCAGATATGGCCCCTAGTGACTTCTTCCTATTTCCCAAGCTGAAAAGAACAATGAAAAGATGACTGTGCCAACACTGGCGAAATAAAGACAGAATCTCTAGGAGTTAACACCATACTGAAAATTGTATTCCAGAGGTGCTTTGAAAATTGGAAAAAGCAATAGCACAAATGTATTATATCTGAAGGGGAGTACTTTAAAGGTTACAAAATCAATATTGATGAATAAATAAAAATTTTTTGAGAAAAACTAAAATTCCATGTATTTTTTTTTATCAAACCTCATATGTATTTTTTACTTTAATGTAGAAAAAATTATTATATTTTGAATATATTAGACAATCAGCAGACATACAGCAATTTTTTTATCTTTATAAATAAATTATTACTCAATTGCTAAATTATAATCTTTATTTAGTGTAAAAGTTTGAAACTTTCAAACAGTTGTCTAATAATACTCTATAATTTCTGTTTAATTACAGTGAACAATATCATGATCTTAAAAAAATAAAATAATAGATATTTATTAGAAATTGTTTAATCCATTATGAATTAGTAGTCATCATTAATTTGGGCTGCATTAAAAATATTGTACGTATGTAATATGTTTTGCACTTTTTTTTAAATATAAAAATTGAACAAACAAAATTTTTCCTAGAAGTTGAGATAACTAAAACATAGCTTTTGCATTATTCCAAGTATCTAAGGTTAACATACTATTACAATTTATAATGTTTTATTTTTTTTGCAGATAGTTGTATTTAAAATTCTTTATTAGTTTCTACTTAATCTTCAAAGGGTTACAATAAAAAAATACTCTTCTTTTAAAAAGTTCTTTATAATGTCAATTATAAAATTAATTCAGACTTACAACCCTAACTTACCATACCAACTTTAATGCGAACTCCCACAGTTAAAGAACTAACAAAATAAAATTTAAAATCAGGACACAAAGATTTCAATTGCAATTTGTAATTTACTACAATGGATTAATGAATACACATCAATCAGATCATAAACTGTTAATACAATTAGGTAATCCCACATATGCTTTGTTTAATAAAAAAAGAAAAAATAGATTTATTACAAAATAAGTTTTCAGTTCCAACTGCTTCCACTAGATTTAAAAAAAGGAGAAATAATTTTTGCGTTTTACTAGAACTGTTGGTATCGATGCTTATGCATTTTGTATCAGGATTATGTAATAGGTATAAAGTAGTAAAGTATACAGATGAATAAGTTATCTTAATCAATTTTGTATACCAGACTAACAATATTATTGCAATAAATATCTTAATTTTGTGTAAAATTTATTTATAATTTATCAACCAATCATGTTATTTTTTTACATAGAAGAAATCATTAAAAAACTGAAACTTTCACAAAAAAATCAAACATAAACTAGAGTTTAATTTCATAACAGCATTTAATAGTACACAGTAGGACAATTTTTTAAAAATGCAATATTTAAGTTTTTATGTTATGAAAAAAAAATCCCTTTCGGCATGCCAGAAGGTGGAGGTAAATTTCACCAGTGCTACGTAGGGGATAAGAAAGATTTCCATCTTAAAATTAAGAAAAACATAAAATTTACTCAATATGGCAATGGTTGCATGTGAAAAAAAGTTTCACATGTTTAGCACATGACAAGCCCCCATCTTCTTACAATTCCAGCAACAATTTGGTTACCCCTTGCCCTAAGGGTTGGTCATATCAAAAATTGTTTCAGACAAAAATTTTAGTTAATGTTTAGAGGACTAACAACTACTTTAAACTGATTTGATGCTGTGCCTATTAAGGGAAGTATGATTTTTTGTCTTCGAAACTGCATTTTTTCCACCCCCTGGCCCAATGGTTGGCGATATTAAAAAACTTTAATTAGATAAGTTTTAGGCCCTTATCCAAAGAATAATAGGAACTTTAAACGAATTCTATATTTTACTTAATAGCAAAGTTATAGTGATATTTTGTTTTTTCAAAAAAGCTCTCCCATTTCCATCCCCATGGTCTGATTTTGCCCATTAACAAACTCAACCGAGATTTTGGATCATTATATTGTATATATAAATTTGAAAGTGATTGGCGGAAAATTATGGCAGTTATCGTGTCCACAAGGAAGTGAAATATATAGAAATATATAAATGTTACATAAACTTTTAAACTGACAGTGCGGTTTTGTGGTCTGGGGGATCTGAAACACAAAGATATGTCAAAATTTTCCAGAAGTCAAATCATGGTACCCATTACAATAGGTAGCTTTCTTATTAAATCTACCAAATACATAAAAAAAATTTCATTAGAAATGCTTTTATTTAAAATGAACTAAAAGTACTGCAAAAGCATAAATGTTTTTTTTTAATCTTCTTTAAAGAACATTTATTTAAGATTAAAACGCTAATTACCAAAAGATATTAAAAATGCTTCTTTTAAAATTTTTTTATGTCAATGACTTTCTGACAATTTCATAAGAAATGAACATATATGCCAAATTTCATATCACTTATATAACAGGAAGAGAACAAAGAATTTATTATAACGAATTGATGCAGAAAAATAAAAGAAAGTGTTTAAGAAAAGCATTTAAAATAGAATAGATGATATTGTAAGCAGTGTAACAAGAGTATTTCTACAAGTAATATTAAGTATATTGCCTTTTAAATAATTAAAATAGAAATTACCGAATGAAAGGTATTGAGAAGACTTAACATTTTATAACGGTTTACTTGAAAAGAGAAGATTTTGTACTTTGATCTCAGATTTGTGTAAACAATTTAGTTCTCATAACACTCCTAACAACTAAAGAAGTTTAATTCTATAAACTTTAGGTTTGCTTTGAAAAATAGAAGTTAAGGAGATTTATTCTGAATCAATATTGAGCATTTTTTAAGTATAGAGAAAAGAGAACATATAATCACAAAATAATCCAACGTTGGCAAGTTTTTAACTATTAATAAAAAATTTTAATTCACAGTTGACTTTATCTATTTATCATTTAACTTATGATTTTAACAGAAAGAAAAGGAAATTCTGAAATGTACATTACTACCAACAGAAAAAAAATTCCTGGGGGATATATATATATATGTATATATATATATATATATATATATATATATATATATACAGAAAGAGAAAGAGGAGAGGATTACTTAAGAAACGTTACCTGATTTGATGAAAATTTTTTCTCCTGATTTGAAATTTCCTAATTTTTGGTAACCTTAATAAAAAAACAATAAATTGCTTTTAAAAAAAAATAATTACTAACTGCATTCATTACTTTATAACATACTAGATAAAGAGGTGAGAAAGTAAAATTAATCATTTGTACTTTGAAACAGTCTTATTTCTTGTTATAACAACTTTAATCGCCTACTAAAAAAAGTAACTCTTTTTTTTGAAGAGATAACAATGGATAAGCAAGATAGGAATCTTTTATTAAAACAAAACCATACAACAATCATTAGCATTTACGTTAACATTAATGCACTTTTATTCTCTTTATTTAAATTAATCAATTATGTTATCGTTAATCAAATTTTATTGATTATAGAAATAACAAATAAGACCACTGATTAATCCTAAATGGCACATAAATTTTTTTGTTAGCAACATAAATTTAAAGATTCAATTAATCAAACTTGCATAAAAAGTATTCTATCACAAATAAATATTAATTGGTGAATAAATCCCGTGATGATAAAACAGGTTATATGAATTTTCTCATCAAAATAGCAGTTCCCAATATGTAGTATGATTAGGGATATACAATTGAATATTCAGTGTACGTCAAAACATGATTTAAAAAATAATAATGTAGATCATTATCAGACAAGATGCAAGTTAAAACTTGTAAAATCTATTCATTAACTCTGTGATAACGGTAAAGTTGGGTTTTCTTCATTATCATTATAATAAGTTTATTTCACTCAATAGAGTAACAGAAAAATAACAATAAAAAACATTCTACACTTAATCTAACCATTAGTAAAAATATATATCATTATCAGCAAGATTAATACTCTGTTTTAATTATTACTTGTAATTTACAGTTGACTGCAGTATCTCTTGATACATGTGTAACCAATTTAGCTGGATTACATATGGTTAGTATATTTAACCAATATGGTTGTAGTACATGTAACCAATGTGTGTAACTTCTTTCTAATTAAATATACTTATTCAAATTCAAATAATTCACGCAACTCATGAACAGACATGATAAATAGAAGTGACCCCAACCCCTGTGATACTCCATAATCAATCTTAGTTATGTTTGACTTGAACTTACCACTGCACGCTCTGACAGACAAATTGTCTTTTAATTGATTACATCTTAACATTTCTGTTGCTGATTACTATGATAGAATACACTGAATCATTAATCGAGATGGAGGACTTTCTATTCTCAAATCTTCATTAAAGTTGAAAATCCTAGAAATCTGAATGCACTTCTTAATATTTGTTATTGTATCATATGAATTAAGACTAATAAAAAAAATATATATTATCTATAAGACAAGTTTCAGGACTATAGCATGGAATAATCTTTCTCTGTTTTACAGGAGTTACTTCAAATTCAAAACTTACTTTAATAAAAAATAAATTACATTAGTTAACCATATTTTATTTTTTGTCTTGAATGTAATATACATGCACAGTTTGTTTACCTAATTATATCGTTTCCTAATGATATTAATTGTCCAATAATATAAATATGAAATAATAGCAACTACACTTAACATATGCATACATGCACACAGCCAAGATGAAGAGTACAAATTTGTGAAAATTAGCTGCCAAGGAGTGCATAAGTGAAAAAAATGTTGGGAAGCCACTGGGATCAATAGATTCACAGTAACAATAAATATCAAACAAATAATTTTTTTCAACCTCAATCAGTCCTTACAGAAAAACAAACATTACAACTAACCTTAAGTAGTCTATCAATAGAATCCCAATAACAATAAATTATCAAAAAATAAATTTTTCAACTCAAGATCTTACAGAAAATTACACTAAAAATCAATTCTTATCTCCTTTAAAGTAGTTATGTATCCTAATACTAAAATAAAGTTTGTATCTTGGCTAATTCATTTTTATAGGCTCTCAGTAAATAACAAATATCATTCAATGTATAAGCAAACAATGTAAAATATTTCAATGTTAGTAGAGAACATATGACAGCTTAAATGATACACTCAAAACATAGTTATCAATTTCCATGATTTAATTTTAATTTTTTTTTAAGATCACTTAAATCACAAATTTTTATTATTACAATATTAATCAGCCATTTACAGATTGCCAACAGGTTAATTTTTATCAGTGCATTATTTGTTGGGTCTTTTCACTAATTCAATGTTTTCAATGTTAATATTTTGAAAGAAAAAACAGACTTAACTTGTAGACTATATCTTTCTGAATATAAAGTTACACTTCTATCTAATGAATTAATAATGATGTTGGAATTTTTATGTTACATGAAGTTCAGCTCCATTATGAATCCTTACCCAAACCTTATCCAGGGGCTAAAGCCACAAAAGGATATGAATATTGTTAGTGTCGATATGCTGTGTTCCACCAATTACTTCAATAATATTAAAACTATTGGATTATGATCCCTTCTATCTACAAATTATTAGGAACTCATAAACAGCTATTCCAATAGCATACTAGGGTTTAACTAGCATGTTTTTTTTTTTTTTTTTAACTGATAAATTAACAATTTTTATAAGAAGTAGCTTTTTAGTTTTTTAATTGACTTTCCTTTGGTTTACTTAACCATTTACTAATAATTAGCTAAACGATAACACTAAATAAATAACAGAAAAGAAATTGCAATCAAAAATTTGTAACAAAATTTCATGTAAAACAAACATCATCTTTTAAACATTACAATTAGACTATGAGGAATTATTTTGCAATTGAAATATTTTGCAAAATATCTGTAACATTTTCAGTTACTTTATGAAAAAGAGCAAATATTCTGTACTTTCCAATAAAATGGTATGTTCTGGAAAAATGATTTTACAAATAAATTTCTTTTAATTTAAGAACAATATCCAAGTTGTAGCTCGTATTCAGAAAAACACAGTAAATTTTGAATTAGATAATTAGTGAAAAGTTATTCACAAAATGTAAAAAACATACTGAAAATGAAATCTTGTTCTGAAAAACCTAATATGTTAATGCAATTTAATAAATTAGAAAAAAATCAGTTAACGTGTTTCACTTATATTCATCAAGTATTTTAGTTATTTATCTACACAAATCTCCTATCATAATTTTATTTCTACTTGCCTATATGAAAGAAAAACCAAAACCAAATCTAATCAATCAACTGAAAGTAACAAATTAAAATTTATAATTAGGAATATTTTCCCAACATATAATAAATAAATGGAGCTAAAAAATATGCACAATTTATCTTACTACAAATAAAATAAGATATAGTTCAAAAAATGATAACATAGATACAACCAATCTATATGTATTTACATAAATACATTAGTTTTAATAGAGTAATTATTTTTAATGACTGATTAATATAAAACAACTTCACAAAAAGAAAACGAATATATTTTTGGAGTCCTAACATAAAACAAATTACTGCAAATAATTATATATAAAATTATACTAGAAATAACACAAATAAATACATGAATATTATATAATATATTAATTATAAATATTTCTTATAAATGTATATTATTGGTTTTCTGTAAATAAATTACATATATAAATATACCTCGATTATCTTAAGAAACCAATCTTAATTATTATTATTATTCTCTTTGTTCACAAAAAATGTTGCATGTATTTTAATTTGTAAAGAAATTTATAAAAAAGAGAAGCCAGAAAATTAAGAAAAAAATAACAGAAACACTGAATATTTTATTTATCACAGGCATTAACAGATTGGAATGTAACCTTAATATAATCGAGGCAACACCAAAATGTAAAATAATAATATTACAATATTAGTATTACATTATTATAACTTGTGGTACATTCATACACGAGTAGCAACAAAATATGAAAATGCAACTACACCACCCACAACAAGGGCACCTACTCCTATACTTAGACTTAAAGGATGGAATAACGACCTCTTCAATCGTGCCCAACTTTCTGCTGCCTTCTGCTTCCTTTTCATCTCAGCAACTCTTTCAGCAGTCTTCTTCTGCTTTTCAGCAACAGTTTGCCGTTGGCGTAAGCCATCTTCATTTCTGGAAAAAATTTAATACGAATAAAAATATAATCTGAAAACAGATTAATGACCACAGAACAGAATTAAGCAAAAGTAAATCATTACGCAAAGTTAATGATTTAACTTTGTTAATGTTAACACCAACAAATTATTTTACAATATAATCAATTCATTGTGAAGTGATGCCAATACAATTTATTTTGATACATTTATTTTCTAACTGCTGGAGAAAAATATAAAATTAGTAGAATGGGTGTGCTGGATAAACCACGGGCTATAAAATGTATGAAACACAAAAATGTAAGGGGATATTTTAATCATAATTTTTTTTTTTAATTAAACAAATTTAAGCATTTATGTAGCATCTTAAAACAGCTAGGGAGGAAACTATCAGACAGGAATTTAAAAATTTAAGCTCTAACCATTATGTTTTTAGTGTATGGCAAAATACAATCACAAATGAAGTAGTTAATGTATTTCAGAAAACAAACTGTTATAAAATGTAATAACCATGTGATTATAAATGTTAAGTTAACTTCAAATAATTTCTATTAAAGTAGTGTGTAATATATTTCAATAGTTATTGTAATGGTGTATTCATCAAGTACATCATTCATACATTTAAATATCTTCATTTCATTATTACCAATAGTGCAATGAGATCAAAAAAATTTAAACAAAACAAATTTATTCCACTTTATTAGCAACACATTATAGAAAAATCATGTTGTAAAAACAGACAAATTAGAATGACAAAATCAAAATATTTTTAGTTTAGATTGCCCTAAACCTATTTCTATTTTACTTTATTAGGCGTTCCAATATTAAATTCAATTTTTTGAAAACATTTTTTACCATATTTTCAATCATGGTTTTCCGTGCGTCAAAATCAAAGCCAAACACTTTTGACAGAGTACACTCACTATCTTCAGCAATAAGACAATGAATTTTTCATTAAGTAGAATCATTAAAAGTGTATAGCTAAATACATAATTGATTTACAATTTGTTGTTTACAACAAATAACTATTTTTGAAATCTGTGCCAGCCAACACAAATTAAACATTAAGTTAGTACCTCAACTGACCGATAGGCAGCTAAATGGGATTCCCACTTGTAAAATGGGATCTCAACAGCACATAGGAGAGAGCGTCTCATGATCATACCTCATCTTGAGTCCACTAAGGCACATATACTTGGTAATAATATATGTACCTAAGCATCTATAAAGTAAGTATTCTTATATCATATTTTTGTATGTCGCATTTTATTGTTGTATTATATTTTTGTGTGTCAGTGAAGGTGACCCTCAACCAGAAAGGCCTTCAACTTCAACTGATGACACCCACATTCAGACTTCAATTGATGACTCCCACATTCAGAAAATCAACGATCTGGTATTTGCAAATCACCAACTAACTGTCAGAGAACTTGCAGAAGAGTTTAGAATCTCAACTGGATCATGCCATGACATTTTAAATGAAAAATTGAACATGCAGCAAATGCTTTGGTGCAATTTGATGCATGTTCAATTTTTCTCGTTTGATGACCGAACAGCAAAAAGAACATCCAAGTGGACGTTTGTTGGCAACTTCTTAAACAAGTCAATGACGTTGAAACATTCATGCAAAGGATCATAATGGGAGACAAAAGCTGGGTTTACAGCTATGACATCCGAGTCAAAAAAAGTTCAATCATCACAATGGATTGGCGAAGGATCTCCCCACACCCCAAGAAAGCAAGTCAGTCTCAATCCAATGTTAAAGTGATGCTCTCTGTTTTTTCGATTTTAATGGAATTGTGCATTTTGAATGCCTGCCTCAGGGTAAAAAGCTGAACCATGCATACTATCAAGGCATTTTACAATGGTTACATGAAAAAATCTGCAAAAAGAGACCAGAGTTGTGGCAAGACAAGTTATGATTCCTTCACCATGACAACGTGCCCACACAACTCAACTTTTCAATTTGTCAGTTTTGTTGGTAAAAATCATATGACTGTTCTCCCTCAGCCTCCGTACGCACCAGACCTGGCTTCTTGCAATTTTTTCTTATTTCAGAAATTAAAATCAGTGATGAAAGGACACGTTTTGAGACTACTGATGACCTTAAAGGCCATTTCAAATGAAGCTATCCATGACTGCTTCACAAAGTGTAAACATCTCTAGGAAAAGTGTGTGAATAGGGGAGGAGAGTACTTTGAAGGGGACAAGGACCAATCCTGAAGAATTAATAATAAAAATTAAAAAAATAAAGTTCGGCTATTTTTTAAAGACCTAATATTATATATATTACATAATTAAAATGTGGGTAGGGCTACTAAACACACTGCTCAAATGAGACATTGACATTTACAGGAAAGCTGCCACGAAAGAAATGATCGTTTAAGGAAAAATAGAGAAGGAAATATGCCACTAATATTTCCACTGAGACATCTCAATGAGAATGTAGGGTCTCACAAATAAGAACATACAACAGTCGATTCTTATGGAATGAAAGCCTGGAGTCATGCTCATCATGTCAGTTTACTACACAAATGTTTGTCAAACAAAATGCAAGAGCAACATTCTCACCGCCTCAGCTTGATATACCAGGAAGAAGCATTTCCAGAAGCTGTACTTATAAAATTTGATGACAAGACTACTGATCTTAGAATGAAAGATATTGATAGCTGTATAGCCATTTCATCAGTTTAACTTTAGAGGGTATCGCCCTGTCTGAATTGGACCCAAATAAGGTATTAAATAGACCACATGATGAGGTAGCATAATCTATCCATTTAATAGGTTTCATTATTGTAAGTAGACATTTGGACAAGGTTTGCGAGTACTTGGAAAAGAATATTTATAACTATAGAATATTATTTATTCAACAATTACAATATTTAACTTGCTTCATACAGGGTAATATCAGTTGGGAGATTGTTATGTAACTATTAATTTAATATTGTAAAATTAAAGTTTATTATTGCATAATATAAATATTTATATTTATAATTTTGCAATTAGGAACAATAATACAAGTTTTCACCATTTTATATAAATATTACATGTAGATTTAATATTTATGTGGAGTTTAGAGGAAGTAGCAAAGAAGTAAAAAAGGAAAGAAAGTTTCAAGCATGGCTACGTAACGAGCTGACGCACTGTAATCGCAAGACCGTAGTCATCCTCAAAAAAATAAGGGCCTATAACACCGTAAGATGACATAGCACACCACACGGTCACTTTCTGGCTGTGCAACGGACGCTGGTGTAGCTGCGTAGGATTTTCTTGTGCCCAGTATCAGAAATTTTGCTTGTTAACAAATCCACTGAGGTGGAAATGCCCTTCGTCTTACATCCACAGTTCGTGAACAAACTCTTCGTTATCATTTATCTTCTGAAGCATTACATTACAGAATTGTGCTCGCACAACTGCATTGTTCGATTTCAGTTCCTGGACGATCTGCAACTTGTATGGATGGTATTGCAAGTCCTTCACTAACATTCTTCGAACACTTGAACTATGCAATTGTAAAGATGCTGAGAGACGACGGATTGACCAATATGGACTTCGTGTGACAGCATCTTGTAAAGCTTGAACATTTTGTGATGTACGGATGGTTCGCTCACAGCCTGGAGGTTTCTTTTTCATTGCCGAACCAGTTTCCTCAAAATTAGATATCCATGTTTTAATTGCATGTGCTGATGGAACACGGTCATGCCGTCCCAGATTAAAATGACGGCGAAATTCTATACCCGCTCCCTCCACACTCATTGTTTTTGTAAAACGCTTTGATAGCAAATGCACGTTGCGCACCACTCCAAGGATCCATGACAACTAAATGGCAGGTTAGGTTAGAGAGGCTGGTGCCACTTATCAAGTGGTACCAATCACCCACAGCTACCAACATAACTTTCAAAATTTCCCGTTTCTTTGAATCACCCTGTATAATCGAATTGATAACCTACTCCTTTTTTTAAAGTCTGTTAAAAAATGAATTTTGCAGTATGAAAAACGCCAAGCCATTAGACATTTTGCGGCAAACAAATGTCAATATCATAATTTATTTACATTTTCAGAAATAATGGACTTATTTAGAAAGGTTATTTTTTAAAGATAGTTGTGGAGAAAGATTTAACTGCAACTAATTTATTTACTTCAATTAAAATCAATAATAAAGCATAACAGTAACCTGTAATAAAGAAACTAACCTGTTATCTATAAGAGGACCATTTTCAGTTTCATTTTCAGGACTGGAAGAACGGCTTGAAACTGGGCTTGATGAGCTGGTCGATGGTGATTCGCTAGGCAAGGGTGGTAAAGGACGTAGATTAACTTGAATGGCAAGAGATTCTCCTCGAGGTGGTGGAAGAGGAGGTGGCTCATCCTCTACTGTTGCACAATGATTTGCATTCACTTCAATTGTAGAAACTTCATTCTGAAAATGCGAATTGTAATTTAATTCTAGTGAACAAACAGTTAACTAAAAAAATAATAAATAATGAAAGTACAAAAGAGGCTAGATTATAAAAAAATACTTTATTTTACAAATGTTATTCCAAACTGGAAAATATTTATAATATTTTTAGCTATGAAATATAACGGTATTCATTTTAATAACAGCAGTATGATAAATAATTTAAGTATATAATATAAACAGGCCATCTACTAAACATACTTTTTATTCATTCAGAAAGTATGGACTTAATTTCTGGAGCATTTTTTTAATTGTTAAGGTGACATTTTGAGTTCCTTCTTGAGCTTTCTTAAGGAAATTTATTTTACAATAAAAATCTGTACTTCAAATTATCTATTAACAAAATAAGCACATGTTATGAAAGGCATACAGTTTTACCCTACATCCAATACTCCTTAACAATGGCAACATCTTAAAGAACTAAAAGTATTATTTTTATGCAAAACGTTTCCATATAAAAGCCTACTACTAATTTGGAAGGTTCCAAATTTTATTAAAATTCCTTTAACAAATAGTTTGGCAAACTGATCCTGGTAGAGATTGAATTATTTAAAAAATGTAATTTAAAATATTAAAACTGTAATGTATTGTTGATTGAATTTAAAAAATTCAATCACTGAAATAAAAATATTACCTGTATTAATGAGTATAATATACAAAAGAAAAAGTAAAAGGTAACAATAAAATAAATATATAGAATCTTATGTGTTAGGTACCACAACCATAATCATTGTAGGTGATCATCTGGCTTGAGTCACTAATGAAGTTCTCCAAATACGGCTAAATCACTCTCAATGAAAACAAGCATTCCTTGCCCAGAAAGTGAGGAGTCAAGAAAGGTTTTCCATTCCCTTTTTCTCTGAGTTAAATACTTACTTGCAAATCACTATTGAAAATGCAAGTGATATTCAGTCCTACACTATATTTACATATAGTGAAGGGACTGTAGGGACTGGCTGTATACTGAACACCATTACTTTCAGAGAAAGAAACTTTGACTAATACCAATTTTACCAATGCTTTACTAGCATCTGATTAATGCACCCTCTTTCTATGAGAAACAAAATGAGTAACACTGTTAAACTTTAATTCTTTTTATTAAATAATTTCATATCAAATAAGTGAATAAATTAATCAGTTCAAACACTTTTATTTATTTAGTTATTTTCTTTTACATAATTTAGTGTTCCTTTTTGCAAACTCATTTTTAAATAAGAGTAGGACAATATTTTGATCAATCCAAATCATTTTCAAAGCTGGTTATGCAATATATATTCAATGTAATTGCAATTTTTTTTAGGGAAACTACTGGCAATAGAAAGAAAAACTCTATATCCAAAAAATTAAGCAGCAAACATTGTATACGTCACAGAATGTTTATTAATAAATCAATAACAAACAAAAAATTAGACAACTGGGCTGGTCTAGTGGTAAACTTGTCGCAAATCACTTGTTTAACAGCTGATTTTCAAAGTTGAAGTTCTGAGATTCATATCCTAAAAAAAGTTAGTTACTTTTATATGGATTTGAATATTAGACAATGGATACAAGTGTACTTTGGTGGTTGGAGTTAAATTAACCATACAACTCAAGAATGTAGTCAGCTTGAGTTTGTTCAAGACTACATTTCATTAAATGTCATATAAACATCATCCTCATCTCATTAAGCCATGGGAGAAGCTGCTTATTGTTCATTAGTTTCAACAGATTTCAACATACACCACATGAATAAAAAATAAAAAATTTAAAAAAATAGTGTATTCTAAGTTTTATTAAATAGTCATATAAATAAAAAATCATAAAAAAATTATTTAAATAGCTTTATTTGCAAAATATTTTGAACTTTTATTTTATATGATGTAAATTTTTAACAAAATTGGGTGTAATTTGTGAAAATCCAAAGAAGTATAAAATACCATGAACAGATTTCATTCTACTTGTTTTAACATATATTTAATTAGTTTTCACCAAATTTAAACAGATTTCATTTAGTATTTTAAGTTCTGATGAGACAGTATAAACTTTTTTAAATAATAAGTAGTTTACAATATGCATAAAAGTTATCTCTTTCCAAAAGACAGATGGTGAAAACACATATCATATAATCATTCATAATCCTGTAATAAATAAACATTAAATTTATGTTAGGAAAACATTCTATATTTATATAACTGAAATCAAAGACAAAGGTGTTAAATACAAGCAACTTCCTTACCTATCTTCATTTGGACTGCTATACCTTGATAAATTAGATACTGAGCAACTGGCATTTATATAAAAACTTTCTAAAGGTATTTGAAATCTTGCAGCATGTAATTAGTATGTTTTACCATCAGTAAGTGCATAACTCAAATTACAAAAATTTATTTTCCCCAAATAACTAAAATTGCAATAATTATTTATAAGAACCACATAAGAAATTAATTATCAGCAACACTGGGCGTATTTTCTGAGAACATTTTTTTTTTTACCACAATATAAATAAGAAAGGAAAATGTTTTTATTTTATTTTCAATCCACAGTCCATCTAAATCATGACAAGACATCATTAAAAATTAAAGATTAAAAAAAGTATCATTACATGCTGAAACTTTTCATATAATAATTTAAAAAAATGACCTTCCCGAACAACTAAAAACAAATAAAAAAAAGTGTTGGGATTTCTACCAAAACTAAAATGTTTAACAAATTTTATTTTAATGGGCAAATTATGAGAAAGGTTATTATTGCTCAATTAGCAAACTTAGTAAATGTAAAAGTCTTATCAAAGTTGTTTAAATATGCAATCTATGGTGACAAGCCCCCTTAACTGTATACATATTTCACATATAAACTTTTAAACTAAACTAAAAGCCTTTTAATTCTTCAACTTTAGCCAACATTCTCTAACAAAATACTGTTCTATGGCTCTGTACTATTAAATACAAATACTACTTGATGCCATACTGATACACCATACACATTTACTGCAAAGATTAAACCATGCATATAACGTAAGCAAGTGTATTACAAATAGTGTTTACTTATTATAATTTTAATAACATTAATAAAACTTAATATAATATTATTCGTGATCAGATTATCCTGAGGTTTGAATGAAGTGTAAAAGCAAACAAACCGTGAAAGAATAGATTTGGTTCTTGCCAACATCTAATCAACATTATTCATGTTTAACAAAAAAAGGAATCAATTCACTAAACAAACATAAAATTAATGAAGCAATTAGACTTACATCATTCACAGATTCCCAGTCATCTTTTAATCCTTCTATTATGGCCAAATAAGAAAATCGAAGTTGCTCTACAGTTTGAATAAGGCCCATTCGATGCCTTCTCATTTCTAACAGCACATCTCTTACACTAGTCCACTCACAATCTTTACGTTCTTTTATCTACAAAAAAAAATTTACTTATGAACAAAATTAATCTAACATGCAAACTACGTACTCATGTAAATTAATTGGTAAATTAAAAAAAATCTATAAATCAAGCATATTGATAAGTAACTCAATTTAAGTGCAATGAAAACTGTCAACATATAACAATAGTTATACCATAATAACGAGTTATTAAATAAACTGGAATTCTCTAGCATTTACACAAAATTGAGCTACAGGCCAGAAGTCCCATTAACTATAACTTAATAAAAAAAAATTATCTGGAAAATAAATTTTCTTGAATACATCACCTGAAAAAAACTTCTCAGATCTTAAGGTTTCATGATTAGTGTTATTAGCACTTAAGAAATCTTTAGTTTTTACCATTAACTGCTTGAAATTTTCATGCTCACACTCAAACCTCCTGCAGAAAGGCTTTTAGTGCAAAAATGCCAATTAGTCCATGGAATTACATAGAATTATGTCCAGTTTTTCTAATTTAACAGTATAACTATTTCCATTAGCAAATATGAGGCATGTTTTTTAAAGTAAGGCTCGTTTTGAATTTGTCACCTACATACACGATGTAAACAGATGGTGCTTGCATAGCTCAGTTATTTCAATGAATAATCAGGTATTAGCAATAATAGTTTAGTCTTTTTGTTGTTGTTTATATTCATACATTTATAATGAGCGCTACAATTCATGATCCTGCCTGCCAAATGTGAAGTACAAGGAGAAATGCGATTTTTTATGGCAAAAGAATAATTCTGCAGCTAACATTCACAGGGTGATGTTTACAGGTTAAATATTATGAATGATGCTAAAGTGAGAGGTGCTGTTCATTTCCAGAAGGACAAACAAACGTTCATGATGAAGAACATTGTGACTGGCCATCGGTTTAATGACTGGATAGTTTAATAAAACAATTTGATAAAATATGAGAAGACCACAACTTCACCATATCATAATTGTCTTATTGTGTTTATCATATCTGATGTTTCAGAATCTCTGATTTATGAAGTTTTAAAAACTAGGCTATAAAAAATTGTGTGCCAAATAGGTACCTAAGATGTTCGTTGACACTCACTAGGAAGAACATCTTGTTGCAGCGAATGAATTTTTGCAGTATTATGAAAATGATGGTGATGAATTGTTTGATCATATAGTTACTGGAGATGAAACCTGGCTTTCTTGTTTGAAAGTTGAGACAAAGCAACAGTCAACCTAATAGCATTCATCACTTACACTGAAGGAGTTCAAACAACGGCATCTGGTAAAGAAGCTTACAGCTACTGGTTTTGAGACAAAAAGGGTGTCTCTTCACTTGAATTCAGTGGTCATGGAACTGCTGCAAATATCGATATGTTATGCGAAAATTAAAAAAAATTCTTTGAAGAACTATAAAAAAACAGATGACACGGGACATTATCCCACAAGATTACTTACAGCCCTGAGTTAGGTCCAAACAATTATTTCCTCTTTCTTCACCATAAACGAAAGCTTGAATTGACAAAGGTTTGATTATGACGACAAATCGAAAAATTGCATTACTGTGTGATTTAAGTCACTGGCAGCAGAATTTCTTGAAAAGGTTATGAAGAAGCTAGTGAAATGCTATGAAACATGTGTTGAAGAAAGCTACATAGAAATGTAATAAATAAAAGTAGTTTTTATGCATAAGTAATAAAATTTGTTCATATTTTTCAATTTTGCTTTTATTTTAAAACACAAAACAGACTCTCCTATACTAAAAACACGACTCGTATATTAACTTCAATCTTCAAAATCAATTATTTTTCATTAAAAAATATAAAACACAGAACAGATTTTTAAAAAAGGCACCATATAATAAAATGATGTTTATCTTTAATACAGACCTTATTATATTCAATATATCTCATCTACTAATATTCTATTAAATCACATTTAAATCAGAAAGGAAATAATTTTTTTTAGCTTGTTGTGTAAGTTCAGAAGTGGAAAGAGAAATGAACATCGGTAAAATAGACGGAGCATACAGGAAAGTTAAGGAAAATTTTGGGGTACATAAATTAAAATCTAATAATGTGTTAAACAAAGATGGTACACCAATATATAATACGAAAGGTAAAGTCGATAGATGGGTGGAATATATTGAAGAGTTATACGGAGGAAATGAATTAGAAAATGGTGTTATAGAGGAAGAAGAGGAAGTTGAGAGGATGAAATGGGAGAAACAATAATGAGATCAGAATTTAAAAGAGCATTAAAAGATTTAAATGGCAGAAAGGCTCCTGGAATAGACGGAATACCTGTAGAATTACTGCGCAGTGCAGGTGAGGAAGCGATTGATAGATTATACAAACTGGTGTGTAATATTTATGAAAAAGGGAAATTTCCGTCAGACTTCAAAAAAAATGTTATAGTCATGATACCAAAGAAAGCAGGGGCAGATAAATGTGAAGAATACAGAACAATTAGTTTAACTAGTCATGCATCAAAAATCTTAACTAGAATTCTATACAGAAGAATTGAGAGGAGAGTGGAAGAAGTATTAGGAGAAGACCAATTTGGTTTCAGGAAAAGTATAGGGGGACAAGGGAAGCAATTTTAGGCCTCAGATTAAAGAAAAACAAACGAACATACTTGGCGTTTATAGACCTAGAAAAGGCATTCGATAACGTAGACTGGAATAAAATGTTCAGCATTTTAAATAAATTAGGGTTCAAATACAGAGATAGAAGAACAATTACTAACATGTACAGGAACCAAACAGCAACAGTAATAATCGAAGAACATAAGAAAGAAGCTGTAATAAGAAAGGGAGTCCGACAAGGATGTTCCCTATCCCCGTTACTTTTTAATCTTTACATGGAACTACATGGAACAGTTAATGATGTTAAAGAACAATTTAGATTCGGAGTAACAGTACAAGGTGAAAAGATAAAGGTGATACGATTTGCTGATGATATAGTAATTCTAGCCGAGAGTAAAAAGGATTTAGAAGAAACAATGAACGGCATAGATGAAGTCCTACGCAAGAACTATCGCATGAAAATAAACAAGAACAAAACAAAAGTAATGAAATGTAGTAGAAATAACAAAGATGGACCACTGAATGTGAAAATAGGAGGAGAAAAGATTATGGAGGTAGAAGAATTTTGTTATTTGGGAAGTAGAATTACTAAAGATGGACGAAGCAGGAGCGATATAAAATGCCGAATAGCACAAGCGAAACGAGCCTTCAGTAAGAAATATAATTTGTTTACATCAAAAATTAATTTAAATGTCAGGAAAAGATTTTTGAAGTATATGTTTGGAGCGTCGCTTTATATGGAAGTGAAACTTGGACAATCGGAGTATCTGAGAAGAAAAGATTAGAAGCTTTTGAAATGTGGTGCTATAGGAGAATGTTAAAAATCAGATGGGTGGATAAAGTGACAAATGAAGAGGTATTGCGGCAAATAGATGAAGAAAGAAGCATTTGGAAAAATATAGTTAAAAGAAGAGACAGACTTATAGGCCACATACTAAGGCACCCTGGAATAGTCGCTTTAATATTGGAAGGACAGGTAGAAGGAAAAAATTGTGTAGGCAGGCCACGTTTGGAATATGTAAAACAAATTGTTAGGGATGTAGGATGTAGAGGGTATACTGAAATGAAACGACTAGCACTAGATAGGGAATCTTGGAGAGCTACATCAAACCAGTCAAATGAGTGAAGACAAAAAAAAAGCTGTTGTGAAAGGCAAAATTTATATTGACTAACCTTCCTATACTAATTTTTCAATTCTTCTTTAAATTTTGAACAATTCAAATCAGAATTAAATTAAAAATAATTACCAACAGCTTATTAATCTTTAATATGGTATCTACTCAGAAAGTTTAAATATAAAAATGCATTTTTAATTTATTTTTTAAGGCAATTTTTTTGATTAGTCTTTTTTAAATATGTTTTATTTTACTTTTTTATTTATTTTTATTTTAAACATGGATCAGACTAAAGAAATTCTTATATGAAAAAAATTCATTCATATGAAACAATGGTGAAAGTAAGAATGTAAATAGAGTGCAAATGTGAATTAGCAATTACTTTCTATAATATGTAAATGCTTATTTTTTTTTTTTTTATAATTAATTAAAAATAATTTTCTAATCAAAATATTCTATAATGTTAAAACAAAAATTAAACAGAATAACAAGTTGCATATTATTATACAATAAAAATTGAATACTAAGCAATGATTATAACAAAAAATGAATAATAAGTTTTTTAAACATGGCATAGTTGATATATAATATTATTTATATATAAATAAATGAAATACAACCTTACCAACAATTCGTCCACAGTCTCTTTTCTAGGACTTGTGGTCATTCAACCACCCTCAGGAAAAGTTATTCTTCAATTTAAATCATTAAAATTAAATTACGTAAAAATAAATTTAAAATCACAACTGGTCATCATAATATAAAGTTAATCAATTCTGTTATGTAAGATGGTTGCAGTTGTTATAAAAAAATTGTGACCTTTAATTTTAATGATGAATTGAAGAATAACTTTTCGTGAGGATGGTCAAATGACCGAAAGTACTAGAAAAGTAACTGCAGACACATTGCTGGCAAGGTTGTATTTCATTTATCTCTACATATAAAAAAAAAGAATGTCTTGACTGACTAACTCATAATCATCGTACAGCCAGAACTATTATAGGTAGAGACTTGAAATGTTCAGGGTACCTTCGTATCTTTAAGTAGATGTGCACTAAGAAAGGATTTTGCGAAATTTTGATTTTAAGAGGTTCAAATGAATAATCAATAGTATTTTCCGTATCGATTTATTTATGTCAAAAATATTTGTTTGAACATCAATCAATATTGAATGGATGGATTACGGCAGTAAAATTTATTAATAATTCCATTTTTTAATTTAAATTTATTATTAATGTTGTTATTTATTGTTTATTTCTTCTGGATCTTATTTGTTGGTGTTGCTTCTTCCTACCGATCATTTATAAACATTTAAGAAAAAAGAAGTCATATGATTTTTTATGAGTCAACAGGTTAGTGTAGTGTTTCAAAAAGCAAATAAACATGTCAATTGAAAAGATAATTGTCAACGACACGTTAAAAACCCAAACAGTTAAACCTATCAAAGGAGATGGAAACATGCCTGTTTCCATTTTGCATCTTACATGCCTGTTCCAAGCAGTTGCGTTTCACTTATTCAGTGATTAAGAATGATGCCATGAGGTATGAAACACAATTATTTTGTCCGTGGATGATCATTGGATTAACTTTGCTCATATGTCTTATAAATCTTAAAATATGACAACTTTCCAACTTATGAGGAATATGTACGCAAAATGTCAATTTATTCAGTCTATGGTGGTTATTGCAAATTAGTTGCAGCTGGTAAGATTTTTCCATTTTTATTTGAAGTTTATTACAACTGCAATCTTAATTGTAAATTTGGTACTGACACATTGCCTGTAAAAAGATTGCGTCTTACTAGGAATATTAATAGTGGTTATTTCGATGTATAATTGCCTGATTTAGAAGACGATCATTTCACAAAATTCTTCAACTATTCCTGTTGGAAATAATAAAAAGCGTCGTGTGAGGTTCACAGACAGAACAAGAAAGTAAAAAAAGCAGCGAAAAAGTATGCACAAATCAACCCAGAAGGTAACAGAGTAGCTGTGAAAAAGTATCAACAAATTCATTCAGAGGCCCATAGAGCTGCAGTAGTAGCCTATCAAAATAGGCATCCAGAAGTACATAGAGCCGCTGCAGCTACATATCAAAGCAATCATGCTGAAGTTCATAGAGCATCCCAAAATCGATATGAGTGCAAGATTCCAGGGATTCGTACAGAAAATCGTTTGTACCCATGGAAAAATAAAAGACTGTTTGGTTTGGCTTATGATCCTAATATAGATTATAAAAATGTCAGTTTTGTTATGTTCTTAAATTTTAAGGTGAAACACCTGGCATGTGCTGCAATTCTGCAAAAGTACAGCTAGAAACTTTGAAATCACCACCTGAACCATTATGTGCCTTATTAAATGGCGATCACCCTGACCATGACTTTATTGATCATAGAAAATATAATAGTTGTTTTCAGATGACATCTTTTGGTGCTAAGCAGTTTTTTGAAGAAGGTTGTATGAGACTTTTAAAGTGCACGGCCAAGTTTACCATTTATATGGCAGTTTGATACCACATTCTCAGGAAGAGGCTAAATTTTTGTAAATATACTTTGTTGGTGAAGATGAAAAGAAGTTAAACTTAGATGCTCTAACTATCCAGAATTCAAACAAGGATTGGTGAAACAGTTGCAAGATATGCTCCATAAAGAAAATAAGTACATAGACTGAAAACTACCATTTTTTGTGTGGGTTTTTATTTCGCGACCGATCATCGGACCTTGAAAAAAAATAACCCTCTTAACTGTCTCAAAGATCTCAGAAATTCAAATGCACTCAAGGGAGAAGTTACTGTCCTTTTAACTGGAGGTTTTTTAAACTTTACCGGTAGTGCCTAGAGGAACTCGAGTTAAAGATGTAGAGGCATGTATCAAGACTTCATATCTGTGGCCTCATATAGTAAAACTCTCTCTTACCAAAAATATGAGAGTGCATCTAAAAGGAGACAATACTGCTGGACAGTTTTCTGAGCTTCCCTTAAAAATAGGAGATGGCAAATTCCCTAAGTCTGAAGGAAAAATTACTTTACCTGCATCATTAGGTATAGTAGTAAGTACTTTAAAAGAGCTCATAGGTACAATATATCCGGATATTCAAAACCTCAGAAACAAATCTACGGACTGGCTATGCGAAACAGCCATTTTGACTTCAAAAAATGAAACAGCAGCTAAAATAAATCAAATATTATTGGAATCATTTCAAGCAGAAAGGATGGAATATAGATCCATTAATTCAGTATTGAAATTTGCAGTTAATTAGCCAGTTCAATTTCTCAATTCTCTAAATCCACCTGGGTTTCCACCACATGTGCTAACTTTGAAAGTTGGTGCTCCAATTACATTACTGAGGAATCTTTGTCCACCTAAGTTATGCAATAGTACAAGACTGTATAATTGCCGTTCAAAAAAACTTTAATGAAGCTAAAATTATCACTGGGTGTGCCAAAGGAGAATCTGTGCTCAACCTCGCATAACAATGATACCATGAAACTATCCGTTTGAATTTAAGAGAATGCAGTTTCCTGTTAAAGTATGTTTTGCAATGACAAACATTACAAGTTGCTGGGGTTGATGTTAGAGAAAACTGTTTTTCACATGGGCAATTTTATGTGGCATGCTCCAGAATCAGCAACCCTTCAGATTTATTTATTTTGGCACGAGAAGGAAAAACATCTAATGTAGTTACAAAGAAGTTCTAGAATAATTTTATTTTTATATTATACTTAAAATATTTATATTAATTTTTGTTATTTGTTATTAGTTATTTAATCTTTTTTTTTTTATTATTTATGGTGTTTATTATTTAAATATTTATTAAAATAAATTCTGTAAATAACATGCGATTAAGAAGTTTTTAGTATTTATTAGTCGATTTTTAAAAGCACTGGGCCTGTGAGGGCTCGGATGGAAAAAAGGGTAGACTTTTTTTTTTGGGAGCCCGCAAGTAACTATGATGATAATGATGATTATGAGTGATAAGAACAGGAGTTCTATTATCTATTTCTGACATCATCTTTTAAACATAGCAACATAATAAGCAAAAGCATCACTCCAAAACATTCAATAAATATGTTTAAAATTCAAGTATCGCGTGGGCTAGGCCGCGACGGGTAACCTGCTAGTTTATATATATATATAAAAAAGAAAGAATAACCTAAACTCATCATCAATTTTGACAATTTAATTTTTTATTTAAAAAATATTGCACTTAAGGTAGCTGTAAAAAATCCTTATAGCAGGACCATCAGAAGAACTTCTCAATCAAATATTAAAAGAATCAGCTAATTTGGTTCATAAGACATGACAAACACACAAACATACAAAATAAATAAAAAATTACGTAAACATAAAATTTAAGTTCATTTAAAGTGAAATGAAATTTCAGGTAATATAAGTAAATTAAACGAGGTAACACATCCAAATTCAACATTTTTTTCACAATAAAGGAGGCTAGAATTGGGCACATTCTCACTTACCACTGCAGTATTTAACTTGCATTTCTAACTTAACCTGTAAATAACAAAAACAACAAATAGTTAAAAATTAAGAAATTACATCTCTGTGAGTAAAGAGGCTTCATGATTTAAGAAAAGAGAGTGTATTATCAATTATATTTTTAGTATATACATATATAGTAAAATTTAATATCAGTAAGTTGGAATTTTTAGTATATAAAGGATGTAAGAAGAAACCTTTAACATGCAACATATTTAAACATTTACCATAACCAAACATGAATCAACTAAGCAGAATGTGCCTGATCGCCCAATTCCAGCAGAACAATGAACTACAGGAGGTCCAACATTAGGACTTAAAGCACCACTTCGTCGTACTTCAGCAAGAAAATATAAGAAAGCAGTTGGACTTTGTGGAACACCAAAATCTGGCCATGTTGTATAATGAAAATGTAAAATCTCACGACTATCTCCACTTTCCAATTCAGTTAATCTACGCAATAAAAATTAATTAAATACTTATAAAGCATTAAGTAAATACATCAAAAATATTAGCAGATTAAAGAAAAAAAACTGTTGAGGATAAATAAAGTGAAATTCAATAAAACATTTGCACTTAAATGAATATGCATATATTTTCAACATATCCCTTCCTACTAGTGCATACCAAGCTCAACTTTTAATAAGCTTTTGAATTTCTTTCAAGAAACTTTTCAGTCTGGTAGGTAGCCAATTTTGCATCACTTCCATGATCTCTTCATCACAATAAAAACTGATTCCCTCATAGTCTTCTTTCAGTGAGCCAAAAGATGAAAATTTCTTGGAGCCATGTCAGAAATGTTCAGAGCTCTATCTTGAGCTCATTGTTTTGTAATCCATATGAGATCAAACATTACCCTAAAGCAAAATCACATTTTTTGAAAGTTTACTTCACCCTTGGGACTTGTTTTTTGCCTTCAGTGTCTACAGTAACTCATAGTAATTTTCACTATTCACCGTTTCACCTTTAGGTGTGAAATGAATAAAAACTGGACTTTTCCAGAACATCAACATCATCATCAATTTTTCTGCAGACATGTTTTGAATTTTTTTTGCCATAAGAAATGAAGGTTGTTTGTTTCTTGCTTTCACAAAGTTTAAGATGAAATCTTAAACTTTGTTATTTAATCTCAAATTAAAAGCGATGGACCCACGTCACATCAACAGTTATCCATCCACTTCAGAAGTAAGTCTTCATCTTCATGTTTCAAAAGCTTGTGAAAAATTTTGGGAAAATGATTTTCTTTGCAGATATCAGACAGTTGGCAGGGAATTCAGCAAGCACAGACTTTGAAAGTTTAAAAAATCATGTATCATTGATAAAGCTGAACCATGGCTTTATCACTTACATCATCCTCAACTTTAAATTGTGAATCATTTTTTAACCATTCTGTTTAATCATTTGTGACATATCCTTTTAAGCCTAAGTAAGATCTACCTTTTTATTGTTCTTTACAGAGAGGAATCCTAAATTCATTTGCATCGGGGATTTAAAATATAGCTGATATAATTGATCAACTAATATTCAGGAAACCAATTAATTTGTAGATCTTGCTTCTAATCAAACAACTCTCTCTAGACAAAGTAGCAGTTATTTTATGTAACATTTCAACATAACCATAAATAAATAACAATGAAACAACACTTCCAATGAACAGATAATACAAGCTTATTATTAGCAGGCAGTCTGTATTGCGAGAGATGTGACTGGGAGAGAATTAATTTCCTATTTTTTAACTTTTTCAGGCATATGATATAATTTCTGTATTTAAAAACATGTTTTTTATCAGAAAATAACATTTCCTCCCCCAAAAAGATGTATTATCATGTACAAAAGAAAACATTCAGAAAAATCATTCCGGATAATTCTAAACACTTATTACAAGGATAATTTCTAAAAAGTTCATAATTTTCTCCTAGAAACTATAAAATAAGAGTAATAAATAATAAATCCTTTATTTTCTTCCTAAACAATCAAAATACAACATTTAAAATACGAATTACACATATAACCTACAAATTACAGTTTAACAAAAAAATATTACTGCATACAAAGGGTAAAATGTACACCCAAAATCCACACCGCAGAAGTTTAACTCTAAATACAATTTAATTTAAAAAAATTAAAACAGTTAGTTATTAAAAAAAATCTATAAATTGTTTAAAATGTATAAACCAAAAAGGCTTTATAAAGACTATAAACATAAAAACATAACAATTATAATTAAATTAAAAATATCTGATAAACTGTTGCTTGAGAAAATCAATACTATAATTTAACACAGGTTGCAAAGAAAAATTTATTTATAATCTGATTATAAAACTTTTCTAAATAACTTTGAACATTGGCTGTACTTGGTACATTCAGGATTACCTGTATTTATGCAAATTTCTAGATTACATTTAAAATAGAATTCTTTTCAAGATACTGTTTTTTTTTAATTTTATTTTTAAGATAAATGTTATTAGCTGCAATCAGCGTGACAAAACCACTGTTGCGGGCAATTCTACTGATAGAAAATATTATTATTCTGTCCAGCAGCAACCATCAGTTAGGAGGATACATAGGAGGTGTGAGAATCATTTAAAATATTCACATTCTACCTAAACACACAGACTTTTTAGAACCTTTACATCACAAATTTTAATGTTGTCTCTGCATATTACAATGTACATAGCTGATTGGTCCTTTACTACTTCGATGTCCAGACATAGAAAATTTGACCTAGTTGTACTGCCAATCATTAAGTGCAGCTACCATATCCAAATCATATTCCATAAAGGTGCTCTTTTAATTTCAGGAGGTCACTTGTTTAAAGAATGTTTAAAAAAACCTTAACTAAAGAATACTGAACCAAAAGGAAGGAATGCCTGATGAAATTCTCTAATCTTTTTCTTTTATTTGTTTTAAGAAACTGTAATGGACTGAAATAGCAAGTTATTGTTTGAATCTTTTCTAAAAAGTATGCCACAGACATTGTCAATATCTTAAAACATAGTTGCTGTCACATTTATTCATAAAATTTTGCCAATGAGTCAAACAGTCAGCTCTGGTGTATCTTTGACCAGTGAACAACCACTAAGCATCAGGCTTTCATCATATTAAATGAATTGCTTGTGACCGAATCATCTAGATAACCAATTAATATATCAAAACAATTACACAAGTGACTCCCTTATACTTCATTATCATCTTGTTCATGATCAATTATCTTCTTACTGTACTCAATCTTTTTCAGGGATGATTGAGGTCAACAGCTACCCTGATCCAGTATCTTCACAAGATTTCCTTCTATAATTAAGTGCACTTTTCTTCCTCAGTCAATATCACTTTCTCATGAATCAGTTGAGGAGTCATGCTTTGCAAAGACAATTTTAGGATTGCATTAACCATAGTCTTTTCTTTAACATCATGTTATGTTTATCACACCTATACACAAATAAAACTATCAATTAGCTGATATTTTTAAATGAGTGCATTTATATTTATAATACAAATACACTCTCAAGAACCTTACTCATCTGCATATTGGGCTAGATCATATTTTTTTTAACATTAACTGTCCAGGATTATTCAAATTCAACAGACAATGCTATGCTCAGCATTATCGCATTAAACTGAGTAACTATAACACTAGACCTACGTAAATGTATTTTACAACTACAACCTACAAATAAATAAAAAGTATCTAATTAATTATTCCCTAATCTAGCAAATTGTAAAAAAGAATTAAGTACCTAAGAACTCTTTTAATATAATATGATGCTTCAATTTCAGAAACAAATTCAACTTTCAGAAGAGCCTCTGTAAATAACATTTGATTTTCACCACCTTTATTTGATCCCATTGGCCAATATTGATGACATTTCACCTGAAACCAAACATCATGATATACTAAAGGAACAGAAAGCATATCACTTGAAAATAATAATTAATTAAAAACCACCTTTTATAGATAAACAAAACAAAAAAAAAAAACAATTTAATTACATGAAATTACTCGGTATGGCCAATTTATCTCTTCATAAAATCTTCACTCAAAAACTCAACAACAATAATTCAAGAAATCAATGCTACATACAATTTAATAGGAAGTGAAAATTTACCAAAAAACTAAAAACCATCAATAAAAACTTTTACTAAGAAGAGTGAGCCATCATACGTTTAGATACAAATGAATGAAAAATAAAAATGATTGGAAAAAATAAACATAAATTAAAAAACTAATCACAAAAAAAAATGTATTGTAGGTCGTAGTATTTTTAATCCAAAATTGCTGAGGAAAAATAGGGTGTGGCTTATGCTAAAGATATATGAAGAGAAATAGGGTGTGGCTTACACGTCACTTAAAACAGTTTATTAATAAACAAAAATTTTTGATATGCACTTTGTGAAAACACTAACAGACTAGATTTTGCACTGTAACATCCAGCCCTAATCATCAGTTGACTTCATGTTGACATTAACACCTAGTCTTACTCGTCCTCATTAACCCCACAATATCCTCATTCTCAGATAAACTTTCCATATTGAGTTGTCTTCTGTGCCATCTATCACTGGAGGTGACTTTGAAATTCATGATGACAGTTTCGTGTGGATGAGTTTCCATGCACCCATGATCCATTCACAGAATTGATGTTTCTTCAGACAACTGGTCAGAGTCTCTTCCTTCAAACTACATCTCCAGTCATGATAGAAACCCCATAAATGAGCCTTGAAAAGCCTATTAATGGAAATTTTGAGTGGTTCTAACATGCCAGTCATCCCTCCTACATCACAACCATGTCGTTGCTCTTCTTCTTCACTTTTTCTGTTAAATGACCTCGGAAACTGTCTATGAAAGCATGGACCTGTGATGTAACAGCGCACCTGAGCACCGAAACCATACTGTCATCAACCAATCCAGGCACAATTTGTCAGTCTCATCCTTTCTGTTGCACTCTTACCAATATTCCAATCATCAGCTTCTCCTTAGACATGGTTTTATGTTTAAAAATAACATAAGATGGGAGTTTGTGTCCAACAGCAGTGATACCTAGCATTATGGTACATTACTGTTTTTCTGCTCCTAAAGTTCATATGTGCACTGTATTTCAAAAACTTCATTCAATCTTGTTTTACTGGCACACTGAAGAATGTGAGAGTTTCATCTGCATGTCTTAACTGCCCCCTGCTGTAGTTGTATTTCTTCTGTAACTTCAGAACATGTCTTTGAAACATAAACAGTTACTCCTGGTAGGTGTCAGAAAATCGCTGTGCCACTGTTGTGCACCGCCGAATCACAAGGTCAGTTCATGCCATAAAGTGTCTTTTTCAGCCATAACTGGCTTTAAATTCATTCCAGCAGGTTTGTTGTAGCATCTGTTCCAGCAAATTTGTTTCTACTTGCCATGAAGAGTATTTTGCCTTTTTGCTATGAAAAGACTGTAGATTTTTGGGATGATTTTTTCAAGAGAATCTCTCACTCCAATTTATCATTCCACATTTTCTCATCCATATCATCATATTTCTTCCCAGCTGCTCAGTACAGCCCAAGCTGAGAGCAAAAGGTCAATTTTTGCTCTTTTAATTGGAGAATCATTTCCTAATTGTTCTAAAGAGAGTCAAAGACCAATCCAGGTAGAGCTTTAATGGTGTAGACTGCATTATAAGTTAACCTTTTACTTTAAACTCGTGTAATATATATCTTTACGATTTTAAATATATGAGTATTTAAATACTTCAAAATATTTCTATAATATTTAATTACATTAAATTTTATAATTTCATTAAAAAAAGAATAGGCAGAAATTGCTTCCTTTATGATGACTGTTAATATCACCATATAGAAAAATATTTTTATTTATTAAAAATTAATAAATAAAAATATCACCAATTTAACCAATTACTTAATAAATAATTGGTTCTGAAACAATAGCTATTTGCTACATATTTATAACTTGTCAATTAATATAATATAGTAAATATAGCTGCTGCATCATACTTTTAGACAACACCAGTTTATACCACTCCCAGATTCGGTACATCATCATAGCACAAATCATATGGAACAATTAAAGGAAGAAAAACCTAAAATAATAAAAAGGAAAGGGAGGGTTGGGTTAGAAGGTGATCTATCGGACAATGGAATGTCAATTTCTTATAAAAAAGAATCCCTTAAATTCATTATGTTGCCAGAATGAAATTCAGTGACCAAGGCCAATGTGAAGAAGATACAGTTGAATAGAATCATACAGCTCTCTCGCTCCCTTTCTATACATGTTACTACCTACAAAATAATTATATCTGATTTCAGAAAGACAATTCAAAATGTTGAATATAGAACTTGCAATGTATGGCTAACATGTCCTTTAAAATATGATTTTTTTACATTATCAGAAATATGTATAATGAAGTTCTACACAAAATTTAAAAACAACTGGTTTTATTTTTTTGTTGAAAAAACAAACAAATTAAGATGAATGTTAAAAATTCATTATATAGAATATTTAAGTAATTTCAATTTCTAAAACATAATAACATAAAAGGAAGGTATTCTGAACAAAAAATATCTTATATTTTTTCATTCCATTAACTGCAGGCTTACACTCAATTACACCTATTCTCCTATCTTTAATATATATATATATATATTAATCCAATCAACCTAAGTACAGAATTAATAAATAAAATGAAATAAAATAGGATGACATCTACCTTATTCCATACTTCATGCAAGGGAACTTTCGTAAGTTACTTCCTTCATCAGTTGCTCCAAATAATTTTTTTTTTCAAATCATTCGTATCAGATTAAACATTAAAATTGAAATTAAAAATCATCCTATACTATACTTAAGATTTAAAATTCTTAAAAGATTCTTTTCCAAATTAAAATCAAAACAAAAATGAAACTAAAAATGTTTAGATTCAATTTTTTTTTTAATTAAAAGTTGAAATTAAAATTAAAAATTGGCATATATATTAATATGAAGTCATTTACTAAAATTAAATTAAAAGTTGAAACTAAAATCAATGACAAAAACAAAATAAAATAAATAATTTAAACAAAATAGAAATCATATATATATATTATTTATTTTTTTTAAATAATTTTTTTTTGTTTAATCATATATTTCGAGGCTTTCATCCATTCCTAAAAGGCTTAACTATTTTTTAAAAAAGCTCATGAATTAATTTGATGTTGGCCCTAATCAAACTTAAGAATATACAGCATTTTAACAGGAAATTGTCTATCCCTCTTTTCATCTCAGAGCAGTAGTACTTTTGTAACTCTCTTGCTTGAATGTCACTAAAATGAAAATTTATTAATGCTGTAACAGAATATTTACATAATTTCAAACAAATTAAATCTAAAACATAGTTTTGTAAATTCGACATTTTTCCAGTTAATCATATTCTATCAATGGCAGAAATACACAGAATGCTGGCTCACAAATATGTCAAAACATCTGGAAAAAAATGACTAGATATTTATTTATATGAAATAAGAACCAAATGAATTTTGATGAGGGGAATTGTCTACACTAGCTAATGGCTAAAAGGTTTACACAAATATTTAATTTTAAACGCTTTTTCCAACATTTTCTTCAACTCCAGAGGTACTCACATTCAAACAATTGGCTTTTCAATAAAGACAAATGGTATCTTACTTTCCAGTGACGTTGAGGAACAAAAATAAAACAAGAAAGATGAAATAACAGTATATACTATAATCTGAAATGATGAAAGATAAGCAGCAGGCTGTGTATAAGTGAAAAGATGTGTACAACTGTAGTGAGAGTGACAATGCTCAGATACACGAACAATGACTATGCAGATTAAATTTTTGATCATGAAGATTGTAAAGGGAAAATGAATGTGTGGAGCGGCGAGAAAGGACAAGATGAAGGTACACAATAGAGGACCAGCAAAGCAATGGACAACAATCTGTAGTAATACAGTTTAATATTATTTGGGCTCAAGGAGCAAAGGAGGAAAGAATGTTAGAAACAAGATTCAGACAAAGTAGTGGGAAAAAGAAAAAGAGGAATACCAAGTTAAGTCAGAAAACTAAGGTATAGAGGACATGAAAATTGTTGTTGGTAAATGAGAGCCCAAATTAAAGAAATAGCAAAGAATTGAGTATGGGAACCCCAACATCAAGCAATACATAATAAAATAACAGTAAAGAACTGTCCAGTGTCATAATAAATTAACATGTATTCATACACATAATTAAATTTGATTCTTAAATTTGTAGCCCTAATTCCACAATTGCTAAATAATTCTAATCATCAAATCAGAATGCAACCGTAAGAGCTCACTAACACAATGCTTAATGAATATCTTTAAGCTAAAAATAAGAATAAATGTTGAACTGCCTGCTCAATTATCTATTAATCAATTACCTCAGTTTTCCTCGGATGCATTCACATCATGGTAAATCCAATTTCTGGAAATTTGCAAAAAGAGATAAAGGGCTCTTAGTTTAAATATCAACTAAGCTAATTTATAGGTAATTTAACATAAAATAGTTATACAAGTGACATGAGCATTGAAAATAGTAAATAAAGTAACTTAAATATAAATTAAAGAAACTCTAAATTTGTAAAATTGTTTATATTTAAGCAAAAAATATAAGATATACAAACCTGATCTTTTTCAATGATTCTATTAAGCATAATAACAGCTGAACAATTCTGTTCCCAAACCATCAACCAAAAATGATCAGTAGTATTTGGAAGAGGTCCTTGTGTCAAAATATATTGTCTATCTGCTTCCTCCATCTGTAATAGCAACAATGCAGTAAACAACAGAAAAAAATCAATTCAGTACAACCCCACCAACCTGAAATCAAAGCCTCTTTCAACTGCAAATTATTTAACCTGTCAATTTATTAATTCTCATATACCTTTTTACTTTCCTGCACAAAGTAAAACAAGTATTGTGATCACGAACCATTTCGGTTTTCAAATTTCAATGGAAATATCCATTTTGACTAGTTTCAGCATGACGTCTGTACGTACGTATTATGTATGTATGTGCATATGTATCTCGCATTAACTCAAAAACGATTAGCCACAGAATGTTGAAATTTTGGATTTAGCACTGCTCTAACAACTAGTTGTGCACCTCCCTTTTTGATTCCAATCAAAATTAAAACTTCAATTAATGAATTATTTGGATCTTAAAGGGAACACACATTGGTTTGACTCGCACTTCTATACCTTTTGGTTTTTTTCTTTTTTAAATTTTCTTTTTTTTAAATTTAAATATATTGATTAAATCATTATTAACCTGTGATTTTAAAAACATTTTTATAATAAATAATAATTCAATGATAAAAAAAGTAATTATTAGTGAAATAAAATTGTATGTACTTTTAAAAATGTCTAAATGTAATTTAATAGGATTACATATATGTATATGTAAAATATTTGGCGAAACATATGCACTTATTTAATATTAATTGAAAATTATAATTTAGAATTGTATTATTTTTTTTATTTTCTTAGTAAATTCTTATAAAAATTTGTTCATTTATTTTTAAAAGAATCATTTTATTTAATTATTTGACAGAAAGATAAAATATATTTTTGAATTGTTCATATTAAAGTGATTATTGAATTTTTTTTTCATTTATGCATAATATGCACAAGATTCTTGGTGGGTATTTCAGATTTCTGGTACACATAAGTTAATAACAATTAAACTATTCCATTTAGTGAACTCCTGTATACTGGTTACAAATATTAAATTTGAACTTATAGTGTAGAATAATCAGTTTTTATTATTGGATTATTTGTAAACAATTTATTTAAAGAGTATTCAAGAGATTTTACTCTAATATTTCAGGTAAGATTGTTGAATTAATAATTTAATCTGATGTTAATAAAAACTGATACTTTAGTAATTGTGTAACTGTCAACTTTTATTAATGAATTGGAGGATCAAATCTCACTTTCAGATGAAATAAGTTTAAATGAAGTGCAGAAAAAATGTATATATGTAATTTAATAGACATACAATGAAGTCATGTGGTGTCAACATCAGATTTTTTAATAAAAGAAATATTTTTTAAAGATCTACAAAGATAGCTGAATTGTAATAATAACTCATAACTTGAAAATGAAAAGAAATAGTCAAACGAAATAAATATGCCATAAAACTATATTTTATTTGCTATTTAAAAATTACATTTATTTTTCCATATAGTCACCATTTACAGCTAAATTTTTTCAATGAAGAATTTGCCTTTTCTTGATCCACAACCCTACTGCGTCCCTTCAATTAATCATCCACGGTGAAATGAATGCCCTTAATATACTTCTTTAATTGTAGAAAGAAAATGAAAATTGCAGGGCGCCAAATCTGGAAAGTATGGACGGTGTTGAATGTGTTCACATTTCAATTTCACAAGAGTCTTGGTGGTTGCACACAATGTCTGTGGCTGAGCATTACCAGTATTACAGAATTAATGGCTCCATGCATTGTCATAACATACAAATCTATTAAGGTACTTTAATGTCTATATGTATTGCCAGAACTTAGAAATGACATCATATTTCAAATAAAAACTTACATAAACTTTGTTTAAATTTCTTTACTTTCCTATTCATCTCATCTCTCTACCTCCTATTTAACCAAACCAATTTATTTTTCACCCTCATGTAACACCATATTTCAAAGGCCTGTACATACTTTTCCTTTCTGCTTTTCTTACTGTCTTCATTCCACAAACACTAAGTGCTACTACATTCCATACAAATATTTTTTAGATTCTTAGATCTATATTTGATAAAATCAGGATTCTTTCCTGTGCAAAATGGCTCTTTCATGTCCACATACTTTTAAAATAGAGTATGTAAGCTTATCAAGGCAGTAATTTTAAGTGTACACTTTCATTCAATTCTTAATTAACTGGGTAATATTCACAAAAATGTTATTTTAACTACATCAAATTATTCTAAAAAAATTATCCAATAATAAATTCCTTAAACACTTAAGTTTTATATTATAGTTTACATTATAAAAGACTTTCAAAAGTAACTTATTGGGAAAAACATGTTATAAATTTGAAAATAAATAACATTCATAAAAAAACACATTCTAAAATGTTGTTAACCAAACCCCCCCTCCTCCAATAAGCCCATTTTTATATAAATATGGTAACTTCTGCAATTATCTTTTAAGCTTTTTTTAGCTCTACCAATATGCTAGATATGCTACCAACATGCTCTACCAATCACATACACTTTTTTTTTTTTGTTTTTAAGTAGAAACTTAATTTAGGAATTAGGGATAAAAATCTTATTTTACTTGTAATTAATTTTTTTATTTAAAAAATTAAATTTTATGTTCATTTTTTTAGTTAATATTATTAATTCATTAGAGTATTACATTAAACAATCTTTAAAAAAAAAGGATTTCCTGTTTATCCAAATTAAGAGATTTTTCATATTATTGAGTTTTGACTTATGAAATTGAAATTACAAGGAAAACATGAAATATAAAAAGAATGAAATAATGGCAAATAGTGTTTAAAAAAATAAGCTAATATAAATAAATTAAATTTACTACATTAGGAACTGTTTTAAATTTAACTTCATTTTATTAGAAAAATAACAGGTAGAGGTACCACTAAAAAAATTAAAAACCACTAACAAATGCTAAGAATGCAATTAAATAGTTCCATTGAACTACTACATCACATCATTCTATGAAATGTACAACAATTATTGTTGAGTTTACTTCACATTATTAAAAAACATAATACACTAACTGTATTCTTAGAAATAATTATATTATGACAGACCAAATACAATTACAGAAACACATTCAAGTCATTTTTTATAGGAAGTCAAGTCTTGGAATTACATAAAATTATAACTTACAATACGTATAATAAATATAAACACAAACCATTCCATAATAGTGACTAGATAATGGCTAAATGTTTTATAAACAAAGGTAAAACTTTGCATTATAAAAATATTTATTCCAATATATAGAAAATCATTCAAAGTAAATTCTTACTATTCCAAAAAAGAAGGAAACTTAACATGTTATTCAATTGATTTTATGCATGGCCCAGGCGCGCGCAGACACACACACACACACACACACACACCCACACACACACCCACACCCACCCACACACACACACACACACACACACACACACACACACACACACACACACACACACACACACACACACACACACACACACACACACACACAATCTGTTAATAATTAAATAAAAACATAAATTAAAAATGTAATAATTATTAATAGTGCTTCTTTGGAAAGAATTCAACATTGATGTTTAAAAAAAATCAATCCATGAAAATTATTCAAAGCATACTAAAATTATACTACAATTATAATTAGAAAATAAGTAAATAGGTGCAATATTAAATAGCAAAGATAACACAGTAAACACAGTATAACATAAGTAACTACAAACAAATTTATTTAAAAATCATTTTTATAAAAAAAGTTAGAAACAACTCAAAATTACTTATTGTGGGCAGAGATGGATGTCTACTGCTGCTTGATCTAGTTGGAAGAAGGAATGTAAAATTTTTTTTGTAATTAATATCAAAGTAGATACCAATTTTGAACAACAAGTAAACATACACATTGATATAATCTCCTGCAATTACACAAAAAAGGTACCCTCCCACTTTTTAAATGTTTTCTTGCAGTTTTAAAATATTTTACAATTTTGTTCATAAAAAAAATGCTTAATTACATTTAAGAACATAATTTTATTTGTTTATAAAATTAATTTTTTAATGATTAAACTGTTACTTTAGTTAGCTCTTGGAAAAACAATTTTGTTTATATATGAAAATGTTTTTTTCTCTTTTTCCACTAGTAACTACAAGTCTGGGGCCCAATTACAGCTACAATATTCTTTATTTAAGAAAAGATGAATTTTATAGTACTAAAACAAGACAAGGATACGTGCTTATTTCCATTAACAACAAAATGCAAAATGTTGTGTAAGTAAGAATTACTATTAAAACTTCTGATCAGTAGAATACTGGCAAATTCTACAAAAGAATACTACTTTTAGAAAAGAATATTTGTTTAAAGTACAAGTGCAATATACTCCATGCTTATAAGAAGTGACTGCACTTTTTCCAACATTCCAATAGAGGGCCAAACATTCTCCCCTTTTATAATAGAAGTTCTTTCCTTCATAACATTTTGTCATCTTAATATCAAATAAAATTATACATTTATATACTTTCAATATTATTCCTGTTAAACACTCTAAAAAAATTCCTATCATACAGACAGCAAAGACAGAATTCTTTTAAACTGCCATAATACTGAAATTGGAATAAACTTAAGTTGATTAAACATCAGATAAAATTAATTTTAAACATACTTAAACTACATTACTTTTACATGTTTACCTTTTATGTAATCTATCATGTATGTTAAGCAATTTAATTTAAATGGTTAATGTTTTCACATTACTGTGAAAACAGACAAAATTTTACTTTCATTTTTTATTTCAGTTACTCCAATAGATTTTCTTCAAATATATTGAAACTCTCAAGAATAATACCAAACAGTATTATATGTTGTAAAAGTAATTTTTTCCAACAAGTGGATAGTAAGACAGCACTTTTAAGATAAGATCCTTCTTTTGTGATAATACTGTTCTTTTGTGATAATTATTTGATTAATAGATTAATAATTATGTTATAATGCATTTACATAAATATTAATAAATTAAAAACAAAAATGATTGAAAAAATATGTGCACTTAACTTAAGTTCGATGCACATTAATATTCCATCAAGGTTACAATCAGGCAGCAGAAAAAGGATAAGGGGTTACAGATTAAGAGTAAACTAACAGTGCTTGCTGCAACTTCAGGAAAGTAATTTTTAAATATAACTGCCTCCTCCTGACAATTATAACTATTATTTAGATACAATTATGCAAAACAGATTATGTATAATGAGATCTCATCCATATAAAAAGAACTGATTAATCAGGCTAGTCAGTTTAAAAGTGGGTCAGTTATGATGGATGATGTAAAAAAGCTGTTAAAAAATAAAATAAAAGATATATAACAAAAAAAAAAAAAATTGTAAAAGATATTAAAAATAATCTTATTAGGTTTAATTTTCTTAGAATTTAGTAACATCTTATCAATGAACATGTAAGCATTATAAATATGAATAAATATATACACAGAATCTTTCAACAAATAATAAATTTATCATAAATAGTAATTATAATTTTTTTTAAGATATAAAATTTCTGATACAAATAGCATACACAAACGAGTATTAATAAAATGCATATATAAAAAAAAACTTTAACTAATATATCAGGATATAAAAATGATAAAAACTAATTTCATTGACATATCAATTTCCTAGAAGTATGCCTGACCGATAATGTCAATTGATAACAAATATTACTATGTTTACAAAAAAATTAAACAATACGAAAACCATTCATAACTAAGTAAAGCATTTAATTACAAAATTACAGTTAATATAAAACAAAACAAATAAATAAATAAGAAATGTAGCCAAAACATTTATGTTAAAGATATAAAAACGTCATTCAATATATAAATATTTAATACAAATAAACAAATCCTACAATTAATAACCAATAATAATCTCTGATAAAATTAATTAAAAGTTGTTACATCATCACCATCATCATCATCATACATACATATATAAATTAAAAAACATAAAATTGTCAATAAATAAACATAAAAATCAATTTCTTAGAGGCTTAAAAGTGTAATAAAATCACCATACCAAACTTAAAAAGAAAGACATCAAATTATAACAAAAAATATATCACTGTATTATATTACCTTAACAATATTAGCATTAATGTAATCACATGTTCCTTTTTTAAGAATAATTCTAGTGTGATCATATGGGCTAACATCTCTGTAACGATTTAAATTTTTATTTTTCAGTTTTTTTGCTTCAACTGCTGAATAATCAAATTTTAAACATTCTTTCCTAATATCCTGAAAAAAATTAAAATAAGTTAATAACTAAGTAAAAATGTAATTAAATATCATGTGAATAAAAAATAACAGAATGTCAATTACATGGAAAATTAATCATGAATAAATTTATACATGGTTATATCACACGAACCAAACCAGTTAAACCACATGGATTTAATTTTCACAACTTTTTCAAAATCACCCCATACGTTTTTTTAATATAATCCTCACCTTGTCCTTAAAAACAAATGGCATAACTTAATAATGCCTTATAGGCACACATAAATATACTTCAACCATATGATACCTTATTATTTATAATGAAGTAGGCTAGAAGTTTGACAGAATCAAATAGAATATCTGTTAATTCAAATCAATAATACATTACTATATACATTGACATGAAATTAATTTCTTTTAAACTTATCATAATTAATGTAAGTTAACTTCCAAATACTTATCATTAAGTGTAATTGTTAAACTGCTTAGTAACTTTGCAAGGTACTAATAGCCCACTAATATAAAAGTAAATAATTTACACAAAATATTATTAAATTAACAACTCTTGACCAAATGTTCATATATTTATGATTTGACAAAAAAACAAGCTTCAGGTTGCACACTCATACATTTATATAAAATTCTGCTTTAGTCAGTATACTCATACTAAGTTGATTACTGCTGCAATATCTCATTACTGTAAACAATTGATTTCATTAAAAATTTTACACTATATAGCCACTGGAAATAGAAAATGAAAAGGCTGTCATGTCTGCAATCTGTCTATTAAAGTCTATTGCAAAGACTGCAAAGTCTATTAAACATTGTATACCAAAACATGATTTGGTATTCAACTTATCAGTTCCCCCTTTTATTTTAGTAAGGTTTTATTTCAGAACATTTATGGAAAAAAATACAGAAAATGTTACAAATAATGAACATGACTTTGATGATATACACAGTTTGGTATGTGAATAAATGTTGAAAAGACTATAATGAAACAGAGCTTATGGAACTGAATTACAATGGAATTTTAATGACATATCTTGTAAAAAATAGTGACAATATCTGTAGCGATTGGTTTCCATTAGATAAATTGAAGTTACAGAAGTTTCACACTAAACTTCAAGTTTGAAAGACTAAATACACTATGCTCAACAATAGTGTTAAGTGGCTTAATTAAACATCACTCACATAGTTTCATAATGTAATATTTCTAAGAGCAAGGTTGTTCCTCACAAAGCCTGAACTTGTTCTTACCTGGCTTTTCAACTTTTATAAGAAAAACAATTTCTGTTGCAGCATATATTTGAACTGATCAATGCAAACTTATTGCAGTCAGGATGGACAGCTGTTTCCAGGAAGGGACCTTGAGCAGATGAGGTTCAGACAAATCCAATTTATAGGTCTTTTACTGCAGTTCCTCCACAAACAGATAGTCTTCTTTCACTATCAATCTTTTTTTCTTATCTGTGGATCTCTTCTTCATATTGGGTTATTTGGATCAAACCTAACAGATCTACATTAGGACACAGGATCTTCTATGTCAGACATTCATGTATGAGCTAAGGAGGATGGCTATCTAAGGGTCTATCCAGGGTCTTTGTTTCAAAACAAGACCCAATGCCTGCATAATAAAATATGAATAACATGCTTCAAGCATAAAGCCTGGCCCCCTAACCCTTCTTAGAATACAAATACCAAATGACAAGCACAGTAAAGATCTATTTTCACATATTAAATGTCTTTCTGAACAAACCATTAGCAATAAAACTGGTTTCATAAATAAAACATAATATCAGCCAAAATACTTAGTATCGCCACACACAATTGAGAAAATTCCATAATATAAAACAACAATGAACATCATAAAATACAAGATTTTATAAATACAAATGCAACAGATTTTTTTTAAGCTAGATTACACTTATAACATCTATCTTTCTCATACAAACAGCAAACATCCACAAGCCTTTTGTGTTGAGATTAATGCACTGGATTTGACCGTTGCATAATCAATTAAAAATAAGTAAGCCAACAAGTAGTAACTGAATAATTGAAGTTTTTCAATAAAATTACAGTTAAAAGTAATCTTTATTTAATATTAATACAATCTAAGATACTTATACTTGTTAGAACTGTACGTTATAAATTTATTTTTCACTATTAACCAAAATGCCAATCAGAGTATTAATGTTTACACAGTAGGATACAGATTTTAATATTATTTTATAATTCAACCACACTTAAAAAAAAACACCTAGTTCAAAAGAAATATAGAACCTGGGCCTAACAGTTCTACCTAGTGTCTCAGTAACTAAGACTAAATGCAAACTAAGAATTATCTCACATTTAATTGGTTGGCAACAATTAAATAGGTAATCATATTTAATTAACAACTATTTTATAGCAATCACTCATGCAATACAAAATTTAGGATATAATTAAGGAAAAAATAATTTCTTCCTCACTCTGTGTGCCCTACTTAAATTGTATATTTGTATAACCACAACAAAAACCCACATTAAAAATATTACATGCTGACACAACATATTGATCACAAAATATTGCACTCTACAGACCAGAAGTTGGTTAACATCAAGTATTATTTATCTAAACAGTTCTTTTGTTTATATGGCAAAGCATTAAAATATTTAGTGTAAATTGAAAAATTACACTGAATTAAATGCATCTGACAGCCCAATCACATGATAAATAGTTTACAATTCCCACTTAGATATTATTGTCTTTTAAATAAACTGTAAGGTTTTTGTTAACAAAAACTCTAATTAAAGGTTTTCAAAAGAAAACTGAAAAAACATTATTTTCTTTTTCTCTCCAACAGCATGTCCACTATGTTCCACAAAAATCAACATAACTTTCCCAGTTCTTGCAAGTATAAATTAAATACTGCAAAAAAAAAAATAATAAACTAAAAACTGTTATTATCTTTTTTATTAATGTTAATACAGTTTGAATATTTTTTCTAAGAGAAGTAAATTTATTCTACTTTTTTATAATTTCTTTTTTTAAAGTGATTTAAGATGTTGTTAAATTATCAAAATAGCTTCTCTTCAATCAAAAATATTTTTAAATTGGGAGAACCAAGTAAGGTCACATCAGATTGGGAAAGCTAGAAACAAGTATAGTCTTGAAACAGTATAAAAATTACTAACCTGAAATCATTTCAAAAAAATACCACTTAAATATATTATACCACTTAAGATTATAATCAGTTATTTACATAGTTTAAAGTTGTTATTATTAAAGGCAATAAAAAAATCTGAATGTTTCACAGGTGGCTACTTATTTTCTAAATGAATTTGCACATTTTTAAGTTCACAGTTCTATAAGCTCATGCTATAATCTCTGCCTCATAATTTTGAATATAAAACAAATCATACCTATAATTTGTAAAAATATTTTATGGTTTATGAAGTGTGATTTAATATATGATGTTAATTTAAATTTATATATAAAATTGTTGTAACAAATAAATGTTTCTAAATTTTTTTTTTAATTTTGGGATAATTTTAGTATTAATTTTTTTTTTATTCTGCACTAATGAGTTCAAATCCTACACATGTTTTTTCATGTGTTCAGCTAAATAAATTGATAATACAGCAATGAATTTAAATAAATTCTTTGGGAAAAATGACATCCAACTACCAGAAAAACTGTTTTACAGCAGATTAATTTGTTGACTAGATATATTCAAATTAAATATTATACAATGTTAACAACCATGAAAATAAAGTTAACTGTAAGATCGATATTGACAGTTTATTTCAAATTGAATTATTAGTAGCTGTAGTCCTTGAATGTAAAAGTTAAAAAGGTTTTTAAATGCTACTACAAAACTTAATTTAAAAAAAGGTTCAGCACTAACCTAACATTTAATAGCGCTATAACTCTGACAAATCATCGAACACTTCTGTGAGTCAGCGTGGTGACCACTTACGTCTTTTGGGCCATTAAGACATTAACAAAGAAAACATGCACATTAAAAATCAAACGTGTTTCGGGTTAAAAGTTCAACATTAACCTCTAAATTTGCAGATGCTACACACTCCATTAATTCATAGAGATTTTGATCAAATTTTTATCAGGAACTGCAAATTTCAAATGTCAGCACCAAAGTAAGGTTAGGACAAAAATATAATATCAAAAAAACAATAACAAACTACTAAAAAACCTTGAAAGTAAAAATTAACAAGTACTCCAAAATGCATAAATATATTAATGAAATTCATCCAAAATATAAAGAAATACTATAAAGCCAAACCCAAAAAAAAATGTATAATTAACCTGGTATATAGAGGGCCAAGCGTCTTTTGAATTGATGTCATTGTATTCTTTTCTAACACTAGTTTCTGCGTCCATTTTTACAATAAATACATAAAATAAACAAATACAAATTAACAAATAACTTAAAATAGAAACACGCTAACACACGGCAAAACTAACACAAAAATTGTTCCCCATCAAACCAAAGCCATCTCTACCATACGTCGTTGCTTCAACTTCTGACTCCCTTTACCTGTGGTATCAATGGATTAACAATCTTCAAGAAACAAAGAAAATGTATCATAAAAATTTTAAGTTCTGACAGATAGAAATTATTCCCAAGTAAGAAATAGTAGATCAGCAATAATCAATTGTAGTATTCTTTTACTCAATCATTTAAAATAGTTATACATGAAATAAAAATATCTATCTGAATTATATTTAAAGAAATAGGTAGATATGTTTCATAATATCAATTAATGAATAAATAATCCAAATAGCTTTTTAGGGTTTTTTATACCAATTTTTTTAGTTAATTTTGTCATAGTTCAGAATAAGGTACGAAGACAACAGAGCGATTGAGAAACTTCAGTTTCAGCGGTAAATTTTGATTTTTTTTTTGTAATAAAAAAAATTACTGTTTTTATTTACATAAAAAGGTACATTAGTACAGAAAACACAAATAGATCAAATACACTGGGAATCAGACAATATAATAGAGAATAAATACAAAAACATAATATGCATTTAATTGCTTCTAAAAGTTTTATACAGAACAAAAAATGTAATTTTCTAGAAAGCTTACTCTCTTACACAATTCAGGAAATTACTCCCACATGATTTATTTGAGATTAAGTGGCCCTACAGCAGTTTCTACCTAGTGTTTTATTGTTTATAATTAACACAACCTTATTTTCCACTCTTTTTACATTTTTAAAAAGAGATTTTAAAATAATTAAACGGTATAATTCATTAAGAGTAATACTTTCAGATTACATTAAAATTTTTCATGACATGTTGGTTATAACTGATGCAGCTCCTTTAGAAAGTTACTGAATGTAACAGGATCCCTGGATGATAGCCATAGACATTACCACTCCACCATGGAGATCAGCATTTACATTTGAATATTTTACAATATTAAGATGTCTGTCATACCCATACGTTTCCCCAAATGTGAAATAATGTCTTATCAACTTTTTGCTCAGGAGATTCTACTACACATAACCAGAACATGATACGTTAGTATCCCATATGGTACAAATCTAAAGTATTTGTCCAAGCAAAATTTTCTCTTATCAAAAAAAAATTATTATTTTTGAATGAGTAGTCTATAGATACAATATTTTGTACGTGAATATTTTCTTAAAACAATCTTTTTTTTACATTTTTATCAAATTTTCTTTTTTTTTAAATTCAAAATTTTTATTTTTGTTTATGAGCTCCCACCCCCGCATGTGTAATTTCATGAGTTATTGAATAAATATCTCTGATATGTATAACTGTTTCATAACTTTTTTATTAGCAATAGTTTCCATAAAACTGTTTAAGTAAAACAATTTAGTTTAATTAGTATTTAACTTTTTAATTTATTCAAAAGTAAAATACAGTTATCTGGATTTATTGATAAATTAAATTAAAAATTTGTCATAGGCAGTGGCAGCTCATAGTTAAAATTAATGGGGGTGCTACTCCAGAAAATCTTTTTCTGGGCCTTTACAATGTCATGGTTAAAGTTTTTTTGTAAAATAAAAGATCCGAAAAAAAAAGAAGTGTTTTCATAAAAATGAATCAAATAGAATTGCTGGAAGCAGGATAATAATCTAATTTTATATTTTATCATGTTCAAGAATTTAAAAAACCGTATTTGGTTTAACCGAATAAAAAATAAAATGTCAATACAGATAATCCTTTTTAGTTTAAGTAGATTAAAACTTAATAAAATGTCCGCCTAAAAACACTATAGTCCAATGGTGCTTAATTTAATTTCTACGTACACAGAAACAAATACGTAATTAGTTTTTACTAATTACCTTCTCTTTCACCCTTCCAACGTGTTTTTCGACAGATTTGGCAACCAAAGAATCCTTGGTTTCTGCCATCTTCTGATCTCTACTGATAAAACAACTAAACCATTTTCATATTCCTTCCACCGACTAAACTAGAAAAGGGAACAAACAAGGAACATTCCATACATATGCAGAGTAAAACCAGCATGCCAGGGTTGACACTGCAAGAACAACAGTGCTCTTTCTCCCTCGCAGCTTCCCATGCACACAACAGCCAAAGATTTCTATATTATATAAGATTTGCATACTAAGATTTTTGTATCTTTTTCATAAACGGGGGCATGGCTACTGACATTAAGCTTAAGTTTTATATATTGTATAAGTATAAAAAAAGAACTAAAAAAAAAGTACTCATTATATTAAATATTATCGATAATATAAAGTGGAAATAGGGAGTGCTGCCGTACCACTGTGCCTATATGTGAGCTGCCATTGCCACTGCCACTGGCTATAGGCTACAACTAAAGAACGGCTATTTTCATGTAATAGATATTACAGTAGTGACAACAATTTTTTAACATAATTGTAGTTTTTGCAACATTTCATCCAAATTGAAAAATTAAAATTGTTTTTTTTATAAACAGAGGGTATGAAATAAAAATTCTTGAAAAGAGGATTTCATTAAAATATTGTAGGATTTTTTTTTATTAATTGTAACATTTTTATTGTAAAATAGTAATTTATTGGGTATCTTTTGTTCATTATTATCATCATCACTATCACAAAAAGTCATCATAAATTGACAAATGACAACAATTGGTAAATAATATGAAAAATTTATTAAAACAAAAAAGAAAATACATTTTAGTTTAAAAATATAAATATTATAAAAATGTTTAAAAACTTACTTTATACTTTTCATACTTTAATCAAATTATTATCATACATTGCATGAGTTTAATTTGGATTTCAAAAGATAACATCATACATTGGAATTTCTAGTATATTTATAAAATATCCACAAATTTTCAATCAAACATTTACTATACAAAGTAACAAAATAGTAAAGTTTCTGATTGTTGAAATACAACTGTAAATTAACAAAACTTAATTTCCACCCTTAATTTACCCCTGTACAGGAAGATGTTTGCAAAAGTAATGGTGGAATATTGTATTGTCACCCGACCTTAGTAACTGTGAAAAATTCCATCAATAGGTAATGTCAGGAAGTATGTTAAATTAAGGATGCAAGATTTGAGGGCAAACATGAAAAAAAAAGAAAAAACAGAGTTAAAATAAAGCAAGTAATAAATAACATTTAGTAATGAACACACAATATTATTTTACAGACATATTAAATTAGTTATTCTCATTATAAAACATGGAATAAGTATTTTAAATAGTAATTCTCAGATTCATTTCAAAGTAACGTACAATAAAATCCTAGAAAATTGCAGACACTTGAGGTTAATAACAATTTTTTTCTTTACGTTTTCCTAAAGAAAGATAAATATTAGTGGAAAATGATATAGTTTTAAACTAATTTAAAAAATTGCTTTTATTAATTGTATAAATAAATTCATGTACATGCATCCATAATTATGTTTAAAAGTAGGAATTGCATTTTCCTCTACAAAAGAGGAGGAAAGGTATGAAGTCTGGACCCGTTATTTTAAACATTTTTTTACTGAAATCATATCATATCAATCAATAGTGCATGTGTGGTTCATTCACTCCCAAAAACAGTAATTAGTATAAAGTCATTATCTCATGCATAAGATAAGATATTCACAGAGTTGGGGGTCACTGTTCTGGATACATATTGTGAATCAGTATAGAATTTGTTTTCTCTCAAGATGTTTTCTTTTTAGAGTTTAGAAATTAAACAATCTTAAAAAAAGAAACTGAATCTACACTTTCTGGAATGTGTTATATGTTTTCCACTAATTTATTTAAATATATAGATTTCTAAGAATAGTACATAAGTACACATATAGATCATGTCAATATGTGTATTTTAAAAATTAAATACTGCATACAAACATATAAATTGATACTATTAAGTTTCTTCACAACAAATAGTTTATAGTTAGTATAGAAAGCAGAAGGGCAAAGGACACAATTAGTGCATAATTCAGAATTTTTATGAAAGTTTTCAAGTGTTGCAAATGAAGTGGTCTTTTTTACACAATTGTGGATTCATTCATATAATATTTTCTGTTTTCACACTTTTTAGCTTTGAGGAGATACAGATTTATGTATCTAGAAATCTGCAGATATTTACTGATTTATGATGCTTGATTTCAGTTGTTAGATTGGATAGCCAGGATATTGCCCTTATGTACTAATTGTGTCCTCTGTCCTGCAGAGGAATTCAGAAATTCAACTAAACCTTAGAGCCTCTTCATCGAAACTTCTAACTACTCCTCTAAGGTTTGTAGTACCAATATTAATAATTTATTACTACCTTTCCCAACATCATATCCCATTAAACATACTTAATTTACACATTTTTACGAACTGCCTCTGTCCTCTACTTCTTCACAGAAGAAATTGTAACCATGTATTTACATGGTTACATGTAAATTTTATTATTTAATTTAATTTAATTAATTTAATTGTAAATACTGATGTATTTACAATTAAAACCTGAATAGCATATCATGGACACTGGAGAGAATCTAAAATATGACTTCTCATGGTTACAATTGAAATACCTCAGTCAGTCATTTTAAAAAAGACACTATACTTCATTAATTTTTGCAATTCTACTACTTTCAACTTCTATCTGTTTACTTCGAGCAATGGGATGAGTTTTTATAATGTGCCTTGTTAGCGAACCCAAAAAATTGAAATTAACATAACAAATTTCACAATAAAACTTTTTACTCTCGTGCACTTTTTCATGCCTAGTAAGATTACTACGTTTATAAAATTCCATTCCACATCGGTCGCAAAAAAATTTTCTTAGAGAACAATGCATCTCTTTATGAAAATTTAAATCTGTTAAAAATATAAAGCACTTACCACATTCTAAACAAGAATGAGGCCTTATATTTCTATGAATATGCAAATGTTTTGTGAAAGAATATCTTGAACTAAATGTCTTTGGACACTGTTTACAATGATAAGGTCTCGACTTTAAGTCATGTTTTAGTTCATGCTCATGAAGTAATTCACAATTCAAAAATGTTTTACAACATCCTGTAACAAGACAATGAAACAATCTTACATCACCTCCTTCAGTTCTATGCTTATTTTCATGCAATTTTAATCGATTTGTATCTGAAAAAACTTTAAAACAATATTTACACTTTAACTCACTTTTTTCATGTAACTTTTGATGCACTTTATAATTACAGATATGAAAAAATGTTCTATTACAGCCATCAATTAAGCATTTATAAGTCCTTCCTTTCTGAGGTTTTCTTAATCTTTCCTTTTTTGTAAATGATCCTTTACTGCAACCAATTTTTCTTTTACTTTCAAAACTACTATAATCAACTGAAACATTATTCTCTAAAGCCGTTTGATTAAAATCAAGTTCTATATTTATTGTTTCAACATCGCTGTTGATGTTTGATTTTTTACTTTTTTTCCCATCATCATCATCAATAATTAATACATGTTCATTATCAATTGACTTATTCACATTAATAACAGAATTATTAGCACTATTATCTTCATTATCATCACTATGAATAATCTGATAATCATCATTCAAATTAATATCATTATTTATTAATGCCTCCAGTGGATCCAATCCATCAAATAATTTATAATTATCATCACTATCCATCATAATCTGAAACAAATACATATTATAGTGATAGTAAGTAACCATACATTATCTTTTGTAAAATAATAAAACTGAAATAACAGGGAAAATAAATGAATGTGAATGCAACAAATAAGTGTACAAGCTAAACAAAAAATTACCGTAGTATATATATATATATACATACACCATGTTCAATGGTGTGTTCAAATTTGGTCATAATGGATGAAGGTTGGCACTCTCCCACGCCTATAAAGAATTTTTGAGGGAAGTTACCAGTTCAAAGCATGAATGGACCAGTTAGATTTTTAATGTTCCTCAATACTGTCATCTGGTGATTACTCTCTTACAGGGTTCTACTTATAATATATATAATAACATATCCTAGCCTAACAATTCGGAAACTTATTGCAATACTCTCACAATTAAGAATCAGAGATGCAGCTCCTGTAGGACCCAGTTCAATAAATTTTAAGATAACTTTTTATACAAGCAATTCAAAAATTAATTTACCACAGACTGTACTATGTAACATAATATAGGAGAAGCTTATCTCCATGCAGTGTATGCATGAATACTAATCGCAGTAATAATGATAATAATAATAAGAAATAATAATGTTAACAATAATAATTTCTGTTAGCCATAATGAAAAATTTTTGGGTGTCTTGTCAGATGATAATTTCTAGCATAACAATAAATTTGATCTCAATTGTAAACCAAATAAATTCAAAAGCAAAAACCACCAACAATTAATTTAAAATGGAATTTCAAAAGTTCTTTTGTTATTCTATTAATGAGTTTTTAAACAGTCAATAATTTAAAAAGATAAAACTACAATTTACTCAATCTTGGTTAAAAGATTAAATATATAATACACATATAAATAATGTATGCCAAGATAATCTCAATTAAAAACTTCTAAATTATAATTTTTGTTTGAAATATATATATTTATTAGGTATCTTTACATATTTACTTTATAATTACTTTAAATATTTTGATGCATCAATATTGACTAATAGTAGCTTTTTTAAATTAAATCATATTTGTGTCATGTCTTGGATAAAGATTACCAATTTCCCTTAAACCACCAGGCAATTTCTGGAGCAGTTTCTTTTATTACTTACCCATTCATGGTGCAATCTCTACAAAGTGCGATTACTAATTGATGTATGTAAAATATTTATTATTGTAATCTTTAAAAAGGTTGATATTTATAAACTTCTGGAATATAACCTTTCTACATATAATACACTAAGGAAAGATGACGATTGTGCACAATATATATATATGAGAGAAGCAATCAACATAAATCCCCATAAATGTGGTGCTGCTGAATAGGGAATTAACCTCCACATATGCATTAAAAGATTTACAATGAAAAAGAAAGTTAGTTAAAATTCATTTTTCTTTCATTGGCCCACCATGCATCCAATCTCCACTATCACCGGCGGTATGAATATTTCAATCATTGTACAGGTGTGTTTTTCATGTAGCAAATTTTTCCGTAGGTCCACTAATGTAAATGAATTACTTTTGAAAAGTACATTATCTCTGATGTGAACACGTTAGAGACTGCCATGAATCTAAAATAGACTTTGATAACTGATCTGAAAACTACTATTATTGCATAAGATTAAGTTAAATTCTGATTTTTAATTATTTCTAACAAAAAATATTTGCAAATAAGTAATGTCATAACTTTTAATTACGATCCCTTATAATTAGATTTATTTTTAATAGCTTCCTGGATATAATCTTTCAGTAATTTTTTACTGAAAGATAAATTATATTTACTGAATGAGTCTGGAACAACATTCTCTGACAAAATGCATCAAATATCACTTTGAATATATAAGCAATTCTGAGATTTGTCTTACTAACTTTCATGCTAGAGATTTTTGCCTCACCCACGATAAGTCATAGTAAACTATGACTTATCTACCTTTACGTATCTACCTTTACGCTTGTTAATTTGACAGCTTTTCTAAAATTTTGTCAGTGATGCTCAAGTATATTTTTTTTGATGAACTCATCATTTTGAAGGTTAATCAATTTTTTAATAAATTTTCAATATCTCCCAGGTTGTAATTAAATAACTCAAAAAATTTTATTTTTATATATAACACTTAAAAACCACTGTCTGGTTTTTTGAATTTTATTGGGTAATAAATAAATTGTTTTTTACATTTTTGTGGTTTTACGCTACCAATATTTGAATCAATCTTTATATTTTTGGTAACATTATGATGGTGTTTCGGAGAAATGCTAAAAAACCTTTTCATGTTATACCTCAAATAGAAGTTGAATAATTAATAAAACCTACAATCCATCATGATAGTGGATTATTGGCCATATTGTTTAATGAGGTTTTCAAAAACACCCAACAAACTCTTTAAAAATCTGTTTTACATATACTCTGCCTTTAAACACATTAAATTTATAAAATACAATACAATTATTAACTTGGATTTCAGATTTTCATTTCATGTTCACTTCTGTTTCACAGACAATTTTATGTAAACTGCTCTGGGGTGAGCTCCCCAGTAGTCTACTAATTTTGGCTTCAGAAATAAAGACGAAATGTAATGTACAGGAAGTACTAAAATAAAATACTAAATTCTCAGAATCTACCCTGAACTCAAACAGCAATGATACTGTCATTCTTAATTATTTGCATGTACATATGCACATGCTGACAAGTGACATACCATTCACCGAGCGTATTTACCTATAAATTTTCATTTTTACTAGAGTTCTTTTTTTTCTCCTCATGCACACTTTGTACTATTTTTGTTAAATTTCTATTTAAGACACTTTGTATTTTTGAAAAACTACTCATTTTTTGTAATTCATAACATAAAATAAGCTTAGCATTGAGGATTAACATTTGTATTCATGTTCAAATTCTGATAATGTATTTTGTGAGCGAGGGCGCGATGAGAAATGCTAATTTGAAATAAAATTAAAAGATTCCTTTTATAGAACCAATATTTTCCTGTTTTAAAATAATACTAATTATAAAATATCAGCATTCTTTTCCATCCTCTTTTTAATTTTTACAAATAAAATATAATCAAATAATTTCAATTACCTTCTTTTTTTATTTGTTTGTACTACATATGTAACTTTCTTTTATTTCCTTAACTGCTTTTAAAGTTATTTCACTTATCTACTACTTTTATAAATTATTATATACTTCAATCACTTTTTAATTATGTACTTTAGAAAAGTACCATAATCAAGGATTTATCATGGTTTCCCCTTGATTCATTAAGACAAATGCTGGAATAGTTCCTTTTTTCTGTGGAATAGCATACACATCCATTCCTGATAAAATCTACATAATTATAGGCTGACCTGAATAAAATACACACTTATACATTAATGCTATCCAGACTTAAGAATAAGCAAGTTTTCTTATATTCTGCAGGTTAAAAATGTTCTTCAGTATTGATTTTTAAGTTACCAAAACCAAGTGAATTCTTTTTAGTATAATTTATCTATTCTGGTTTAAATAAATAAAATAAAATTCCATTAATTTTTTGCTCAACTCTCTACACAGACTTCAATCTTAGTGATACATAATAATCCTAGCTTGGCGATATATAATCAGTTTTTTGGAGGTTTTTTAAAAAAAAAAAATCAATAAGTGTTTCATAGTAATTAGAGAAATCTTTCTTACATCATCTACAAACTAATGTAATAGAGTAATTTCTTCCGTTCAAAATTTTTATACATCCACATCGAAAATTTAAGCTTGAAAGATTTTTTTTCATAAATATCAATCAGAATCTGAATTTTATCTGCATATATACTCAGTTTTTAAAGAATCCAATATTTGAAAAATCACTCAGAAAGCCAATTTTGCTATCAGTTAGATTGAGCAGCTTTTCATTCTATAATCAGATTAATCAACATAGTATGTTTTTTATTACGTTTCAGAACATCAGAATTTAACAGATATACTGTAAATGAATGTGATATATACACTTCATATTCACATACATTCCAGTCAGTTTAAGAAAAAATTCTTTACTAAATAAAAAGTATCTACTACAAGAACCAATTTAGTTTTCTACATAAAGAAAAGAAAAATCATGAGAATTATATGACTTAAGGGATTTAAAACGTTTTTAATAATTGAGAATGAACCTGCATGGCTTCTAGTTTACATTCACCAAGAGTTATTTCCTGATCAGGAAATCAATAATTCAGTTAATAGATAGGTACGGTTACACTGTAAGTAATCCATTTGCTTTTCTATAAACTCAAAAAAACACTAACCTAATCAATAAACAGTTCGCCAAACGTTTACTGAAAATTAGGCAACAAATGAAAAAATATGATCGATTTAATCAACAGACAAAAGAATTTGTGGAAAATTTTCATATATGATACAGAATGAATCTCATAACTTATTCTGAAATTACTTAACCTCAAATTTATCGATATGCTGAAATCGAATTAAAACGTTTATCAAAAGCAGTTAACAAAAAATAATGTCAATTTAAAAAATTTATCAAACCGATAATTGAAAATGTCCTTTACACTTTATGTATAGTAATGCTGCAATAGAGAATAAGCATCAAATTCCAAATGTAGGCGCATTATAGTTAGATCATGAACGAAATACAAGAGTAAACAATAATGAAATGATGTGAGAAGGTGAAGAGAAATAACCTAAAAATAAACTTGTATAGCTTATCCAAGCCGAATTGGCACAGATCTACCTAAGCGATGATTATCTAGCGCGGGCTGTAATATACTATTGATTGAAGAATGTATAAATACGATATAATAAAATTTATGGTACACAAATAATAACTTTTTTTTAAATTTTATCGTAATTTTTTTAATTTAACTAATTTATGATATGTTTTTAAAAATATTTTTTTATACTAATGTTTATTCCAAACAATGAACAAATTCACACCATAAAGCTTTAAAATATTTTTAGTCTTATATTTTTATAAAAAATAAATTCACAGCCAAATAAAACAATACATAAATATTTAGCTAACTTATTTTTAAATACTTAAAGTAAAAATATATATATATAAATAACGTAGGTATTTTTCGTTTTTTTGCAATTGTTTTTACTTGCTCGGCAATCCTTTTTCTAGTAAAACTTTTACACTTTACATTATGATGTACGTTATAATATATTTCGTTATTAATTCTGTAATTAGCACTAGGATAATACAACAAATAACTAAAGTAAAAAATTACAAAGTTGCTAAATATATAGCGCTCCACTCCCTACTACATGTTTTCGTCTTCGGACGATTCTGATGAACTCTCGCTTCCCAAATTGATAATGACACGTTCAATTTGTTCTAGAGGTCCTTGCAGCTTGCGATACTCAAATTCGTTTTTTTTAATATGTTCGCAACATTTTATCCAGTCCTCGAATGAGAGCTCTGCGAACTTTTTGACAAATTTTTACTGTTGCAGCTGTCGTAAATTGAACATTTTAAGGTGCGACCGCGTTCTTTACACGTGCCCATATCATCTCGATGGGATTCAAATCGGGATAGGCGAAAAACAAGGAACCCGCCTTCTTCCAATATCTTATAGTTTTCAAATGATTTATTTATTTAATTGTCTTGCACAACTGAAATTTCGTCAAATTTTCATGAAATTTTTGTTAGTCCGCAGCTACTCACTCATTTATCGCTTTGTTGATGATGAATTCGATGATAAGCCTTCAGCATTGTGATAATAACAACACTATTTAATGGCAAGTTAGATATTAATTTTTCTCTTATCCACTTTAAAAACATGTTGAAGTTCATCTGAGAATGATAATCACCTGAGGAAGATTTGGCTTTCCATACTGACAAACAGTTGGGAGCAAATAACAGTTCACCACCGGCAATGATAATTATTATCTTTCCTCCTTTTGAAATTGTCACAGCAAAACACTCAGGTGCATTTGAAGGTTCCCAACATTTCTGTTGGTAATGAGAACTTAAAATATAAATTTCATTGACAAAGACAGTTGGTCTTCCTTCAAATACACAAACCATGTACTGAATATCATGTTTTTCAATAAGAATTGCCCTGTTATTTCTGATTGTCTTCCATTTGAAGTCCATGCTTAAAAAAGTGTCCATAAGCTACTCTTTTGCCCATTAAATGTCCTATAACTTTTTAGTTTGGTGGCAAGTTTCCTTACAGAAGGCAAGCAGCCTTTGGTTACGTAAAATTTTAACACTATGTCATATGGCATTCTGATCTAAACTGTCTGGGTCTGTTACTTTCTTTTTGTGCTTCATTCCTTGGCAAGAACTTAATTTTTTTGCAAGCTATTTCACCAATAATTCGATAAACTGTTCTTTCTGAGACTCCTGTGGCACACGCAACACATTCTACAACTTTTTTGGTGTCACTAATAAACATTCCAACTGTAGCTTCTGTCATGTAATTAAAAATATTGCTATAATTTCTTTCTCTTGGCGGTGAATATCTTTTCCACATAAATTAGACATAACATGCAAAATAATAAAATCAATTCACTAAAAAAGAATAGAGCCTACAAAAATTTACTACTAATTTAACATAAATAAATTACTTTTAAAATTTCACTTAAGACTTCAACTACTTTCATAAACTGAAACTCAAAGAACACTATACCTTACTCTTCAGAAACACACAATTAACTGGACAAGTCTTAACTGCAAATACAGCATAAATTAGAACGGAATCATTTACAAAAACAAGTTAGTCTGAATAAATCAAGAATGGTTTGTATAAATAGAAATTTATATTTGAATGTTAAGAATGACACACCATTCAGTTATTATTTACACAAACCTAATAAAGAAATTTTTCTTATGTATGCCTAGGCTAGTATACAGTTGTTCGCCACTTCCAGAACAAAGGGGGAAGAGTAGCATAAACAGAAGACATCAATCTTGTGCATGTTTGGCTCCTATATTTTACAGTTATAAAACTATAAATAAATACATTTAGGCCTTAACACTAATAAGTAACATCTGATTGGTCTGCATAATATTGCATAACATCTATTTCAGTATATAATAAAGAAATAAATTATTAATTTAATAATATATAAACTCAGAATTAAATAATTAACTAATAAATATAAGATGTGAATTTTTTATTGATTGAAATAAACAATAATCATGCTGCATACATACAGTCTTTAATCGAGTAGTATTATAAAGTGCTCGTTGGATCCAAATCGAACCCAATTCAGCTTGGATAAGCTATACTGAATTTCTCTCGTCGGCCAACAGTAGTCTTTGCTGTGTAGCTGCTGGCTGGCTGTAGCAAAGTGGCTTCAAATTCCTACAGCTTGATTAGTCTGTCCTAAAATAATTACTACAAATTCATGAACTATAAATATATAAGTTATATGAAAAACAACCTTTTAGATACAATGCACCTAGTATGCTTCAAAAAATATGTTTACTAGAGTAATCAAGAAAAGATAATGCCCTAGACCAATGAAATAAAAGAATTACATGTTAAACTAAGAATTATTAAACGTGCATTAACAATTTCTGTCACCATATTCTTAAAAAACTTCAAACGTTGTTGTTAAACATAAAGAAATTTGAGTAGTGTTTGGCGACGATTTAACAGATTATGTTCTCAGTCTTAAAAAGCTATTGCCTATCAAAACAAAACTTTAATCTTGAATTTATTACATTTAATAATTTCATGATTCTGGTTTCATTAACAGATACTGCAAAGATTATTTTAATTTTATAGGGGAATACTTTCAAATCATTTACAAAAATTAATAAGAACTTGTTTATTGCAATGTGAATCTGTACTTTAATAAGATGAACTGAAGGAATACACTACTTCTTTAATAATGTAAAGAGATGAAGGATAAATCTTCTCCAAAATTAAAACTCGATATATAATTAGACACTTGTTTTGAAATATACATCTAGAGAGTTCATTAGTAATAAAATCTGTATATATAACTCTTACAGCCATGTTTTTAATTGGGTTTAGTCAGTAAATGACATACATTTTTTGTATGCTGTGAAGTCATTTATAATTTAAACCTTTTAAGTTCATGGTTTTTTATCAATTTATATTTCAAATTTTCAATAATTTTTAAGCATAGATATATATTTTCAGCATTCATACATCATTTCATTCAGAAATGTGTAAATGGAAAATGTACATGTGACTTTATGGGTAATTCTGCTATAAGGGGATTTTACCCCCTATAAATATTTATATGCCTGCTTCGGCTCTTCACATACGTTATTGGTGATTAGTACACAAGTTTGTTTGACTTTCAGTAAAAATATGATATAATAATAAATTTGGTTATTTTGTTAGATAAAGCAATAAGCTGCTCATATTGCAGCAAGATTCAAGTCAAATCTACTTTTGACAAGCAACAGACTTACCTGTAATTGTAAACAATGAGTTTCTCATTACTTCTTTCAAAGGTGATACCTTTAATTTAAGGGTTACTGTAATCTATGGTATTTGAGTACTAAAATACCATGGTACTTAAATGTGTATAAAAGACAAATTCATTCATCTCTTTGAGTCATACTTATCTAAGCAAGAACAATGTTTTATAAACAAATCATGACATATAGAGCAGAATCACCCAAAAGAAACTATGTCCTTGAATATAACTGAACTGCTCTGAGTGCGCAAGGTTCTATGATGATCAAAAGGGACAAAGTTTCAAACAAAAGTACTATTAACACTTAAAAATCCTCTATAGTAACACGAGCCGTTTTGTCATGAATAACACTGAGTAAAACCTTGATATTCTAAACATAGGACAAAAAACAACCACATCTTAACTCACTTAAATATGAAATACATAAACACCCTAAAACAATACACAAAATGAACAAACAAATGAATTAAAATTTAATACCCTTTTAATCACATCCTAAATATGTAACTGCCTAAAGTAATAATAAGTAGACATTGATTAGTGAAGATCACAACGATGGCTAAAATCAATTTGAAATTTATCAAAAAAAATTTGGTTTAGTTTGTTTTTTAGAAGTTTACAGTATATTAAATAAATAAATGCATCTGTCTTAACATGAACTCACTGAATTTCAATTTTTAAAATTTTTGATTATTTCTTTGTGACTGTTTAAAATCAGTGTACACAATCTTTTTTTTTGAACAAAATAAAAGAAAAACATCACCTACAGAAAACACAATATCTCTCAGGGTTATAATCCAAGTAGTCTTAGAATTCAAATGATAATACAACAGGTAAACAGGATGTGGGTTCAAACACATAAAATCATTTCACATATTATTTGAGTAAATGTCTGCCAAATTACTCAAATAAACAAATCACAAATACAGCAAAACAAATAAATGGTTTTCCACAAATATAAATGAAAATAGGGCACATGTCTAATAAAAAATATTATCAGATACAAGAACAAGAACAAACATAAATCAAATTTAACATACTTTATGACAACTAATACAGATCTTCCTAATCCAAAAAAATAATCTCCAGCAAAAACTTTGGCTAGAAATGAAGCACAAAAACTGCTTTTCAGTGTGATACAAATGATACATAAAAGCGCTTCACCACTAAACCTATTTTTGCAAACTATATCATGGAAACAAGTCAAAATATACAAATATCGATATGAAACTCTTAAAAATATTAAAAGATTTCCATATTTCAGGCAAAGAAATAAAGAACTAGTTAAACTTGAATGATTCAAAGTACATTAACAAAAAACATTAATTCTAAATGAACTAATGCAATTTAAATCGTACAAATTCTTTGAACATATCATGAATGACAAAGATCCTTTGAAACCTACAGAGTTGCCACATCGGCAGCGCAATATCAGTTCTGAAAAGGCTTATTTTAAGGCAAAAACTAGCTAAGACTCGGGTAATGTTTTTAATTCAACTTGAAATTAAGTGTACTGTAATCAATTTAAAAACTGTGGTCTGATTACATATTCTAATTTATAATATTAGAATTTTAGTAGAAGTAAGTTTTAGCCAATAGACAGCTCAGTAACAATTTAGCTGAAAGTGCAATTCACCAAGTGAAAACTCAGAGATTTTGGTTAGTTCTACAGGCAGAATTTCACTGCTTCCCCAAATGAACTCCATTAAAGTAGTTGTCTTGCACTAGGTGCCAAAGATGAAAACAGGGTAAAGGCTGTCAGAACTCTTATGATACCTGAAGTAAAGAGTAAAGGTTACACAGAAGGAAAGGATAAAGGAGAGGGAACATCCACATACGAACTGCTTCTGACTTGGCAGTTTACATTATTTATTATTCCAATTTTTTTTTATTAAAATAAAAAAATTATTAAAATTTTTAATTTAACATAAATCTAGCTGTACTGTAGTTGGTTATAAAACGATTAAGTTTTACAGTTAATAATCTAAAAAATAAAGATTAATATCACGGAGTTCGTTAGAACTTGGTCAGTGAGAGGCAACAAAATCAACAAACTACGTTTACAGTTCTAAACATGACTTAACCTAACAGTGAAATGAAAACGGGGGAAAAATAAGCATTAAAACATTATATATCAGATCAGTAGATTAGTAATAAAGAATACTTTATAAAATACCTCAAATTTTGTTAAACTTTTTTTTAACATTTGATGAACCACGGGACTCAAATGTCATTTTATTCATTTTTTTAATATAAAACCACAGCAGGCGGCACACCTGCTGTGTGCCGCCTGCTCCCAGGTGAAAGGCAGCAATGCTGGACACCGGGTAGGGGGTCAGCTATGTAAGGCGTATGATATAGCACGGGCTCGAGCTGTTAACAACACAACTTATGGCGACGCTTGAACGGTCAGAAGCCTTTGGGGACATCTTTCACATCGAACGCTTACACCTGGGGCAGATTAATCTGCATCATGGCCGGGCGGCCATGAGGCTCCTATGAGGCTCATGGCCTCGAGGTTGTACTCCCATGAGGAGTACAACCTCGAGGTCCTTTTGGTCCAGGAGCCGTACGCGGTCGCGGATAGGGTGGTCGGCTTCCACGGGGTGAAGGTTATTCATTCTCGTGGGGGACGGCTGCTCTCCGCGGTCGTGGTGAGCTCTGACTCTTTGGGTGTATTCTGGAAGCCCCAGTGGTCTGACGAGCGATTTACCGTCGTGCGGATCACGAGGGGTACGCTCGATGTCGTACTCGTATCAGGATACTTCCAGCTTCGATGGAGTATCGATGACTTGCTGGCGAAGTTGGGCGGGATTCTGGACAGTCTCCCGGGCTCCAGAGAGTTGGTTGCCCTGGATGCTAACGCCAAGTCTACCTCCTGGGGTTCACCACTCACAGACCCCAGAGGCGCTGGTCTCGAACAGTTCGCAGAAGCCAGGAACCTCTACCTTATTAATGATGCGGAGCAGCCGCCAACTTTCTCCAGCGAACTGGGAGAAAGTTACATAGACGTCACTTTGGTGACGGGTGACCTGCTTCGGAGGATAGGTAGTTGGACTGTCTGGCCCGAGGCCAGTGTGAGCGATCATAGGCTTATAACCTATGATATTGTTTACGGAGGCGGTCTAAGGGCACCAAATCCAGATCGCTACAACCTAAGGGGCCTAAATCGACACAGGCTGAGGCGTGTATGCGATGCTGCCCTGCAAGGATTGCAGTGGCGCATGGAGTGTAGGGAGGAGGTGGAATTGATGGCGGAGCTAATCGGCCGGGCCATCAAGACTGGCTGTAACGAGGTCCTACGGCGTCCTAGGCCAATGGACGGACCCGTCATTAGCAGCCAGTCCGCTGATCAGAGCGTGCCTGGAGCCGTCATGACCCCATTTTCCGGGGGGGGGGGGGTCGTCTGTGGAAGGCAGACGGAGGCCCGGCAAGAAATGGTGGTCCTCTGACCTTAGCGTGTTGCGCCGCCCAAGAGTTTGGTCCGCGCGGATAAGGTACCAGCGCTGCCCTCCAACGGGGATTATCGTTAACCACGTGCGCGCTGAGCGTCTTCGGATCTACCGGCGTGCCCGTAACACATGTTCACGCCATCAAGGAAGCCAAACTCAAGTTTTGGAAAGACTCCATGCGCGAGTTGCAGCGCGATCCTTGGCAGCTCGCGAAGACCTGCTACCGACCGAAGCCATTGCACGTCCAGTGTTCGGTGCGGGTTAGGTGGTCGTGACCACACTTTAACATCTGTGGCGACTTACCGGGCATTCCTGGATACTCTGTTTCCAGATGCTCCGGAGGGTGAAGCGGAAATCGGCGTTAGGGCGGGTGAAACACCATTCCCTGGCGTTCGGACCGTGGAACCCGAAGATATAGACCGAGTGGTTTCTCGAATGGCATTAAAGAAGGCAGCGGGGATTGACCAACTTGACCCGGATATTTTCCATCATTTTTTGCCTGTCATAAGAGAGCCACTCGGCAGACTGTTAACGGGATGCCTAAGCTGGGGCTGCTTTCCGGTTTGCTGGAAAGTGGCTGGTGAGAGTACTCCTGAAACCTGGAAAGGATCCTGGTGAGGTCAGCAGTTATCGACCCATCAGCCTCTTGCCGGTACTCGGCAAGTTGCTTGAAAGGCTGGTTGTGGAACGGCTCGAAGAAAGCATCGATATGAGCTGTATTCTAAATCGAGGCCAATACGGCTTCATGAAAGGGGTTGGCACCGATGATTGCATCTTAAATGCTCTTACCGAGGTGGAAAGCGCCGACTGCAAATATGTTTTGGCTATTTTTATTGATATAGAGGCAGCATTTCCTTCCTTGTGTTGGAGTTCTGTCCTCTATGCTTTGGAACGCCGCAATGTTCCCGAAGCCATACAGGCCGTGGTACGAGACTATTTGTCTAACCGTACGGCTCTGTTTAAGGATGCGCACCTGGTTGTGGAAAAATCCGTCACCAGGGGAAGCCCGCAGGGTTCCGTTCTCGGTCCCCTGTTGTGGAACCTGGTGTTCGACGGATTTCTGGGGTTGACATTCCCAGAAGGAGTCACGGCCCAGGCTTTCGCCGATGACTGTCTCCTTTTAGTTCGTGGAAATTCACGACCGCAGCTAGAAAGTAGAGCGCAGGCGGCTTTGTCGGCCGCCGAAGGCTGGATGGACATTCAAAATTTAAGGATTTCTGTGCCCAAGACGAAGTTTATGCTTCTGAAGGGCGCAAACAAATTATCATGCAGTCGAAACCCCCACATTAAGTATAAAGGCTGTGTAATCAGCCGAGTAAGGGTTCATAAGTACCTGGGTGTTTTGTTTGATGATAAGTTGCTTTTTAGCAACCACATTAAGCAAGTTGCGGCGGACGCTGTCTCTGTGATGCACAAACTTAGAAGGACTGCAGGTTGTCGGGTCGCCAAATGTACTTGGTGTACCGAGGTGTCTTCGAGAGTATGATCGCATACGCGGCGCCAGTTTGGGCGCACAGGTTGGATACAAATAGAGCACTTCTTCAAAATTTAAGAAGTGCCCAGCGCAAAGCCTTAATTGTATGCACTGGTGTTTTTAAAACAACCTCCTATGAGACTACTACCGTATTGGGAAAAGCTCTCCCAATCGATTTAGTGGTGAAAGTTCGAGCAGCCATGTGGAAGTTGCGAAGAGGTCGGGAAACCGAGGCATTTGGGATGCGGTTTCGAGCCGCGCAAGAACCGGAGCGGAACAGCTGTCACAATGCACCGGGTCTAAATTTCGTACAGTTGCCCATTTCCCGCCTGCGGAAGAGACTTTGGAGCCTCGCGATGGAGGCATGGCAGCATGAATGGCACATCCCGAATAAGGAAAGATCTCTGTATAGATTTATACAGGATCTGGGGGGATGGTATGCCTCGAGTTCATTTTTAAGGGCGGCGGGTGCCCAAGTGCTCACCAACCATGTGAATTTGATGCAATATCTGTTCAGGTTTCGCCTAGCGGCTGATGAGTTATGTGTCTGCGGGGAGGTCCAGTCGAACGAACATATAATGTTCGACTGCCCCGCTCTTGGGGGGGACCAGAGACCGGGCCACTCTGGAACTTAGAGGTCAAGGGGAAAACTGGCTGCTCGTAAATGGCAAGTCAATGTGCAAAAGCTGCATTGTCGGACCGTGTGGGAGTTCCTCGATGAGGTTGCGATGTTCAACAGTCATCGTTAGATTGGTTAAATTAAACGGGATTTTATTGATTCCTATAGCGTGTCTGTGGGAAGTCTTCTTTGAAAAAATGGCTGCCACCAGCCAGTAAAAGCTCCAAGCGCTTTAAATGGTGGACAGGCACTAGCTGGCTAACAGCGACCGAGGCGTGACGGCTTAAATTGCCGTCTTTTAACATATAACTCTATAGTTTTTAATTTGTAACAAGGGGTGCGCCTCCCCGATCTAGTTTTAATGTGGACAAGTGAGCGGTAGGGACACATAAGCGGGTGCTGTACGGCACCCAGCTTAACCACTCACGCAAGTTAGGAGCTCACTAGGAGCATTTAGGAAAACGAGGTCGCAAATCTGTTTCAGAGGCACAGTAGCCGTTTTTTTGGCACGGAACATTTGGTCTATGCTCTAGGGCGACCGAATGGGGTGGTGGAATGGGGGTGGGGGGGTGGGGGTGGAGAGATGCCAGCTAACCAAACAATTACAGTAAATGAAAGTACTGAAGATGAAACAATTTTTTTAATTCTCATCACTTTAAAAAAAATAAAAGTATTAGTTTACAAGAGATTATACTAGTTTTATTAAAAAAGGGATAAATAAAACTGAAATAAATTCGATTGGTAAAATCGAATTTAACAATAAAAATTGAGGGTTATCTTACAAAGTAATAAGTGCAATATTATTACATCATGGATTTTCGATTCATAAAGATCATTAGTTACACTAGTTTTATTAAAAAAGTTAAAAATATGGAATGAAGTGAATAATATGACTATCAACAAAAAAAAATTGGCCATTTGTTTGTGTACGGCAATAAATTTTTATAATAAATCCATAAGATAACAATCAGTAATTCATAAAAAAAAAAATAAAAGAATAATCTAACAAAACACAGTGAAATCCAAAAAAAAAAATACAATGAGATTGTAAACTGCATGGTAAGTCTTGCAGATATCATTTCTTCTGCTCAAAAAACAAAAATTTCTGTAATATAAATAAAATTGTTTTTAACAAAATGATACTGATATCAAAAAAGGTAAGACACTACATTTCTATTGTGAGAATAACATTAATTTTGAATTTCTTTAAAAAAAAAATACATGTTAAATATAAATAATAGAAAATAGGAATTCAATAACAGACAAACAAAATTTAAGCGTTCCATATAATAAGCAAAAAAAAAGAAAAATTTGTTACAAAACTCTTCGACCTGATTTCATTTATATGTAATACATATCACATTTACAGAATTATACAATTCTTATGATTATTCATTGTTTAATATATGAAATCAAGCCAGTAAGAGTTTTTTTAACAAATTTTTATTTTTTTTACTTATTATATGGAACATATAAACATTGTTTATTATCTACTATTGTATATCTATTGTCTGTAACATATATTTAACATGTATTTTTTTTTTAAAGAAAATTCTAAATTAATAACAGATTTTGATAATAGAAATGTAGTGAGTTACCTTTTTTGATATCAGTATCGTTTTGTTAACTGTTTTATTTATATTACAGAAATTCTGTTTTCTGAGCAGAAGAAATGATACCTGTGAAACTCTTACCATACGGTTAACAATTTCATTGTAATTTTTTTGATATTTATATAAAAATTCCATTTTAATCATTAACTGAAATTTAAATACTAAATTCATTAAAAAAATATTAACAGCCAGACTTCTTTTGCTTAACCGATTAAATACCAATGGTGTGTAAATGAAACTTTGTTAACATTTTTTCTTTCTACTTTTTTCACACTTTGTACAATTTGCCTTTATTTTGTTGTTCTAATTACAAAAAAAATTACAAAGTTATAGGCTTTTAATTAGCGAGTTTATCTGCATATCAACTTACTGTATTTTAAGAGATTGTGTAATCCCTTCCGTATAAGATATATAATGATCGTGATATGCTTGTTAAAAATAATATTTCTATTTTTTTATTACTTTTTTTAAGTATTGCTTTTATTAATCAGTTTATGGAAATTATTTATTTTGAAAACTGATAATGAATACTGGTTGTTAAAAATAATGATGCGATTACGCAACTTTGACTTATGGAGTGATTAATCACACGCTAGGGATGCAATAAGTTATTGTTACATTATAAATAATAAGTTCACAATTCTGTAATGTACAATTTTAATGTATGAATTGTTAAATTTTTGTTTCGTCTATTATTTTACTATTTTTACACACATCATTGTAAAATGTTCAGTTTCTATTTTTGTCAATAAATGTAATTTACAATTTGGTGGTTTTTCTAATAATTTATCTATTGATGAAGAAATAGTGCCATATACTGGAAGGCATTCAGCTAAAATGTTTATCAAGGGAAAACCCACTAGATTTGGATTTAGGCTTTGGTATTTGTGTAGTTCAAATGGATATTTGTACCAATATACCCCAACTGCAAACAAAGAAAAATCTGAATGTGAGCTTCAGACACATGCAGTACTAGATTTGTTAAATGTTGTAGCAATTCTAATGAGTATAGAATTTTTCTGACAATTTCTTTTCTACATATTACCTTTTTAATTTACTAAATGAAACAGGATATTTTGCGACTGGAACTGTTAGAGAAAACAGGGTTCCTAATTTTTTTGTTTGTTTCTGATTTAAACAACCCTAAGGTAACCAGTCTGGCAATCAAGCATCACTTGGTCACCTCAGGGTGTCGTGGCAGCAGCCTGCTCTCCCTGTCTAGCTCCCTGTAGAGGCATCTCACCGGGGTCTCCCTAGCGTCATCAGGACACACCAACTTCCTCTTCTGGACAGCCAGTCCAAACATCAGCTGGAGAGCTGTCCTTCCCATCCCTAACCTACAAAGCACCAGGTATGCATTCTGCATGTCTGTCCTCTCACACTTTGGGGACCCTCCATACCATCATCGGGTAGCTTTGACCCCCCACTCTTGCATGTGGGTGTACCAGAACACCCTAGGCATGCGGGCTACTTCCCTAGCCCTATATGTCACCACACTTCATCATTTTAGCAGATCCCCTCATGAAAGCAAAAGATTCTCTCATCACAAGACTACACAAGGTTCCTAATTGCCCACTGAAAAAAACATCTCGCAGTTGCTAGACGGAATGATAATACAGTGGGGACAGTTGCTAATTTCCACAATGCCATATGTCCATTATCAAATACAAAAAGATACAGCCGAAAAGAAAGAAAAGGCACACTGATTGATAAGCCATTAATGACAGCAGAATATACTAAAAGTGAGGATGGCATTGATTCCTCTGACAATGGTGTCAGAAATTATAGAATTCAAGTAAATGGAAAAAATGGTTGTGGCAATTGTTTATAAATGCCATTGATTCTATTATAGTAAATTTATGGAAAATATACAGACTTGCAAATAACAGTAAAATCAGTCAAATTGATTTTAGGTCTTCTCTTGTATTATCACTGATAAAGAATGAAGAAATAAAAATACCATGAAGCATTGTTGAGAAGAAAAAGTAAAGATAATTTTCCTTCATCACCAATGGCAACCAAGGATTGTCTGTCAAAAACAGTTTGCCAGAAGATGTTTGTTATGATCAAATAGGGCTCACATTATTTAAGAGCATGTGAAAAAGCTAGATGAAGATGCAAGCTCTGCAAAAACCATAAAATTTCTTTGTGTGTAAAATGTAAAGTGCACCTACATTCAAAATTTTTTCAAGAATTTCATTTGCAGTAAACTAAATAAATGTAAAAAAAAAACCAAATTAAAATAGTTTATTTGTAACTGTATTACTTTCAGTTTAATAAATTGTTCATGTGTCTTATTATATTCTTCAGAAAATGACATTTTTTGCATACTTTTCCCAAAGGTGTGTAAACGAACCATTTTAATCCTGTGTGATAATTGATTTTTTGTGATATAAAAATATAGCTTTATGTTCTTAATAAAAGATGAAATAACATGCTTTAGACAATTATTTAGAAAAAAAATTGCATATATCCGGCAGTTAATAGGTTAACACAAGACTTTATGCTGCAGTCAATTGATTGAGTTACTCGTATATTATTTTTCTATAAACTACCAACAATGGAAAAATGACCACGCCTTGACCTGTCTACCTTCCATGAGGAAGTAAGATACTAATTTTGTTCATTAGTTTGAAAAATTAAACAATTTAAAAAATGGTGACCGATTTACACAATAATCTTTTAATAAAGCAAAAATCTCACTGGCCTATAGCATTTCATTTCTGTCCTCTTTCAGTTTCGATATACAATGAAAATCTCCTCCCTCTCATCTGTTTAAAACTCCTCTCTTAATGGATCTGATCATATATTTATTTATATCTTATTCCAGTTTTAAATCTAATTTTTAACTAAAAAATATTTTGGTATTAATTTATATCAGTGCTGATTTACATAACTCATGTAAAGCTGAAAGTTTTTATTTCAATTAAATTCAATTGTAGCTTAGACTGAAATTGTTGATATCCAGAATAATGTGAAAAAAGGATTCAAGAGAAGTCCAGAAAAAGAGTTCCTGATTCCAATAATTGGAATATTATATGTAAGGTGTGGCTATTAAAAAATGAGACTAATGCAGCTACAGAAGAACTTCACATGCAACCAAATTTGTATGATCGACAGCTGTGTAATGTGAGGTTTTCTCTTTTGACTGTTGCCACTCCAGTTTCTGTAAACATATTAGTCTGGCCATAGCCTTCGTTTGGACAACATCTGTTTTTTGTTTTGCTGAAAAAATAATACATGTTTTATTAGAGCAAAGAATTGCCACAAAATTTCATATGAAACTTGGAAAAACAGCTACTGAAACTTATATTTTATTAAAAAAAAGTATATGGCAATGAATATTTATCACGTGCATGGATTTTTGAGTGGTTTAAGGATTTCCAAGATGGTTGACAAGACTTTGAAGATAATGTTCACCTGGGTCATCCTTCCATGTCAAAAACGAATAAAAATATTGAAAAATTGGTAATTTGATCCGATCTGACCATCAGTTAACTATTTGTGTGATTGCTGAAACTGTAGGAATTAACAAAGAATATGTAAGGCATTTTTTACATAACAATTTTTACATGCAAAAGGTGTACATGAAAATGGTGCCTAAAATTCTCACAATTGAACAAAAAGAAGTTTGTGAAAACGTTTCTTCTAATACTTTGAATGCCATTGAAAATGACCCAAACTTCTTGGAAAGAGTGAAAACATGTAATGAATCTTGGTTTTTCACTTACAATCCAGAAACTAAGTGTCAATCCATGCATTGGAAGGCCCCCAACTTCACTGAGGGCTAAAAGAGCTCGAATGAGTAAATCAAAATTTAAAGCGATGATGATTGTTTTTTCGATATTCATGGGATTCGACCTTCAATGGGTTCCTGAAGGTCAAACTATTTTTTCAACATTACTACCTTGAAGTCCTTATTCAAATCTGTGAAAAAAAGAAAAAAACGACCTGAATTGTGGAAGAGCAAGTCATGGGTTCTTTATCAGGACAACACACCGGCTTACACTGCATTGTCTGTCACGACATTTCTAGCCTAGTATAACATCCCAGTCTTATACCATCCACCTTATTCACCTGACTGGCACCATGTGACTTATTTGTTCCCGAAGGTCAAATCTGCATTAAAAGGAACAAGATTTCAGACCGTTGAAGCTGTGAAAGAAAAAGTGGCACGCATCATGAAAGAGCTCATAGAAGAAGACTTCCAGGATGTTTCGAACAATGGAAAATTTGCATGGAGCATTGTAGGGATAGAGGAGGGGTGTATATTGAAGGGGATAACAACTAAATATGTATAAATTTAAAATAAAATATTTTACAGCATTAGTCTCGTTATTTAATAGCCACACTTCATATAGCTGCGCAAAAGAGAATACTTACTTCTAAGGCATCAATGCACTGCCAATATACAGTACTGAATTTTTGTGGTTTTTCAGGTGCAATTCAGGAAATAGCCAGCCTCTGTGGTGTGGTGTGAGTGGTAGCGTCTTGGCCTTTCATCCAGAGGTCCTGGGTTCAAATCCCAGTCAGGGTGGCATTTTTACATGCTACAAATCATCCATCTCATCCTTTGAAATAATACCTAATGGTGGTCCCAAGAGGTTAAACAAAAAAATATAAAATAAAATAAAAAAATGAGGGATTAAATTGTAACCTTATATAAAAAAGTTATTTTCATAATATTAAAATTTAATGACCTATATTTTGATTCTAAAAAGATTTTAAATGTAAAATTTGTAAATCCTCCTTAATCTTGTTTACCTCCCAAATACTTTTTTTAACAAAAATATTAAAATGATAACTACGGAACAAAGTTACAAAATTTCCTTTTTATATATATTTTTAAAAAATTATCTCTCATTTTATTGTACAAGAACAGATTAGCAGTGATTTTTATATCTGATAAGACCTTACAACAGCTAGTAGTTATATGAGTGTGTATTTTGAACAAAGTGTTTTCTGTGTGGGGGTAGAAGAACATGTTTTTGCTAATATAACAACTGGACAGGGAAAGGAAGTTTTCATTTTTCTTTATACTTTTAAGTCACACTTTATATTTTTAAACAAAATTTAGAAAATGTCACAATACACTAAGATTGCTGAGCTCATCATAATAATAAATTCTTTATTTTGATTAAAACAGAATATAGAATATTTTACATAAATCATGTCAATATGGCAGTAATAGCAAATTCTACTAACCAAGAAAAGAGAAACAATGAAAATAACATCATTCTCCAAATAAATAACAAGAATCACTTAAATAATCCTCAAATGGTAACTGAGGAGTAGTCTTTGAAATTTTATCAAGAAAATAACTGCTTTCACTTATAGTTTCATCTTTATAAATAATATCTGTCCTAAATCTTGACAAATTATTTCGCACAGGTACTTCAATACTAAAATAATTCACAAGAGAATCTAATACATCAGGAGTTGAACTGAGCACATTAAATATTCTACGTTCAGGTTTTGGTAAAATTTTTTCTAACATAAAAACAAGATGGTGATGAAAACACTGAAATGGCATTTCAGATTCTATAGCAAGTTTGACCCAAGCTTCAACACATGCAACAGGAGTTTTATCATAGCCAGAAAAGAGAGCTGGATTTTGAAGTAATCCTCTTGCAGCCATTACTCCTGTAATTAAAAAAAATATTTAAAAACAAACAACAAAATTCCTACTATAAAACAAAAAATATTTAAAATTAACATTTAGGAACAATATTCAGGAATAACTAAATTTTTACTCTAAAAATGAAATTAAACATACATAAGTGATAGGCAGCAAACAAAATTATAATTAAGCATAAGATTGAAAATAACAGTGATTTTTTAATGCTACTTATAAATACTGGACACAGTGATTAGCTGCATTTCATACCTGTAATGTAAACATCATTGTTGTCTAAGCAAGAACAAAGTAAAACTACTAAAAAATAATAATAATAAATATTAACTACAGAATCTGAAGGTGGGTTAAATGAGTAAATGTGATTAATATTCTAAAATATCAATTTTGAATTTATTATGCTGAATTATAAAGTTCTGCACACTTCAGAGAAAGAAAGTTACAGTAGGATAGATTTATCCTGATAATAAATTATTTTATCATACGTTTTTTCATTATAAATTACTTGATTAATCTGATGACCTTCCCCTGCTATTACCTCTCTTACCTTCTATTACTTAATAAACACTGATACATTAATATATAGATATATATATTGAAACATCCATACACCCATTAATAATAAAAATAACTCTACAAAAGACTGAAAAGAAAAAATTCTGGGATCTACTTGACCTTACTAAAAATAACATCACCAAAAACCATGTTAAAAAATTAATCAGAGATTAATTTTTAATCTCAACTAGGCACTCAACTAGCAGAGAAAGAAGATATTCCAACTCAATGAAAATTGGCTAGCCCAAAGAAAACTCACAAAAATGGACAGAGACTCATCGATCTCTGCAGAAACCACAACCTATCTGAAAATCCACCTAATTCAAGAGGAAACCTGGAAACACTCCGACTATACTAAAGAAGAATGTCAACAAGACCATACTGGTCCATGGACTGGTTCATGGACAAACACCACCACAAGGAGATCTACAACGTAAAGTCCTCCGAGGAGTAGACACAGGCTCAGACCATTATGTAGTCAAAATTAAATTTACTCCCTAAAGAAAGCAACAAAACCAAGCCCCTAAAACTAAAAGAAAAATGGACCCTACCAAATAATCAAGAACGAAAATTACCAAAATCAACCAAAAAAATAACAATCACAGATAAACTCGAAGCTCTAGTCAACAACTTTAAACAAATAGCAGAAAAATTAGTTCCAATAAAATCCCGAAAAAACATCAATGGTGGGACAGTAAATGTGATGAAACAGTGGAAAAAAAGACATCAAGCATAGCATTTCACCAATCCCAAAAATCAGAAACACCCTTTCAAAATCTAGTAAAACAAAGAAAAGAAACCACCTGAATCCTAAGTTGAATAAAAAGACAACACCATAAAGACACACTGAAGTCAATAGAAGAATTCACTAAAACACAATTGAGAGACTACTACAAAACCTAAAAAATCAGCTCCAAAAATACGAATCCCCAACCCTACTAATAAAGAATAAAAACTGTAAGCTGACCCATAACAATAAAGACAACACCAAAATCCTAGCTAAATATTTCAACAAACTCCTAAATTGCGAATAACTGACAGAATTCCTAAACTTTAATACCAACATACCAATAATAACACCACCAGAAAACAACAACCCTCTCACAATAAAAGAAGTCTACCAATCACTGGGGGGAGATGAAAAATTACAAAGCAGCAGGAGAAGATCAGACTTTTGTAGAGATCTGGAAACATGCAGAAAGGCAGCAAAAATTCCCCTTCATTAACAGCTTGTGAACATCTGAATCAAAGAAGAATTACCAGAACACTGGGCGACAGCCCTCATCCAACCACTATACAAAAAAGGGGACAAAACAGAGTCTAACAATTACAGGGGACTCTCACTCCTAGATACAACATACAAAATTCTTCCAAGAATCACCTTCAACAGAATTGATCCACAACTCAAGAAAGAACTAGGAGAATACCAGGGAGCTGTCCAGACCAGATCATGAGTATCAAGCTAATAATGGATTACAACAGGAAAAGAAACAGATATGGTGATAACATTTGTAGATTTCAAGAAAGCTTATGAATGGATCCACAGAGAATCCGTACTAAAAATTCTAAGACACCTCGGACTACATATCAAATTAATAAACATGATAAAACTGACCTCACATAAAAACCAGACAAACTTGTACGGAATAGAATAGAACAACACTCTATACCACTCTATACTTTGGGTTGTAATATATCCTTAAAAGTACACTTCCTGCACTCGCCCCTAGATTTCTTCCCAGAAAATCTTGGCGCAGTGAGCAATGAGCATGGGGAACACTTTCATCATGAGATTTCAGCTACAGAAAAGAGATATCAAGGCAAATGGAATACTAATATGCTGGCCGATTATTGTTGGACCTTTAAGAGGGATGCTCCACAGATGAGATATAACAGAAAATCTTCATTTTTTACTTTCTAGGTGAGTCAAATGTTTGAATATTGTGTTGTTAAGAATGCAGAAAGTATTAAAATGTTTGAAATTATAAATGCCTGTCTCTTGAAAACCTCGCGTATTGGGGAAAAACCGATATCACATTTAAATTCAGGAGAAAAAATACTATCAAAATCACTTACGTTTCTCCTGAGATAAAAAAAATCCTTTTTTGTTCCCCCAGTATAATTGAAGAAGTCAAATTCTTTCATCTTTTCATGACAAATATCCAGTGCTTTTTGTACTTCTGCTTCTGTGCCTCTCATAATACTCCATCATTAACAAAGCCTTGAACTTTGAAGTGTGGTTTAATTCTTTTCATTATTTATAATTAATATTTTATTTCTTTTCATTATAATGGCTAAGAAGCCATTTATTTTTATAAACTTTAAAGTACTTGTTACACATGATAATTTCCAAATTATTAGGTAATTTTATGAAAACTTATATCATCAAATGATTACTTGCATCATTCTACCTAATACAACAAAATTCCACAATATATGTAGCTTCCATGGAAGGGGCATGCAAAAATCACAAATGTTGCAAAAGCATGTTAATATAAAACCAATATTCCCTCTATGAATCATGAGATCTTGCCAATGGTGAGGGAACTTGATACAGAGTAGCTGGGCCGAAGGTGCAACCATATTGGACAGATATATGTTGAGAACAAGACAAAGAAATGATTGCTGAAAGAGAGTAGCAGCTCTTTCAGTAAACGTTAAGGACCTAAGTCAGGAGGACTTAAACGGCCATATCTAAATTATTCAATTTTCTGAGTACTGCGCAGCTGAAAGCAATGGAAAACTACAGCTGTTTTTTTTCCAAGAAAATGTTCCTCACTGCATTTTCATGTAACAAAAATGGAGGCATCTTCCTTGATAAAATATTCCAGAGATAAACTAGCCCTCGTTCGGATCTCCGGATGAAGGCTGCTAAGGAAGAGGTCACCAGAAAATTAAAAAATAACATTCTACGAGTCAGAGCGTGGAATATTAAAATCTAAAAAAAGTTAGTAGGATAAAAAACCGAAAAAGAGAAATGTAGATGTAGTAGGAATTAGAGAGGTTTGATGGGAAGAGGAAAACAACTTTAGGTCAGGTGATTTTAGAATTAACTCAGCGTCAAATAGAGGGCAGGTAGGTTTTATAATGAACAGGAAAATAGGGAAGAGAGTAGAGTATTTCAAAAAGCTTAGCAATAGAATAATTGTAATGAGGATAAAATCAAAACCTAAGCCAACAATTATCGTCTAAAATCGTATATGCCTAAAAGTGTCCATGATGATGATGATGATGATGAGGTAGAGTTGGTATATAAAGAGATTGACAAAGCAATTAAACACATAAAAGGGGATGAAAATTTAATAATAGTTGGAGATTGGAACGGAAGCATTGGAAAAGGCAAGGAAGGAAATATATATTGTGGATGAAAAAGGGTAGTGCAAAAGAAATGAAAGAGGGGACTGACTTATTGAGTTTTACAAAAAGTATAATTTAGTAATTGCCAATACCCAGTTTAAAAATCATAATAGAAGAATATACACGTGGAAAAAGCCAGGCGATACTGCAAGGTATCAGATAGATTATAGAACTTCTTCCATTCTATATGAGGAATGGAAGACCTCAGAGTTCAGGATTGAATGAAAAAGACTACAAAGGTAGAAGAATTTTGTTATTTGGGAAGTAGAATTACTAAAGATGGATGAAGCAGGAGCGATATAAAATGCCAAAGAGGACAGGCGAAACGAACTCTCAGTCAAAAATATAATTTGTTTACATCAAAAATTAATTTAAACATTAGAAAATTATTTTTGAAAGTATATGTTTGAAACATAGCTTTATATGGAAGTAAATGAAACTTGCACAATCAGAGTACCCGAGGAGAAGAGATGAGAAGTTTCTGAAATGTGGTGCTGCAGAATGTTAAAAATCAGATGGGTGGATAAAGTGAGAAATGAATAGGTGTTATGGCAAATTGATGAAGAAGCATTTGGAAAAATATAGATACAAGAAGAAACAGACTTATAGGCCACATCTTAAGGCACTCTGGAATAGTTGCTTTGATATTGGAGGGGTAGGTAGATGGGAAAAATTGTGAAGGCAGGCAAGATTTGGAATATGTAAAACAAATTGTTAGGGATATAGGATGTAGGGGTTATACTAAAATGAAATAACTGGCACTAAATAAGGAATCTTGGAGAGCTGCATCAAAACAGTCAAATGATTGAAAACAAAAAGAAAAACCAATAAAGATTTGTAGCCAATGTTTTAAAAAAGGTATATACCTGTTTACATTCTATAACTATTTAACACATGGAGTGAAGGTTTAATAAAAAATCTTATCTTTATGTAAGATAAGTAACACAGGATTGAAGCCAGCTACTTGGAGTAAACAACAGTTATCTCTGTTACTCATTTCTTTACAAACATATTATTTCTTTGAAACATATTATTCAGCAGACTTCTAATAGAAGCTCTAGTCCAACTAACATAAGTTTGAAATTAAATTAGTATTTTAATTAAGACATTTTTCTAAATCTAACTCTGTTTTTAAAATATAAAATTTAAACACAAACCATTACATCCAGTTAATTCTTGCATCAATAATGCATCATCTAGGGATCTTATATCACCATTTGCTATAAGGGGTATTTTTATACTTTGTTTAATATCTTGAAGAGCATTTAAATTAATTGGTTCACAACGCTGAGATGGTGTTCTTGAATGAACAGTTATAAAAGTAATTCCAGCTGCTTCTAGGCTTTTACATAATTCAACAGTAAGCCTGAAACATGAGTAATTTTATAAATTTTTAAATAAACATTCAGAAATAGAATAATCTATAAATTATTTTTACTAGAAATTTTTTAAATAGATATTTTATATATTTTTTAATATACAAATAAATTTACAATCAGACAGTGTGACATCGGGCAATAATGAACATAGTATTGTCATTTGTTATCACCTCTTTTTATGGTTTTTATGACAATGAAAAGATCATATGCAGGGAGACGTTAGCATTTCCAATTTCTTTCTCTCCTTATTCAATAGATGTCTGTGTCTTTCACAATGAAATCAGAAAAAAGGTATATTATGTATGTAGAAAGAAGTTTTGATTTCAGACTCTGCAATCCATTCATGACTAGTGGCATTATCATAAATAAAGAATTGAGCATATGAGATTTTAAAGTTGACATCACAGTGAAACAAGCCACTTAATTGAAGAAGCATTTTTGAGCATAGTAGCACACTGACTCATGATGTCAATGTTCTCATTATGATGATTAATAATCCCATTAATCTGGTTTCATTACATCTTATTAATATTCATTACGAACATTAATAAACAGGTGAGCTAACTCTAAAATATGAATGTTCCATTTAGAAGCACAATCCTCTTCACTAAGATTATGTTAGCCTGATGTCTTTAAGTCTGTTCTCTGTAATGTCAGGATTTCTACATTAACTCCGCAAGATGTATTAAAAAGGAATGCCAAGGTTAAATTTAATAAAAGACTGCAAACTACTATCAATTTCATGTGCTCCTGGCGAATAAAGTGATGCACACAAGCATACCATCACAAAGAATAATTAAAGCAGATTTCATGTTATAAAATTATGGAAACATGGTATAAAATAAAATTACAAATATCATACAGATTAAGTGAAAAATATTTTTAATACTTTTACTTAATAATATAACATTTTAATAAATAATTTTCATAGTTAGATTCATGCTCTCTTATTGCAAGTAGGTTATGAGAATTCTTCTGAAAATGACTTCCAATTGACTTGAAAGTAATCAACTACTACAGGAACAAGGTATCAGCAACAGTAATCACCCGAAATATATAAATTTTGTTACAGCAAATCTAGCATCTGTTCATTCAGCGCCAGTAAAGAAACAGTCAATGAAATATGGAACCTGTCACTGTTGTTCTCACCAACTGTGAGGATGTGGCATGATAACTATTTCCCAGTAGAAGTTCACACTATCACCAAGATCCGTAGATCATTATGGTATTAATGTCATGAGTGAAAGCACTGTTACAGACCAGTACTGGAAATTCAAAGGTGAGTAAACAGAGATGCATGATTAAGAAGGAGAAAATTGTGGCACTAAAATATGATTATTGAACTCTGGAACCGAATTCAAGAAACCTGGATTACAATAAAATCAGAAGTAGATTATGAAATGTTAAAGAAGTTTCAGATGCCAATTCAGTATAAATAATGGAGACTACTCACAAAACTCTTTTTTCTTTTGTCTAAGCATGTAGTACATTCACACAAGCAGAAGGAGGCTGAAGTAATGATTAAAGGAAAGGTAATGTAGAATTATAACTTATAGATGTAATAAAACCTTATTTTCTTTTTATGAGCCAGAAATAAATTTGGAATAGCCTCCCTTTTAGAAAAAAAATAACCCTCACAAACCTTTTTCTTACTAAACTAATCCCAATAAAAAGTAATATTAACTGGTTATAGATTTTACACCATTTACAGTGTAAATATTGATTACTGAACAGTAAAAAAGAGAAGTACACTTTTACAATTCAAATAATTTTTCACCAATATATTATTGATAAAAAATTATGAAACAGCTAGTCTGCAGACGTATATTTTTAGTGAGTTATTTTCTGTCTGTAAAATATTAAATAAAAATTTGACATACTGGATACTAAATACATATATCGAATTAGCAGAGTACAAAATTTAAAAAAAAATTTCTATAATACCATTTTACCTAATATCAGGGTTTATTCTTATCTTAACTGACACCGCAAAAGGTTTTGGTATACTATTTCTTAGCTGCAGAACAGAGTCTTTAATAATCTGTGGCTTTTTCAATAAGTCAGCACCATAACCTTCTTTCATAGCCCAACGCTGAGGACAACCACAGTTTAAATCAACACCATCACAGTACCTAAAAGTTAAAAAGAATAATAATAAATAAATATTAACAAATATATATGAGGTGTGTATATATATATATATATATATATATATGTTGCTCATCTAATATTTCAAAATATATCCTTTAGTTTTCATCAGTTTTTACAAATGAACTCTACGCTGTATCCTGTACTGATTGTTTTCTGTACCCAAAACAGCACTCATTTTGAAATAATTTTAAATGTCAGATATAGATCGTGTTCTATTACATTTTATTTTCATACAATATCCAAGTTAAGCTTTATTAATGATTCTATTTATTTAATATAGTGTTCAATTTCACTTTTTTTCAAAGATTACGTTATGGTGAGAGAATCAAAATCACACATTATAAAATTAACTGTTACATAGTAAATAATACATAATCTTAAAAAAGTTATATATTCTATATTTCAGAAAATATTTTTTATTGCTCTACCGAAGTCTCTACATTTAATTTTTAAGTCTTATGTTAACAACTGCCAACTCCTACCAATACCTTGAATTTAAAATATACAGCAATTACAAAAGTTAAAATAAAGATTAAGCAAAAGTAAGTGATGGATTCCTTTCATAAAACCTTTTATACAAATTAAAAAGGTGTATGTGCGATAAATTTTATAATATTATTAATCTTTATATAAAAATTTTATATAACATTTTACTCATTACACTTATTAAATTAAACAACTTTGTTTTTTATTTTAGTTTTTGATGTAATAAAAAAAGACATTTTCCTTCTCGCTTCTACAATTTTCTGGATACTTATGGAACAATATAGTGTTGTATATGTAACAATTAAACCAATTTACAATCTTTATATTCTATTAATCTATTTTCATTTTATTCTGACATGACTTTATCCTGAGGTATTCCATTTTAATTCAACAAATGATCACTGCTTCACTATTTCTGATTTTGATGATATTTGGAAAATGGTAGGTAACTACCCACCTTGTAGTGGGAAAAGAATGTTTTTTTATATTTAAAAAAACATTTTTTCTTGAGTAATAGACTATTTTCTAAATTGCCAACAAGTAAAAAAAGCCATTTTCATCAATTTTTCCATGAACTATAGCATTCTTATTTTACATCATATAGAGGGTCAAAAACAGTTTTTTGGAAAGAGTAAAGATGGAACTTCATCTTACTTTCTGTAAGACTTTCTGTTCTCAAAATTAATTTTGTTACATAACCAAGTCTTGTAATGTTTACTGAGGCTACATTTACAAATTGTTTTTTTTTTTTTTTCAAATTTTGGGCCCAAAATAAATAATGAAGATCTTAGGATAACAGAACTGTTTTTTACCTTTTAACTCTTAGGTACTAGTAGTACTTATAAAAAAAATTGTACTGTTACTGAGAGTCCTTCATTAAAAAAATGGCCGCCAAATTGTAAGATTTTGAAAATGTTGTATTTTTCGGGCCCAAAAACCACATGTGGGATACGTAGCAAAAATCTGAAATATTTTAAGCAGTAAGTACTTTTTATGAACTTTAAAATCATATAAAATTTATTTTGTTACTCAAAGGGGTTGACGAGTAATGAAGCCAACAAAACCACTAAAAACACAATTCCTTCTAACCGTAAACAACGTATCCAAAAATACTGTTATGTATTTTTTTCCAGATTATAAAAATTACAACTAAACTCATTAGAATGAATATATTGATAATTAATAAATAATCAATTACAAAATGATAAATAGTCAATTACAGAATGATAAATAATAATTACAAAATAATAAACAATTCAAATACATTAACAAGTTGTTCAATTCACTTTTACCTTATTTTACTCTTGCTAATGGAAGTTATGAATAAATCTTCCACTTTTTGATAACAAACTAAATTAACATAACTTAGTGCTCCTGCCATTTTTTTACTAAGTCAAATTGATAAGTCCTCAATCCTATTTGGTATAATGTTGTATCTTCTTCCAGTAGTTGATAGAAAAAGATCTGAACGTATAAGAATCTTTAAAATATTTTCTAGTTGAACCCATGTTTGATAATCCATCAATGATTTCTTGAATGAAGTATCAGGACCTGTGGATGGAAAAAGTGTATTCGATATTATTCTTCATTTTCATGTATTTTGACTTCAATGACTTCATGTAACCATCATGGTATACGCAGCAGACATAATTTTTACATCATGGCTTTGATAAACCTACAAATCAATCAGAAACACTAATGTCCTTGTGTACCAATAAACATTTACGTCAGTAAATGTTTCTGACTCAGAGGTCACCCAGACTTTCAGAATACATTTCTGACTTGTTGGAACATAACTGTGAAAGATTCTTGTTTCTGGGACTGTTGTGATTACCTGATAACAAAAACTGAGGTATTCTTCAGTCACTTGAACATCTTTATTAGAGTAGAAAATAAAAGTTAGGTTTTAAATATTGTCTTTGCAATAATTTTACATTTCAGAGGATGCAACAGTTTGATTGTTAACTGTCCTTCGAAGGCTTGCTTTAGGCACAGTCCTTTTTACAGTTCCACCAATACAATCACATGGTCCTTTTCCATGGTATGAGGCAAAAAAAATGCATTCAGCTGCGATTTCAAAATCTTCTTGACGGTAGCACAAATTTATGAAATTTTTTTGTTTTTATATTGAGCTGAGGAGCCATCAGAAAAATAAAAAAAATGATTTAATTTGTGATAACAGTGTTTTTACTTTATTTATAACTTGCTTTTGGAAGCAGAAGAATGATGTAATATTGTGCTTCAAGTACTCACTAATCACACAGTAGCTTTGACTTTTTAATTTTCCTTCTTTTTAAAAATATATGGGAAATGGATGTACTGCGGCATAAATTTTTGACCAGTGATATGAGAGATCTTCATTCTGTATCACAAAAGAAAAATTTTGAGAGAATTGTCTCGCAATACAATACATTCACCCTCCAACAAGTTTTCCTTTTTAATGTTGAGGAAATTAGCTTGTTTCTTTGCAACAAAATGATGCCTTTTTAGATTATTTAAATTTTCATTAAGTTTATCTAAGTATTCTTGAAATGGAAAAATTTGAGTAGTTAGTTCACAATGGCCAACAGAAACCCACTGTTTGAAGACAATTTCAGAATCAGAATCATCCCAGCTCTCTTGCAGTAATCTGAGCACTTCATTAGTACCTCAACATTTTTCACAGTGTGACAGCATGCATGTTTCATTTTCTATATCACATAACATGGTTGAAAGAAGACTTTTATAATCAAATTTCATTTTTAGAGCAGATAACATGAGTTTTACATTTTGGTGGGTGGCACATACACAAACAGAGAAAGTACGTGACCCACCAGCCAGAACACAAAATCACTTAAATCAGCAAATTTTGAAAAACCAATTTTTAAATTATGTTTTTCTTTGAAGCCTGTGTACAATCCTTTTAAGTTATATAAGATAAGCCTTTTTTGAATATTAATTTTCTTCCTGACAGCTTGTCTTACAGAGACACAATCCTTCGTGCCTGACATCATTTGGCTGTGCTCATCATTCTGGTAAAAATCTTGGATATAGTCAATAACATTTTCATCAATTATGTGACTGGGCTTCTTTTTGCCAATTTGTGGCAAAATTCCACTTGTTTTAACCAATTGTTTGGATTGACGGGTTAAATACTGACTAACACAAAACTCATTTAGAATTTTTTTAATGTTTCTACTGCTTGCTAATAAATTTAAAGTACTAATTTTTTCCTGGGTTGATGTAACTGTTTTCATTTTATCTCTTATATTAATGATAAATTCGTCATATTCCCTACCTAAATCAACATAATTTTGTGTTACTAAACTGGTTTCTTTTGTGTAGAAATATTTAAATCACAGGAATTGTTTAGTTTACTGGTAACTGACTTGACTCTTTTTGTAATTTTATTTTTTTAAATTGGTTCCTTTGCACTGCTCAATCATTTTTGAACCTTAACAGAGGAAATGCCAAGTGCTGAACAAGCTTTATTCGCAGACTCGACTATAACGCATTGAAGCTCAAATATATCTTGACATTCTGGTTCGCTTTCTGTATCATCTTGTGGTTTTTGTAAGCATTTTGTACACAGTGCTCTGCTTGGAATTAATTTTAAATTTGGATTGCTTGTTGAAATTGTCAAAGATATTTCTTAACCGGTTTAGTATGACAGCTAAATGGGTCAGAGCAACTTTTCACATTAATATGATAACATTTATCTAAATATCCGGTTTTGTAAAAAGTACAGATATTTTTTGTTTCAGTACATCCACTTCTTAAAGATATCAATGTTATTTATTCAGTAAACTCTAAAATAGCATGCAATACAGATGTATTGTAAGTCAATTTGTGACATACTGTTTCAGTATGAATGCAATTGTACACTCCATAATCCATTTTTATAAAATGCAAATTAGCATTACAATAACAATACAGTTAGTATAAATTATATAATTACCAATTGTACCTCACTTTGTCTTATCCCAGTTTCTCTACAGCTAAAATAAAAATTTCTCTGTTTAATAAAATTAAAAATGAAAGATATCGCGTAATAGAGAAGTTCTCTGCTAATAAAATTACTTTATAAACAAGTGTACATTACCTAACCACAGTATTAACACTAGCAATAATACAACATATCAGATTGAAATCAAAACAGTTACTGAGCCTTCTACTTTTTTACACTCAGGATTATGCAAACATTCATGTCCATGGATGTCTACTCACTTTCATGTTTAAACATGAGTTTGTGTGTATAAGTCATACTTTAACAAACTAACTAGAATATAAGCTATCTAATTATAGACATATCAAAATATTTTGTATAGTAGGTGTACATTATTATCTGAAAAAATACATAATGTGAATTTTTTAGATACATTGTTCACGATCAGAAGGAACAGGGTTTTTGAGTGGTTTTGATGGCTTCATTACTTGTCAACCCCTTTGAGTAACAAACAGATTTTATATGGTTTTAAAGTTCATAAAAAGTAATTACTGCTCTAAACATTTCAGATTTTTGCTACCTGTCCCACATGTGGTTTTTGAGACCCAAAAATATGACATTTCAAAATCTTACAATTTGGCGGCCATTTTTTTTTTAATGAAGGACTCTCACTAATAGTCAAATTTTTTTTACAAGTACTACTAGTACATAAGAGTTAAAAGGTATAAAACAGGCCTGTTAACCTAAGCCCTTCATTATTTATTTTGGGCCAACATTTGAAAAAACAACAATTTTTAAACGTAATTTCAGTAATATTACTAGATTTGGTTATCAAATCTATTTGATACTAATTTGGTACTCAAAATTAATTTTGAGTACACTAAGGTGAAGTTCCATCTTTACTCTTTCCAAAAATCCCTTTTTGGACATCTGTATTATGCAAAATAAGACTGCTACAGCTACTGCTAAAAGTGATGAAAATGGCTATTTTTAATTATTGGCAAGTTAGAAAATAATCTATAACTCAGGAAATTTAAAAAAAAAAAAATACAAAAAAGTATTTTTTGGCCACTACTACCCACCACTACAAGGTGGGTAGTTATCATATACCAAATATCATCCAAATCAAAAATAGTGATCCAATAAGTCTTGAAAATATGTTGAATTAAAATAAAATGGAATACCCCTTCTCTTAAAGCAGGATAAGGATGACTAGTGAATATAGTAAGTTTGTATCATATAAATGGGATTTTCTTTGAATATGAAAGTGAAACTGACACTAGTTCACTCAAGTATTATTCAGCATAACAAAATTAAATATTTCACACATAACTGTGATAAAACAATAAATAACTAGATAACATTATAATTTTAATTACACTACTGTAAAAAAAACATGATGTTTTCTTGAATAATATTTTTCTCAAAAAAATAAAATAAAGTTTATTAAACAGATATAACTGAAATTACAACCAATTTAAAATAATCTAGAATTATAAACAATTTATAATTCTCCTAAATGTGCGTATAATTCTCTTTTGACTGTTTCATTTTAATTTTACTTACAAGAAAAGACTGTAGTCAAATATGAATAACAGCTACAAACAAAGCTGAGATGATAAAGCTTTAATTATATAAACATAACTAAAATTACACAAATGAGATGAAAAAATATTAGTTATTGACCTACGGTGCAACTAACTTAGCGGCTGTGACAAAATCTTCATTGTTGTTGGCTGCAAACTGAACACTCAATGGTGTGTCTTCTATAGAAACACAAATTACAATAACATTAAAGATATACACTCAAATAGCAATGTTAATAGAAAAAAAATTAACGAACTATGTAATATGTTTCTTAATTCTATCAGGCATATCATAACATATAGCTGCCAATGTATGGAGATCAATAATTTAAAAATATATTTATTTAATTTTTTTACAGTAGAAATTAAGAATTAGTTGTTAGTTAACAATAATACAAAAGGTTAACATAGCTGTATCCCTTACATAATATAAAATATAATGATATAATTATATTTCAAGTTATTCACACCTTCTTATTCATATGTTTAACAAACTTTTCATTTCCGTTATAGCATTCCTTAAAATAATTTTTGATATTTTAAAGTTAGGATGCACATTATTGTTAAATATGTTACAATGTAATACGAGGTCTGTGTAGAAAATAGCCCAACATTTTTAATTACACGCCAACAGAGATATTTAGCGATGTGCAGTTGGCAGCATTGTGTTCTGCATAAACTCCTCTGTAATCACATGTTCTTTGATTGTTGCTATTTCATTTAGTTTTCATGTTATTGTTATTTTGAGTGCAACATGTTGGTAGTGACTTTTGTAATGTGTGATTTTTGGGAGCAACGACACAACATAAAATTTTGTGTGAAACCAGTTAAAACTTTCACAGAAACAATTCAACTTTTGAAACAAGCTTACAGAGATGATGCTCTGGGTCTTACGCATTGTTACAAATGGTTCAACGATTTAAAAGTGGTTGTCAGTCAATTGAAGATGACTCTCGATCAGGAAGGCTTCAATTGATGATACCCACGTTTTGAAAATCGAAAAATCTGGTTTATGCAAATCACCAATTGACTGTCAGAGAACTTCCAGAAGAAGTTGGCATCTCAACTGGAACGTACCATGACATTTTGACTGAAAAACTGAACATGTATTGAGTTACAGCACAGTTTGTTCCTCGTTTGATGATCGAACAGCAGAAAGAACATAGAGTAGACGTTTGTCTGCAACTTCTTGAACAAGCCAATGACGACGAAACATTCATGCAAAGAATCATAATGGGAGATGAAAGCTGGGTTTATGGCTATAACACAACACTGAGACAGAAGTTCAATCATCAAAAAATCACACATTATAAAAATCGCTACTAACACTTAAACATTTTACACTCAAATAACAACACGAAACCTAAATGAGAAATCAACAATCCAAGAACATGTTGTTACAGAGAAAGTTGTGTGGAACACAATGCTGCCAACCACATGTAATATCTCCATTGGCACATAAATAAAAATGTTAGGTTATTTTCTTCTGAACAGACCTCATACACATTTTAGAAGGCTTTTTTCAGCTTTTAATGTTTTATAAGATTAAGAACATAATATAATTTGAATTTTCAGTGTAAAGCCTTTCAAATTATACAAATTACTGTCTTTAAAAAAAATTAGGAAAAATGACCTTATCTAAAAATAAATGAAGTGACAACTCTATAAAAATCATGAAATCAAAAAATCAATCAGCAGCATGAAAATGATAAAAAATACTGAAATATTAATTATTAGATTACAGTAAAAACCAGTGAACAATAATGTAACTGACAACACGTAAAGTAGTCGTAATTACTAATCTGATGGACACGTTCCTTTAATTGGCAATTTAAAGAAAATGCATTCATTAGGTAACACACTTTCTGCATATGCATGTGTCTGGGTATGATTTTTGCACGGGCAGCACCATGCAAAAGGTATGCACAGTAACTAACAAATTGCTAACGATTAAAATTTATAGCCATAAAATTATACATTAATTTTTTTTCCGCTACATTTATTACTTTCAGAGATCTCTACTTCTTCAGAACACTTTATAGAAAATAAATTAAAAAGTAGATAAATGATTAAAAATATACAGGGGTATGTTTCCATCTTCATAATGATATTAACTAAAGTATTCTGCTTCTATTACAATCTGGCACAGGTAAAGGAACTACTATTTTTGTTACAATAATTTTAACATATATTTTACTTTCCTGGCAAATATAACTAGAAAATTTGTATTAAACATGAAAGTATAGTGATTGTGTCAAGAACTGGGTATCAAGTTTTTTGCAATTGGAGTCCAACTAGTGTTCATTTAAGTCAATAAAGTGTATGTATGTATGTATGTATGTATATACATGGATACATATGTACATATGTATATGTGTCTCACTGCTTTTGGCCTTACATCTCAGGATTGAACAAACAGATTTTCTTCAAATTTGACTCAAATATTTCAATGTACTGAGCACTGATTATATTAACTTTTTTCAAAATTCATTCAAGAGATGGGGGATATCGTGAAAAAAACAATTTCAATTTTTCTTCAGAGTACTTAACAAAAAAATTTACTCTGACAAATTTGTTACCTACATAGTAAATATATATAATCCAAAAATATTGTAACAAGACTGGTATAGTAGGCCCGAGTAACGGATTCCTACCAATTATTATGAAAGTAATATAAAGTATAATAATTGCAGGAATCTGGAAAAAGACAAAAAGAGAACCCTTTTTGTAAAGTATAGGTCCGTTTAACAATCATCCTTTGTTATACTGCTTGCTAACACACAATGAACATTTGCTGTACAGTGAGAAGAGACCAGGTTTGGAATTCATGTGAACAAAAACCTTGGCTGACTGTTCTCATGCTTCGACTTGGGTCCAGTCCAGCAGGTAAAAAGGCTAGCAATATAAACAGCTCTGGAAGAACAGCTAGAAATCAGTTCTGTTCTGTGAGACGTTACTAAATCAGTCTTGCAAGGAGAGGCAGCAAGTTCTGTGGGTTCGGTGGAGTTCTGCAACCAGTCCAGCAAGACGTTACCACATCAGTCCAGCAAGGAGTCACAGGTGTGAGTCTGCGAAACAACTGTGTGAGATGTCAGTCCAACGAGGTGAGTCCTGAATCCAGTTTGATATGATAAGATAACGCCACGAACAATTCCAGTAAACCAGAAATACTATCAGTGAATTACAGTTTCTCATTAGTTTCTTTAATATTTTTATTTCAAATTACATTGTACATGCACCCCCATTGTCCACACACAGTTTTATCAGTCGCAAAGTGCGTTTAAACATTCTCTTCTGTGTTAAAAGATAACAGTCCCACGCAGCATTTTCAGTGCATCAAGATCCCTTAGTCAAAATGGGAGATTTCTTTTTTGATTATGCTCCAAAGGTAATTGTCAAAGGTTGTTAAGTCTGGACTTCTAGTCAGCCGCTGAATTTTTTTTGCTCCTACTAATCCATCACCTTCAAAATGTTTATTTAAAAAGTCCCTTAATGACAACATATCTGGGCTCTATCTCACTGTAAAATGGCAGTTAATTCAATATCAATCAATCAAACTGAGGATTAAAATAATTCAAAAGCATGCTAAGGAATGAAATATTAACATTTATTTAAAAAGGTACGGTCCTATCAGATGTGTGACTGCTTTTTGAATTCTATCGTTATGGTGGCCATGTTAGAATATATAATTTTTTTGTTTGTAATCACAACCAGCAACCAACCTTAAGTATGGATGGTACTTACGTATTAACACCACCGCAGCAGAAGTTGCGCTAATGCACCAATAAAGAGCAATCTACCCTTACGTAAAAATAATTGTGGTCAAGTATTACCCGAACAGTGGGTGTTTGGTGGTATATATTTATTCATTTAATGATGTATTTTAGGTGTCAGAAAATAGAAAAATAATAAAAATTTACATAATGATACAAATATCAGATGAACACAATGAAAATCGAAAAAAATTCTTACATCATAGTGAAACATATTTAAAGATATAAACATGAAAATATAATCTAACCAAACTTAACCTACGCTCGCTAACCTTGACTAATCAACAGTAATGTTTTGATTATGTAGTATAATTTATTTAAGTAATAAATAATTAATTAGGTTAGGTTCAGCTCTTGATGATTGCGGTTGTGTTTTTTTTGTTTTGAGTATTCGTGGTTATTTTTGTAGTTCCATTAATAATTCTGTTTCTTTTTTGTTTTGTTGTTTGTTTTTAGTTGTTTAGTTATGTTTTTAGTAATTTTAAATGTTAGATGTTTTAAATATTACCCTGAAATTAAAACCGTGCAGACGATAGCACAATTTATTCTGACAGTTTGGTAGGTTACCATACAAATAGAATAGAAATAAAAGGATTCCTACATGCTAAAGTTAATCATAAATACAATTTTATTGATCCTGATACAGGAGTTTCGGCCCATTTTCCATCGAAATCCGATTGACTACTTTGTTTTTAAATAAAGCTGTAGGTGCGGTGGTGTTAATACGTAATTACCATATGGATTACTAGAAGCCAAACTAATGGTTTTTATCATATTACACTTTTTTACTTTTAACTTCCTAAGAATAGTAATTTAAATAAAACCATACCATTACTAGTAGAAAAATCACTTTCTCTTGCTTTCAACGATTTAATAAATGAATCAGCAATTATCATTGGAGAAAAGCAAAGGTCACAGCCATATTTTCGAACCAATGTTCGAAATTGTAACCTATAAATAAACAATACAAAATTGTACAGTATAAATAATACACTTACTATTATACTACAGTGTAGTAATATATTTTTTACAACAAAAATAGCATTAAGAAAATAAAATTATGATTTACATCTTTTCTCCTATATTACTTAATGATGTGATGATAGTATTTTCTATATCCTTTATTAAGCTGTAAATGCACTATTGATCAGTACACTCTCCTACAACTACTGATCCATTTTGCTATGCTTTTTAAATTACAAACTCGAATGGTGAGATTGAACAACTACTACCTCCAAAAATGTACTTAGAAAAGTATTTTTATTTCACAATAAACAGTTTATTCAATTATCACAAATAACATTGGTGATAGATAACCCCATGATACGTATTAAACATAAGAAAAAAATAGAAGAGTTTGAAACATTACAAAATGTGGTTGCATGTTAACACTATCAATCATAACAAGAGAAGGGTGCACAACAAAATACAAAAACCAAAAAAAAAAACTTAACATAACCTAACAAATAAAATGCAATTATAATCCATACTTGCTGTAGCGGACCATAGGCGCAGCAACTTTAACTAAAGTTTCATTAGTGAATAAATCATTTATATCACAATGATTTTTCATTATTATAAAAATAAATACTATGAAAATAACACTCTCAAACCCCCAGTGAACCAGCAGACAAAAACTACTGTCAACAACAACTGTAGCCAACCAACCGTCCCAGTTGAAAAATGTTCAGGATGAAGTATTCAACAAAGCATCGTCTAAATACAAGAACATAATTAGGTGATTTGTAATGAAAGATAATAAACTACATTTATTTATTATCTAAGGGCAGTAAAGAAATTATATTAAATGTTTTTAAGTCGTGAATGGCATGCTGTAAAAGCAAGATATTACTTGTTGCTTTTGAAAATTGATTATTGTAAATATTGTTAGTCCTGTTTTTTTAGGTAATGAAATAATTGAAGAAGATGGTCAAAAAATACGAACCCCTTCAGCCCTAATGAAAAAGCAAAAAATAATCGCCCCCGGGTGGGCTCGAACCACCAACCTTTCGGTTAACAGCCGAACGCGCTAGCCGATTGCGCCACGGAGGCTGTTAGGCAAGCGGCAGAATGTTAGAAATATAGATACAAAAAATTAATGCAGCCTAATATTCTTAGGTTCGTCTGACACTGAAATCGGTCGATCTGCTTTAACGAAGAGTAGAATTAAACAATTTCTGCCTTTAAACTTTTTTCTTTTGTTCCGAGAAAATGTTCAACTGTAATGAAAATTAATTGGACAAAATCTGAATTACTTTATAACAAACCAGTAAATTACAAAATTAAACTTGAGATTACAGTATATTATGACACTGAAAAACTAATGGCAATTTTTTAGTTTTTACAGAAGAAAAAATGAAGCGTAATTCGTAATACAAATTAGGATATAATATAGATTACAGGTTGCCGCTGAAAATAATAGGTAATCAATGTTAATTATTTATTCAATTAAAAAATAAAAATTAAATTTCGAGTACATCGTATTTACACTTAACTGAATTTGAAAAAAAAACTTAAAAATAAATAGACATCTTCGTAATTTAATGTACTAGACATTTTTTAATGTTTGTCACGCCATAATTAAAGTGATCATCAAAACTGAGTTGGCTACATAATTAAATTAATTTCATTGATCGTTGTTGTTATAATATAAACCCTCATTAAACTAATAGATAATGAAGTAATTTTTGCAGAAATCATTAACTGGTTAAAGTCGACTCGCTGTTACAGTTATTTTATTCTTTAAATTCAGTAATTAAAACAAATAATAATTCTTTTTGCTATAAGGCGGTATGCACTCGTCTAAACATGACGTCATAAATATTCATAGACTTTTGAAAAATAAATTTTTTTTAATAATAAGAAGTATTATTTAAAAAACAGCAAAAAATATAGTAAACGCTCGTGTAATAATTTCTTTTAAATATGTTAGATTTAATTAAAACCTATTAATAAAAATTTAGTGTTTAGAGAGGAGAGGCTATTGTATAAAATACATCTGTGCTCCCCTCGCAATGTGTAGGTAGGGTAAGAGAGGGAAAACGTATCAAGGAGGGAAGAACTCACAACCCCTACAGAGCACATCTGCTGTTCGACTTCTGCGCAGAGAGGCACAGATTTGTAAGTTCCAATTTATTTCAGCATTTTGTATAATTTTATTTAGACCAGTAGAATTTTTTACAGTGTTGTTGATTTTTCTGATGCATCTTTATATTTTAATGTTATTTTTCCGTAAGTTTTAATAATTAAATACAACGCTTATGAACGAAAAGATTTTCTTTAGCCCTCGGCAGGGGTTTAGATGGCGTCGCTCGTCGATCGAAGCTTGTGATTCTTAATTCTCGCGTATATGTGCTTTTATTATTAATTTAATTTTATACTTGACATTAAATCATCTTCTAGTTTTTCCCATTGGATATGACGTGAAATTTATTTCAAACTCTTTAGTTTAATTTAAATGAAATCCTGCGTATAAAATTTAATATTCAAACACAAGCTCATTATACAAGGTAAAAGTGGGCCGTTTGAAAAAGGCGGGCTTGGTGCATTGAATTTCAAAACAACGAAACAAATAACGAATTTTATTCTCAAACTGAATATTTTTATTAATGCCTCTGCAATCAAGATCTTAACAGTATAATGATATATATTGCAATATGGTCGTAATTATGATTAAACGAAGTGTTAAGCGTCCCTTCAATAAATCATTTTAATCATGCTTTTTCAAATATAACTTTTGAACGTTATTTTTATGTAAAACTCGAAAATTTTGTTACAAAAAAATACACTAATAACTTGACTAACAGAGAGTATTTTATAACATATGAGATTATTTAATAAATCTATTTTTTTTTTATTATAGGGCTGATTATTTGTATTAAAAAAAAAAAAACATAGTTAAATAAATCACAAGCCTTGGTCAAGCTACTAAATATTAACTTTTTTTCTGTTAATAGTTAGAATTTTGGTATCTATGATGTACTGCATTTTAAAAATGTAGTACAGTTAGTAAATAAACTGAAGTTCATATTTGTTTGCTTTTTTGAATTTGTAGTCAATCTTCATCCAATACTCAGTTACCAGCAGTATCTGAAGAAGTGTGATTTAGAACAAAAGCTAATTCAAGTTCAAGAACTGTTTTTAAAACTTTCACTTACAAATAAAGCACATTTAAAAACCGTTGTATATTTTTGTTAACTGGTTAATTTGAATCAGATGAGTAATTTTCAGAAAACATGATCTTTGTAATAAGGGGAATATAATTTTTAATTTCCCCCTTTTTAAAGGAATGCAAATGGATTACTAACATTTAAAATCAGCACCTATATAAATGAAAAGTAAAATGAGTTTTTATCAGAATCATTAAGTAATCACAAATAAATGTTGGCAATCTATTTGAGACTATAATTCAAAAAGTACTATTTTCTGCAATTGCTAAAAAGGACAAAATACATGTTAGTAATTAAGTTCTCTGTAATATTAAATGAACAAATAAGACTGGGTAAAAATTTACTGCTTACTGCATGGATTAAATAATGTTGAATTGATGATTACATACAGAATAGTTTTAGTAGGTTAACATGATGATCCATAGTTAAAATTATGGACTCTATTGTGTAACATAATAACATTTTTTTTTCTTTTGCAGGTCATTAATATTATTACCAGCATGTCTGATGATGGCAGTGCAGCTGTTGAGAAAAAGCGTGGTCGAGGAAAATCGAATGATGTGAGTCAATCATAAAATCAATTTTTTGACAGTTTTTAACTATTTCTTGATCCATTTAAATTAAATACATTATTTTATAAGTCTTTTACATTTTAAAGTCAGTATTAATTTAAGAGTAACAAAACATAAGTGCTTCTTTGTGGATGGATGTGTACCCAGTTTCTGTTAATTTTTTTCAGAAATTTAATCAAAATGTTTATGGAAATGCTAATTTGATAATAAAAGTGCAAATTTAATCACTCATCAATCTCCAAAAAGTACATTGTTACAAATAAGTTTAATTTTCTTTAAATACACAGATTTTTACTTGTATCTTTGTAGCAGCACAAGAACTTACCAATGCAGAGGAGCATACAGCTCTTGTTTATTATCAATTTTTAGTAGAAATGCAACCAATTCTAATAATTTATCTGATCCAGTACATAACTTTTATTTGAATAAAACCGTTTAATTATTTTGTTTATGTATTCTAGGATATAGTAGTACTCAGTCCATGATATTTTTCAAAATAAGTCAGTTTGAATATATTTTTGGAATGATTAGTACAGTCATAGACAAAGAAAAATATGTGAGGAAATGATGATAGTAGTTAGGAGACCTGTAATACTTATGGTAACAAACAGTTATCAGGATAAAATTTTGATAAAATTATACAAGTTTATTTAATTTTTTTAGGAGTCTTCAGGTAAAGAAGCTAAGAAAAGAGGGAGAGCACCAACAGATAAGAAAGAAGTGAAAAAAACAGATGATGGTGAAATTCCAGCAAAAAGGGGTAGAGGAAGGCCTAAAGGTTCAGTGAAAAAGAGCAAAGGCAAAACAAAGGTATATTCTTTGTACTATTTAATAACAGTTCTTAAATAGTTAACTTAAAAAATTGCATTCTTTTTATAAAGAATTATGGCATAATTATTTTTACAAATTTTTAAAATCATTATGGAAGAGTGTATTTAATATTAATTTACAATTGCCATCAGATGCAAAACATGACACAAAAATATTTTTTGTTGAAGGAAAAAAGGCGTATTGTACTAGCTTGTCTAAAAAGGCAAATTATAAGCTACCCTTTGCTTTCTACTACTCAGAACAATGCCTTTTTACTTTTGAATGACCAGTTTGATTTGTTTTATTAATACAGACACAATTTTTCATAGTACTAAATAACTGTTGATTTTTGGTTCTTTTGTTTTTATTTTTTTGTATGTTTATGTTTAATAATACTTTATTAGCAAAAATGCACATCTGGCTATAGTTTCTTATTTTTGTAAACAGCTCTTGTATGTTTCTCTTTTTTATTTATTTCAATAACTATTTCACCTTACCTCATTCCCTGAGTTTGATTAGGTTTTTTAACAATGTGTTTTTGATCAGTTTTTGTTTATTTTTAGATTTAAAATTTTATTTAAGAGGTAAACAAAAAAAGACATATAAAATGAATGTCATGTAAGCATTCTACCAGACCAACTTACAAAAAAAAAATCTTATAAAATCAATTATTTTCAAAAGTCATTACATTTTTTTTACAGAAAACACAGGAAAAACCTTAAGTTTTCATACAAATATTCACCTTATAGCACTAAAATTATATAAAAAACAATTTTTTCCTTTTACAAGAATAATAATCTATTTATTAAACCATAATAATATTGTTTTGTTTTTAGCCAACATTGTGGCTAATGAGAGCCACATGTTGTGTAGGTAACATTGTATAATCATTTATAATATGATATTTAAGGATAGAAATTGCCTTAAAATTTGAAAAATACTAAAATAAATACTGTGTAAACTGTGATTGCTTTATAATAGCTTTCAATAAATAAAATATGAGCTTGGAGGGGAAGGTGTACCTCTATATGATGCTTCTATCAGAGTAGAAGAAAAACTCTTTTTCACTTTTTATTTAATAATTCCTTAATAAACTAGTACTAAATCAACTAATTTAAATTAAAACAATTTTTCTGTTTTGTCCAATATGGCATAGATTTACAAGATAAAGGGGTAAATTTACTTGTCTTTTTGTAATATATATTACTATTTCTTAACGAATGTGATTCACATAAAGTAAATGAGTTACTTATGAATTCCTCTTAGGGTATTTAACTACAGTCTGTAATGAATAGAGTGAAGGTAACTTAGGGCTGATTGTTGCTAAAAATGTTAGCAACATATACCTGAAAATCAGTATCACTAGGGATTATATGCAAAGACATTACATGTCATTAGATATCATTCTAGGCACTATGTGCCTGGAGTCAAAAAAATAAAAGTACTTTTCACAAAGTACAGTTGTTTCCAGATGTTTTATTATATAAAATCATAAATAAACTAAAACTATTTATAACATAATCAAGAATCTTTCCTTGTTTGAATGAAAAACTCTTTCATAACCTTTCTTCTGCTCCATTGTAATTTGAAATTATGGCTAACTATATATGGCTATAATTTCATAGTGGTCTTTCAAAGCAAACAAAAATTACAATTTACAAGAATAAGCTTAATATGAATTAAAATTTAATTTTTTCCATTAAGTATTCCAAAGACATAACTCTTGAAATACAAATTTTACTTCCATGATGCATAATATTATATTTATTAAATACAGTTAAATTCTTCATTAAATAAAAAAAAAAGTAATGTTTAAACAAATAATGTTCGAGTTATTTTTCTATTCAATGAAATACTACAATTTCAGGGCAAAACAGCAAGTGGTCGAGGTCGTGGCCGTCCTAAGAAAGAAGATAAAAAAGCAGCTGAGTCTGCTGAAGAAGAAGAAGAGGAGGAAGAAGAAGAAGGTGATGAAGAAGATTAAATTTTAAGTACAAAAAAAAAGTTATCATTTAATTATAAAATAATTGTTGCTACTCAGTGTTCATTGTGTTCTATGGTGTATAATTAGGAAAAAGGAGTAAATGAGTGTATGAATGTGTCATAATTATATTGGGTAAATTTTATATCAGTATTATTATTTATTAAATCATAAAAAACAATTGTTGAATGATGGCTTCTTGTATGAATGAGTAAGAGAGATTATGATTCATAACATAATTGTAAATTAAGAATGGAATAATAAAACTTATTAAAAGTAGTTTTTCGTTATTAATTTTTCTAATTCTTTTGCTTTGTTCTATGAACATTTTTAGCTAATTATTAAGTACAAAAGAAATTCATAAGTAGTCTAATAATACTGGTTTTAGAACATAAAAGGTTTATTGTGTTTCAAACGTAACTTTTCAGTGACTTAAAAAATATTATCAGTATTTTTATGTTGTGGAATAACATATTTTACATATTAGTTTTTAGAAGTCTAGGTATTTTCTTAGTGAAACTGAAAAAAATACCTAAAAACACTTAAAAAACTTATGATGCTGTAATTGTTCAAGCACTGATTATGAAATTTCACAAATTATTTTCATTTTATTTTTTGTAGCAATTTACAATTATTATGTAAGTATTTAAATCATCCAGATAACTTCTGTTATGCATGTGGGTATTTAAAGATCAGCAACCATGTTCACTTGAATAGCCAAAAAATAAAATGAAGATGGAAGGTCCTCATATCTGTTATTTGAGACATTACAGACTGTTAAGGGTTTATGGCACATGAGTTTTGCCATACCCTTAGTGTTAAACGCACACAAAAATACCCAAACTTACTATTTGCTACGATCCTATTAGATGAAAATGGATTATAAGTATATCAAAAACACAGTATACAATATGTGGTTTCAGCCAAAAAAAATTATAAAATTGTCACAAGATTTATTGAACATGGCTTCAACATCCTGAAAATGACATAATCCTAAGCCATTATGTAAATCCTGGTACCCGTATAAACATGCTTAGAATCACTATCTGTATTTTAATAATCTAAAAATACAATGTTATAAAAGCAGAAGGCACTGGTTTTGATTTTTCAGAACAACTTTGCATTATTTTGTAGGTTGACTTTTTTTCGGTGCTGGGATTTTTGCAACTTTCTTGGAGTGGAGAGAACTCCACTTTTTTCACTAAATGTAATACAAATTGCAATAATAAAATCATCCAATAAAACATTGGCTAAACACACCATGAAGGGACATTTCATTTGTCTGCATTTTAATGAATAGGCTATGTAGGACACAAGCTATACTCAGGCTTTGGTCATCCATGCCAAGAAGTTACTCTACACAGGCTATATTCTGGTATAGGATTTAAGGTGTTGACCCAAGTAATGTTACCAATTTCCAGTATATATGAGTAAAGTTAAAAAAAAAAAATTCTTATATGCTGACAAAGACAATGTGTGTCAATAAGTATTTTCCACATTCATAGTAGGATCATATAAAATCATATGCCGTGCTAACAAGTGGTTTAAATATAAACCAAATTTTGGTTTTGGCGAGTGGACGAGGCAATTCGAGAAAATCGTGGTTCACAATTTCTGTATTGAGTGATTAGTTTCCTGAAATTTCAAGGTCAGCTCTCTACACCATTTTGAGTGACAGACTTTTCAGTACCACAAACTGTATGCGAGATGGGTCCCCAAGATGCTGTCCGACCATCGCAAAAATGAGAATGGACGCCTCCCTTAACGTTTCTCCAGTGCTACCACAATGAAGAAGAATTTTTGAACAAAATTGTCACAGGGGACGGAGACACGGGTGCATTTTGAAACTGAAGAAACAAAAGAACAATCCAAACAGTGGATGCATTCTCATTCTCCCAGTAAACCAAGGAAGTTCAAACGAACCTTCAACAGAAAGTGTATGGCTACTGCGTTCTGGGACCAGAATGGAGTTCTCTTGGTGGAATTCATGGGACCTGGCACGACCATCACTGCAGCCTCATACTGCGTGACTATTCAACATCTTTGAAGGGCAATTCAGAATAAGCAGAGAGGAATGTTGTCATCAGGCGTTTTCTTTCTCCATGACAATGCTCGGCTGCACACTGCAGCTGTAACAATGAAGCTCCTGCAGCGTTTTTATTGGGAAATGTTTGATCACCCACCATACATCCAGACTTGGCTCTATCCGATTTTCACCTCTTTGCTTACATGAAACGCTGGCTAGGAGGACAACATTTTGGCACAGACATCAAGTTGCAGACCAGCGTAGAAACATGGCTGAAAACACAGGCGGCTCCATTCTATGACGAGGGTATTGTAAAGTTGGTACCACGCTACGACAAATGTCTAAATCAGAGTGGTGACTATGCAGAGAAGTAGTGTAACTATGTAAGTACTTGTTACAAAAAAATTTTTTATTTTCACTGTGGTTTTAATTTTGTGACCGATCGGACCTTGAAAAAAAAAATAACCCTTGTATAATATTGTATGACGTTACACTATGTAAATCCTTTTCCACTCAGAGGAAATAGCTGTCTGTTATTACTGAAATAATTATTTTTGATCTATAAATTTCTTCAATATAATGTAACTCATCAGTTCTCACAAACATAAAAGAAAAAAACAAATATTTATTCATGTTTGCAACAAAAGGCTGACAACAATTTATAAAAATACTATTCCAGTTTTCTTTCATTTTAAGAAAATAGATTTTTAAGTATTTCTTAGTCTGCATGTGAGCACTATACAGCCCATGGGAAGCAATTGCAAAAACCAAATTATTTTTTCAAATTAATTTTAAAAAAATGATTAAAACACTTTTTATTGAGATGAAAAAACAAATCTTTAATAAATTGTCAAAAACTTTAATTCATATTGGTCTATTTCATGTTAGGATAAGGTTCTAAAATTAATTTCAAATGAGATGGACAGCACTTTCCAATGTTACTAGTTAACATGAAAAAAAAAAACACTAGTTGCTGTTTAGTAGTATTTGACAAGAAGTTGTCAAATTAACCACTACTTATCTTTTAAGATAATATAAAGGTTAAAGAAAAATCCAAAATAAAAACAACTATTTCAATAAGTTCTTTAATATATTACAAAAAATAAAATAAAATCTTTCGAAGACAAGATGATATGCTACAGTACATGACAGGTAAAGATGAATTAATAATATTAAAAACAATACTAATGTTTGTTATTACATCTAAAAAAAACATTACTACGATGTGATGTGTGGGAAAATGAACCTTTTTGGAATTCTTTTTAATCAACTAACAGAACCTTAAAATGATGATACCTTTATAATAATTTAAACATGACAAGCAGTGCAAAGACCAGGCTCAGACAACTTGTTCATTCTGCAAACCAATACCATCATTGTCCTAGTTTCTAGAAGCTTCTTCGGAATATATAATAAATCTTCATAATGTACATAAGATCTTCATATAAGATTCTCATGTTATATTAAATAATATCATTTGAAAGTTTCAGTCAGTCCAGAAAGGTTCGAGACTTGAAGTTGAGGAAATCCATTTTTGGTCCACCTCTAAGATCTTCCTCACTTCCAACAGTAACACCTGAATAAATTTTGATATAAATGTAGACTGTTAACGGTAGGCAAATTTAGTATGTCTGGCATACTTAGTAAGGTGACTGTCTATAAAAACTATAAATCTAAGCAAGGTTATCAAACAAAATATGTTGTTATTCAGTTAGATAATTGTATACATTAAAACACATGTCTTTTTTAGTTCATGAGGCCATGTGCTCGTAGTTTATCTTAGGTTTTATTTATATATATATATATATAAATATAAATAAATAAAAACATGTAGAAAACATACCAGTTATCATAAAAAAAAGAAAAAACTAAAATTACATGTCCAGGCGAGAGATCCTCTTTTCCCTATCCACATCACATAAGTGACTATACTATATTACACAGTAGAACCTGCTCATTAGAGAATGTGATCTTAATGAATCATTTATTAATTTTCACCCTGTCTCCTAAATTTACCCTAATAGAAAAAAATTAGTTTCACTTACTTTTACAAGTATTTTTTTGCAACAACTTTGCCTTAGCCATATCCTTGAAAAATAATCCTTTACATACGTATTATAATACAAACTGGTAGTTAGTACTGATTAGCTTTATGAAACTTGTCTTTACTTACACATACTTATCACACAGATTAGTTAAAATATTTATTATAATTATTTGAGGTCTCAAATTTTAAGGGAAATTGTATTAATTTGCCATTATAAATAATGGCACTAGCATGCAGTGTGAACTGGATCCAGCATTTTTAACTTAAAGTGACATACTGGAACCATCTCATTGGACTGGATGCATGGTATTTTTAATAATACTGATATTTTTTAATAATAATTGCAAGATATATTACGTTCTGTGTAGAATAACAAATATCAATACCTCAATAAACTTTATTGCATTTAAGAATTTAGGTATCGAGAAGACATTAGGAATAAGACAATATGGAATATTATATTTTTCGGTGATATCTTGAAGCACGCATAAAAAAAAAAATTTAATTTTTCCTTCCTCAATTAGAATTTTGAAAATGATCAAGCCGACTTGAAGTTTAAAAATTCTAAGCAGCATGCTAATTTTTACTGAAATTTAATGATGAAATTAAAGTATTTAATATCTAAACTCAGATATGAAATAAAGGTCTTGTCACACTGCAGGTTTACTAGCAGCTGCTAATCAATAATGACAATGGTCTTCCTAATCCCTAACCAGACAAAATTTCCATCAACATGCTATGAATAGGTTTTACTGTGTTGTATATGTACATAAACATTTTTTCTTTAACACACACAAAATACTGAATTTTATACTAATGTGCAATTAAGTTAAAATTAAAATATTATATACAATAAAAATAAGTCTTAAATATCACATGCTAATATAAATAGTTTATTATTTTGAAATGTAAAATACTAATTTGAACATACTAATCGCAATGAGTATTCACCAATACAATGACACTGTAAATAAAGCCTTGTAAAGGCTTATTTTATAGAGTAACAATATTGCTATCAAAGTGTGTGTGTGATATATATGTATATTATGTCTACATATAAATTGTTTTTAATTAGGTAGAGTGAAGAAGATTATACAAAATTTACTAATTAAGTTTAAAAAATTATATAAAAGTTAGTTATTTTATTATACAAATAGAATATTATTAAAGCTAAGTAAAAAATACTGTATACAAAGATATGTTATAAAGAACTATTACTCTTCTAAACAGATTAGTTATAAAATTATTAATTAACAATTACAAAGTAAACACAAAATTTAAAATTTATTCTATTTTTTAATTTTCATTACAGATATTGATTGGTATAGGTGCTAATCATGAATGAAAAAAAACTTGTCAGATTTTAAAAAACAAGAATCATTGAAAAACGAAGTTTTAAATGGCATTAAAAATGATTTCTGTGTTTTTGTTGAGTTTACCCCCTTTCCCTCTTGTTTACCACTTAGCAATTTCACTATTGAAACTAAAAGAATGCAAGAAAAAAAATATCTTATCCGACAATCAGAAATTTTTTAATGATGTTAAAAAAAAATACAATTGCCATTAAAAGAGAATAGGACATTTTTACAATGAATGTGCCATTGTATATTAAGAATATATAATAATATGTATATATAGTTTTATAATTTAGTTAATGGGATGGAAAAAGGAAGGTTATGAAGGAAAGAAGAATTTTCATTAAACCAACTGGAACCTTGGCCATTTGTTAGTAAAGAGTATATTTGTTTGATAAGGATAAAATATAGTCTAAGACCTAGTACTTGCAAGTATACTGCTTGCAAGCACTTAAGTACTTTGCAAGCAGTGTGGCTTTTAAGTATGAGTACTATTTTCCTTCAATTGCTAGTGGTATACGTTTTCCTTCACATTCTATTTTATTTTTTAAAAAGAAAAGTAATTAAATAGCAATTATACTAAAACAGATTACTTGAAAAATAGTTACAATTATCAGATAAAAAAATAAAATAAGTATTTCTTCATGTAAAAGGTAAGATTCAAATTTTCAAAAAAGTATCTCATAATGAATATTATAATTTATGTCAGTTACTCCTTCTTAACTCTTAATTATCTACAAAATGCATAGTTAATATACTAACAAACAAAGAGTAGAAAAACTCCACTTAAATCTATTCATCATGGAACTGAAATCATGATTTTCTGAAAAAAATTACACAATAAACAATTTTTCAATGCAACATTGTATTCATACAATGTTATAATATTACTATATAAAATGTTAAAGATAATGAATGCATACTAAAAATAATAATAATAAATCTTGTTTACAATTAAACTAAATTTATAAATAGAATTCACAGCCTTAAATAATATTAAAAAATTTAAATGAAACCATTAAAAAGAAATTAAGCAACCACAGTTTTTGTGACAGCATTTTAATTCTCCTGCAATACTATTCTTACACATTACTCAAACCAGCTAGCTGCTAGTCATCCCACTCCTTTCAACTCATTGTCAAATAGAAATACTGTTTTGTCATTTTTTATCAAATTAAGACTCATTTTACCTAGAAGAAGCATTTTTAATTTGATAAGCTGCTATTTAAACAATAATAGAGAGAAAATATACAGTTACAGAATATACAAATGTACAGTTATGGTAACCAAAGGAATACAGCATAGCTCGACAATTTTTTTTATGCAAGCCCTTATTAAATAAAAGTACTTTAAGATAACAAATACACAAAAATACTGATATTTGTCTAAATGAATTTACTAAAATACAACAGTAAAATTAGATCAAGCATATATCATTGCACATAAATATTTAGCTATTTAAGCCAATTATTAGAAACAATGTTGTTAACTTTATGTGAATGAAAAAGTAGAAAAATTTTAATGCTGCAGCCCAATAAAAATCTAATTTCACAGTAACCCTTATTTTCTTTGTGATTAATGATGGTTATTATTGATCATATTTTAGAGAGATCAACTTTAATTACTACACAATGAGACTTAATTAACTAACCCATACAACGAGTCTTGGGATATTATTACGGGTTTAAAAGGACTATTAATATTGCACCAGAGAAACGAAAAGATGGATTTCTTGAGCTTGAGAGCGTTGTGATGAGTATGAGAATCGTGAAAATAACGATGGCAATATAAGAGGGCATGACAAATTTATAAATGTGATCCCCTAAAATCACACTACATAGGTCAAACAAGGAAATATTTTAGATTGAGGTAAAATGCTTTCTGTCATAAACAGTGAATTATAATAATCGAACAAAATTGAACATTGTATAATAATATAAAAAGATTTCAGGAAAAAAAATTAATTTAATTTTTCTATTTCATAAACAAATCTGTTCTTGTGTGAGCAGTAAAAAAATTGTTCTGAAAATGAAGAATTAAAATTATTTTATGATGCAAATTGGAAGTAAAATAACATAAAAGGAAAGAAAATGTAGTTTCACATTGAGCCACATCCATCATATGTGGATCACATTAAATCAGATGCCATGTATGTGCATATTCTTACAAGAAAATCTTATGAACCTGGTTGGGGCTGATAACAGCCCTATGTATTTTCATTTGTATTTTACATACACATGAAAAATAATGAGTGCGGTTATGTTTACATTCTGTTTTAATATGAATAAACATTGTGATTGTACATGAAAAATTGAGATTGCTGAAGGTTTAAACACATCTTGTACTTATTTTATAGTTTGAATTTCATTTTTATATGGAAAATCCTAGAACAGTTAAGCTAATGAATTTCACAAAGGTGTTGAATATGGATTTATTTTTAAGTAATTGTAATTATAGTTTTTATTCTGATGAAGACCAGAATTCAACAAACAAATTGTAAATGACAAGAAAAAAATTTGAGGTTTATAGAAAGTGATTTAGAGGAGTTATAACTACAAACAACATGTCTCTTTGTTAATAATTCAACTATTTTTTGTATTCCTGATCACAGAATCTTGGAAGTGTGCGCCCATTGGAGCCTCCAACACTGCAATTTTCTCAATAATGTACATAGATAATGATAACAGTGAAGGAGATAATGAATCAAACGTAACTGCAGTTAATAATTTAGATTTTATGGGGACCTTTTAGATTCTGTGACATTTTATAGCAACCTTATAGTCCATTTAACAAAAATTTCTAGATTGAAGAAATAGAATCCAACAAATAAAAATGAAATGAAAAAATTCTTTGGGATAATTTTGTGGATGGGTTTTGTTAAAATGCTTATTATATCAAGTGTATAAATATGAAACCAGAATTTGCCCATAGATGGTCCTAGCTGTCAATGTAGTTACTGTCAAACCACATTATTGGCACCCATTTTCTTCCTTTGACAGCTGACAAAGACTTTCAACTCGCAATAAAAATTTCATGCAACAGCATAGTTTTAATTAGTATTGAACATGTTGAGTTTTGTACCTATAAACTATGATTTGTGAATTTTCTATTACCATTTAAAGAAAACTGCTGCAGAATCGCATCAAATACTTGTCAAAGCTTAAGGTGAGCAAACTCTTTGTAAATCACAGTGCTTAGAGTGGTTTAAAAAATTCAAAAGTGGAAATTTTGAAGTGAGAAATGAAGAACTTACAAGACCACTGAAAAAGTTTGAAGACAGCAAACTGCATGCATTGTAGGATGAGAATGACGCTCAAATGCAACAACTCGTGGATCAATTAAATGTAACACGAGAAGCCGTCTCCATATGTTTGAAAGCCATGGGAAAGATCCAGAAGATGGGAAAATGGGCTCCACATGAACTGAATAATAGACGGAAAGAAAACCGAACCACTTGTGAAATGCTGCTCACCAGGTACAAAAGAAAGTCCTTCTCCATCCAATTGTGACAGGTGATGAAAAGTGGATATATTTTAAGAATCCTAAGTGTAAAAGACCATGGGTAACTCCAGGTGAACAGTCAATATCAATTTTAAAGCCAAATTGCTATGGAAAGAAGACAATGCTCTGTGTTTGGTGGGATCTATTATGAGCTGCTAAAACCTGCTGAAACTGTTAAATACTGCAGACAACAAATGATTGATTTGAATCAAGCATTGTGTGAAAAACAACCAGAATATCAAAAAAGGCAATACAAAGTGATTTTGCTTCGTGGTAATGCACCACACATAGCAAAATGGTCAAGGAAATGATTGAGGCGTTCAGCTGGGAAATACTTTCACATGTGGCTTACTCACCAGACTTGGGTCTGTCCAACTACAATTTATTTGCATCGACCGGACATGCACTTGCTGAGCAGCGCTTCACTTCTTATGAAACTGGTTTGCCTAAAAAGAGCAATAGCTTTTTTGGTGTGGAATTCATAAATTTCAGATGGAAAAAATTTGTAGCTAACAACGGACAATATTTTGAATAAAATATTTTTTATCATTTTCATACAATAAACGTGTATGTTCTATACAAAAATTCTGGTTTTATATTTACACACCTGGTACAGAGGTCTTGTATTCTAACCATAGCAAGTTAATGTCCTAATTCTTCTGAGAATGTTCCATATGCTTCAAGTAATGAAAATGCACCAGAAAAATACAGACTCTACCAAGTTCAACAACTCATCGACTTGCTTCTCCCAAAGTTTCAAGATGCAATGAATCCCCAGGAAGAGATATGCTTTGATAAAATAATTTATTCCCAGGGGTAGCTTGTTTTTCATCAATAATGTCCAAACAAAATACTGCTATGCCTTCTCTCAAAAAGAAAGACAGATGGTTTATACTACTAGGATATCTTTTGTCTTGAGTGTGAATTGCTAAAGAAGCGATCAGAAATGCCTTAGTGTTATAACAAAGCTAGTAGTGCTTAACAGAATTACCTAAAAAAAAAAAAAAAAAAAAGGTTTGATAACACCTTTTTTCCAATTTTAATTTAGAGGTTTATGGAATAAAATACTTACAGGCTTAAATCTATTGCAGCATCTGTTGCTGCTATCCTTTCAGTTGTGTCCAACCCTCTGCAATTCTGTGGACAAGTTTTCTCCATTCATTTGTGTCATCGACTGCTTCTTCAGTTGTTTCATTGTCATGTCTGTGTCAGCTTTGATGGTATAAAGCCAACAGGTCCTTTGGTGGCCAGGTTTTTTGCCACTGACCATACCAAGCATCATTGGTTTTTCTAATAAATTTGACCTCATGACATGCCTGAAGGCTAGTATCTTTATTTTTCCAGATTTAATTTATGCTTAACATTGCCTTCCTGCCCAATGTTATTCCCTGTCTGATTTCTGGGCTGCACCTACCATTTTGAGTGATCATGGATCCAAGAAAGATGAAACCATTAATGTGCTCGATGTCTTTATTACTAAACAAATGTTTTTGCTAGTAGTTGTCATTAGTTTGGTCTTTTCAACATTGAGGTCTAGGCCCATTTTTTCCCTTTCTTCCTTCAATCTTTTTATCAAAGTTTTCAAATTGTACGCCGATTCAGCTAGAAGCATTTTGTCATCTGCACAACAGATTATTGATGTTGCGACCTCCAATTTTGACTACGAACTTAGATTCTTCCAAGTTTAACTTCTGCATAATTATCTCAGCATAAAAAGAAAAAAGGTAATAAGATGCAGCCATGCCTAATTCCTTAGCCAACTTTGAACCAATCAGTGTCTCTATATATTGTTTGAACTATGGCCTCCTGATTGGTATATAATGATCTGATGAGGTGAGTTAAGCGTAATGGCACTCCAGTTCATGAAAGGTGTCCCACAGCTTCCTGTGAGCAACTCAATCAAATGCTTTGAAATAGTCAACAAAGCATATATAGACAGCCTTTTGATATTAGTGGGTCTTCTCCAAAATCCAATGCAAATTCACAATGTAGTCACGAGTGCCAGGACTATGTTTAAAATCAGTTTAGACATCCGGTAGCTGAGCATCAATGATCAATTTGAGACTGTTTGACCTTCAATAAGACCTTAATTGCATGAGAGATCAAGGCTATAGTCCAGTAGAGAAGATAGAAGCATCACCTTTCTTTAGTAAAGGGATGAAAACAGGCCTTTTCCAATCTGTTGGTCATGTGGAGTTCCCCAGATTTTTTGATATAATGCTGTGATTATTACTGCTGGACTAGGTCTGAGCACTTTTACCGGAATAGTGTCTATGTGAAGCCTTGTTGTTTGGGAGCTCTTTCAGAGCCCAAATCACTTCTAATATCACCTGTAATTGATTATAAAAAAATTCTCTTCAAAGGACAAAAAGTAGAAAACCTAAAATCTGTCTCTCTAAGAGTATAGATATTAGCAGAATTAGTGATTTTAAAACTGAATCTGATGATTTAAATGCTCATATATTATCATCAGATTATAAAAGAATTGAACTTTAATTGAAAAAAGTTACATTTTTCTAAAATCACATAAAACTGTGATTAAGTTTTTCTTAACCCTCCCACACATACACACATGGCACACTGAGTGTACCATACAATAATTTTTACATATAGGTTAGCAACACTATTTCAGATCTCATTCCCATGTTTAGTAACCTCAAACGTATCTATTGTTAGTCTACTAAGTGCATGAGTGAGTTAATTGGTTTGTCTGTTTTCATGGTAGCTTGTTCAGCATGACAATTTCAATTCTGTACATAAAATGCACTGTGCGTCATGTGTGTAAGCATGTAAGTACATTTTTTATCTTAAGTATTGTTACCTCAAGTAATATGTATTTTATAACACTTTAGAACTTCATAATATAATTATTCAGTATTCATATTGGAATTAATTTAGTATAAGTTACTTGTTGAATGTATAGGTTTGTTACGTTATTGCAAGCATTTTCTCTTGAAATTTAGATTTATGTGATCTTTTTCTTAAATCTGTCCTTCAGATACAGTAGAATACCAGAAGATGACAAGTGGTGGTAATGATGACTCTTCCAATTCAGAAGTAGAGTATGTAACAGAGAGCAAATGTGATACAGACAGAGATTGAAGGAGTGGATGTAAATCTAATGGATGAAGTGGATGAAAATATAACCCTGATGTTGAAGATGCCAGAGAAGAGGACTTCGTGAAAAAAATAGAATTACTTCATGATATATGTCGAGCAGTTATGGGGAAAAACCATTTACTTTTCTGCTGGGTTCACTTAAGATTCGACAACAAGACAACAACATTAAGAAAAGGAAAAAACAGACAAATTAGCTGCTGTTAGATTTTTTTTGTTAGATTTTATGAAATATTTAAATTTTCTTTGAACTAAGTGAATTTCTCACAATTGATGAAAAGCTTGAATCATTTCGAGGCCACTACTCATTTCTTCAGCATTTGCCAAAAAAAACCGGCAAAGTACAAGCATAAAAATATTTGTGTGTGCAGATTTGAAGACATTTTATGTAGTAAATATGGAAACTTACTGCAGCTCGCAGCCAGGACAATTTTGTGTCAGAAATTCAACACAGGCTATAGTATTTATGACTCTTAGACCACCTAAAAGAGAAGGGACGACGATGTCATATCACTACTGATAATTGGTATTCCAGTTATTTAGATAAAAAGAAGTGACTTGTCACTGTTTCAGTAGTCAGAGTTACTTTTGACTATGCATAATGATTGTGAATAGAGACATATACACCTATAATCTGTTCTAGATTATAAGATTCAAAGGAGGAGTAGATACAGATTGATCAGATGTGTGCAGCCTACACTGTAAGCAGGACAACTAGAAGACGGCCCTAAAATATTTTTTTTATTTTGATGAATATAAGAGGAGTCAATAGTTATGTTTTAATATACAATGAAAAACTATAAACAAAAAAGAATAAAATATTTTTAACCAAATTATGTTTTGCTATGATAAAACTTGTTCAAGAGGGTTATGTAATGGAGATTGCCAAATTATTAAGTCACTGTTTTCTGGGAAACAACCAAGAAAGACAAATTGAAGAAAATAACTAGAAAACGAAGGTGTACTACTTGTGGTGGACAAAAAAAATTAATACCACAGTATGGTGCATGAATTTTAATGAATTTAGCTGTAAACAGCACATTGCTGTTACAATATACAAATGTGAAAACTATGCTGAAGTACCACAATTATTATTATTTACTATTATTTAGTTTAGTTAAGGAGTATGTATAGGTTAAGTATTAGTATATGTCCTCTATTTTATTTCACAACTTTTTCAAAGTAATTATAGAAATATTATGTATAAAAAAAATTATAAATAATGCGATATAAGGTAAGTAAACGCCGCATATTTGAATGGCAGAACTAAAATTTAACAATGAATAGTACTTTAATTTTATTTGTTTTAGATCCTTTTTTTAATTCACAATTCAGTTACAGAGCTACGCAAATAAAAAATTAAATTATACTGAATTTATATTATTAAATGTTTTATTTGTGGTCTCTACATACAAATACTAAAAAGTGTAATAATATTAAACATCATTCAACACAAAAAGTAAAGCATATAATATACACATATAATAATAATAATAATATTTTTACTTGGAATAGTTGACCATTAAGAAATTTAATAATGTTAAGGATGAGGAATTTACAAATAAATGAGCCAAAACTGGATGAATTCAGAAGATAATCAATGAAATGAAGCTGAACAAAAAAAGATACTTTGAATTTTTTACTGCCCACAAAAACTGATGTAATAAAAGGCAGGCTAGAAAAATTAGAAAAGATAATGCAATTTTAAACAAAGAAAATGGAACTCCAAAGAATTATGTTTAAATTTTTTCAATTTAATAATTCAACAATAACAGAACTGATATTATGAAAAGGGTTAAAGAAGTACAAAATTTAAAGAAAAACTTTCGGCTGCATGATCAGATTTTCTGTCCAGGCTAGCCTGACTTCCAAGAAGATAATTTTCATCCAGGCTTGCTTTATTTCGAAGATCATTTTCATCCAGGCTCGTTTTACTTCGAAGAAGATAATTCAGATCTAGGCTCACCTTTGAAGAAATTAATTTTGACCCAAGCACACCTAACTTTGAAGAAAATTCTAATCCAGGCTCAGCTTTCTTTATTTATTAATTTTCATTTTGTTTCCTTATTTTATTTTCATTTTAACTTTTTTCCTTTATTTTTATGTTATGTGTTTCTTCTATGTTATTATCTATTATGTTTTCTTCATAAACAGAGACCACCTTACCATCACATAAAAGAGTTGCAAAAGAATCTCTACCAAAAAAAAAAAAAAAATGGGTAAAAGAATACTTTCCTGATGTTTCTCAAAACAAAAAAAGACGACTTAAATAAATTATAAATCTGCAAAAAGAGCAAATATTCAATTCTCTGAAGTCAAAAAAATAATTTTTGTCAGACAGATGTTTGCTATGTATGTATTTATGCTGGTCTTTACTTGATATTTTAACTTTGGAGCCATGTTAGTCTTAAAACAGACTGCAACAGTACAAAAGCATGCATTTATAGATTTGGCTGACCAGCCTTCAATGTAAAATCAAATGGTATTAAAAGATCATTTATGAACTACTGTTTGGAACTTCAATTGTCAATGTTTTTACAGTTTTGTAAAACTTTTCTCAACAAAGGGCAGAAACCTCCAATGAAAATCACAACATTTAGAGAAGAATTAAGTCTTCATTTTTTATAGACATTCGACCAAGATGAGGAAATTGAAGTTATTAAAGATGGATCTGTAAAAGAGACCGCAATAGTACACAATAGAAGATAGTAAAAATCAACAGCAAAACTGAGATGTATTGGCTACTACAAAATCAAGAGGCAAACAAACGATAGAGAAACCTTAGCAAAAACTGTTAAAAACATAAAAGCATTCTGTGTGTGATGCCTTCTATTGTCTTGATTGGTTCAGCGTAACACATTCAATCTTTGTGAAATGAATTTACTGACTTTATTATCTCATAAACCTTTGATAGAAACTTTGTTGATTGTGTAAAAATTTTCTGCAAGGAAAAATTTATATCAGAATTAATTAGTGTGCGATAGTAGATAAATAAAATAGAAGTATAATGTAACTAATAACAGTAGTTAGAGATGTATATAGGTAGTCTGTAATGTAGTTTAGTATATAGGTAGTCTGTAATAGCTATAAATAAATGTTTTTTTGTTTATAAACAATACATTGTAAATAACATTAATACTGAGGAGCTCCATGCAAGAAGGACATGAGTCAACAATACCCTTTTTGCAGAGAACAGCTATTTTATTACTATTGAAATTGCACATGCCACCAAAATATACTGGGAACTGGTTAATATACAATTAAAAGAAAATTACACATACACTAAGTCACACTAGTCAACAATCTAGGCGGTTGTATTTTGAAAACTCTGCATTAAATGTCAAAATACTTTCAGTATGTTTCAAGATTATTTACTTTGAAAAAACAAGTTAACAATGAAATATAAAACATACGATAAATATTTTCTTCACAATACTCTATATACATTTAGAAAAAGTATGTAGTGATGTGTGAGATACAGTAGCATCACTTACAGAGTGGCGTACAAAATGATCCAACATTTGTTTTGGTAATAACTGTGTTTTATGCTGGTAGAAATGACAGCAGTTCACGAATATTAGTTTCTTCTCTTTCAGAGTGCACTGTTTGTGTATCGTTCCAAGATGGTTGATGAAGGAAGACACTGTTTAACAGTGTTGTTTTTTAATGAAACAAAAAGTGTGGTGCTTACAAAAAGACTGTTTTGTGCACATTTTCAAACTCTGTGATTGCACTCATTTAAAACAATATGTAGGCTTTATGAAGAATGTAATAGTGATGGTTCAGTATTTGAGAGTAAGTCCCAACAGCATGCCAATGTTTGTTCTCCACAGAATGTCGAAGCTGTCAGAGCAGCGTTGCTGAGGAGCCTGGGCAACTCAACAAGAAAAACAGCAACTTGGGATTTCTAGGCGGTCTGTGCAGCGAATTTTAAGAACCGATTTGCATTTGTATCTGTACAAAATAATAATATTACCTAAATTAATTATTGACAACAAATATCAAAAAATGGCATTCGCTGAACGAGCTGTGAACCAAATCTTATTATCAAACGGTTTGTTTTCAGATGAGGCATTTTCACTTAGATGGGATTTTTAATAAACTAAATATGTTTTTGGGTTTCTGAAAATCCACATGTGCTTCATGAAAAGGTGCATCACGCTCCAAGAATTACAGTATGAGCTGCTATCTCATACAATGGGGTAATGGGTATTCTTTTTTGAACAGATGGTGAACAGTGAACGTTATCTAAACATTCTGTGTAATGATGTTCTGCAGCTTCTTGCAAAAGGGTTTAAATTAGAAAATGAGTGGTTCATGCAGGATGGAGCCAGAACACACACAACTAATGTTGTTTTGGACTTTCTGCATGAAACTTTTAACACAAATGTCATTTCAAACAGACTTCCTAATTGTTTTGTGTATGGACAGATCTGGCTCCCGAACAGTCCTGATTTGATTTAGTGTGATTATTTTCTTTAGGGATTTCTAAAGGAAAAGATTTTCCTTAAACATCCTCATGCAGTGATGGAACTGAGAGACCTGATCATTGAGGCGTGCAATGAGATAACCAAGCAGAACATAATTTCCAGGTATATAGTAAATACACTGCATTTTACTTAACAAATTTTTTTTACAAAACCAAACAACCCTGTATATATGATTTCTTAAAAAAATAAAATAAGAATGAGTGTAAAAGGAATTATACTACGTCAGACAATGCAAGGGGCCAAAAAAAACTGTGGTCTGTTTTTGTTCATTTTTTGCAAAAAATAAGTGGATGAGCAGTGGAGTTAGTAACTGGATTCATACAACATCCCACTGGCATATTTTGTATTTTTTTTACTTTAAATATGATAAAAACCAGCATGTATGAATCAGTACCAGTTGGAGATACAAATAACACAGATGGAGTAAATTTGTTACTTGCAATTCTCATACTGATTAACTAATTTTTAAATAACAATATTTATTTTTAAAATATTAAAATGTTTATTTAGACACTATTTGCAACTTTATTAACACTATCATTTTGAAATTTTTTATAAAATAAATATAGAAAATATAATAAGTCTCTTTGAAATATTGCATAACATTCTTCAAATAATGGTACAGTAATTTGTAACAAACAGTATCTGTAATAATAGTGTACAGTAGTATTACGGTTTCATTCAGGATGTCATCTTGTATCTACATCACTATTTTACATTTGTCTTTCCTGTAAAATAAAATTCAAGATCGGCACAGTCTTCTCTCGAACTAGTGTTATATTTTTTAATTCACACATTCAAATAAACCATATCCAGAAAAAAATTACAGCTTAAATGTAAGAGGTTCTCAAAATTTTTCCAATTTAAGCTTTTGGTTTTGCTATTGTTGGGAAAATTAATGCTAAATTAAGTTACAATAAATGTACACATCAACTTGTGAAAAGAAAACAATAACAAAATTAGAAAGACACAGATACTGATAAAAGTAGCACTTGTATTCATATCTGTAATTTTAAGGCTTACACCTTAAATTCAAATTTCAACTAATTTTTTTTTATCAACTAAATCATTTAAATAAATGACATAATTTTTTAACATATTAAGGTGAGCATAAAGTCTTTTCCTGATTACAGATATTTATTTAAAAAAAAACAAAACAGCATTTAATAATTGTTTCAGTTGCATAAACGACTTAACATCAAATATTTAGTGTCAATGAACAAGAAAAATAATTGTGTTTTGTGTTACGAACAAAATCAGCTGTCATAATGCAGAAGGAATTCAAAAGTGAGTACAGATAACCTCCATACGATGTTAAATCATCATCAAAGTGAGGTAGTCAAGTTTGTTAGACCTCATGCACACTTACTGTGAATGAGACTCCTTTTAATGTAGTTTTGGCGAATTAATGTGTTGTGCTTCACTCAGCTATGCGTGGCTCAGATTATACTATTTTGCACAATGGTTAAAATTGTGTGCATGTAAAATACCAACAAATTATGTTAAGCCTTGCAGCCAGATGCCTGTCTTAAAGCTTCTTTCGCTACAGAGATTCTGTTTTGAATTGACCAAAACAAGTATCTTAAAAACTTTTCTTCATATTATGCAATCTTTCACACCTCTGATAAAATTAGTCCTAAAGTGAACAGTGTGGTCTAAGAGTAACAAGGCTGTTGATCTTTCTTTTTTAATGAGCCCACCACTTCAGCAAATGTTTACCTATAAATGTTGAAAAGTAACTCACCAGGTTGGTCTAGTGGTGAACTCATCATCACAAATCGCTGATTTTGAAGTAGTGAGTTCTAAGATTAAAATCCTAGTAAAGGCAGTTACGTTTATACAGATTTGAATACTAGATCGTGGATATCTGTGCTGTTTGGTGGTTGGGTTTCAACCTCTTCATTTACATTCATACATATCATTCTCATACATCCCTCTGCCTTACTGGAGGCTAAACAGAATAAGCGAGACATATTGGAAGTAATTTTCACATTACACTTTAAGAAGAGCTACCTCTAGATGGATATGATAAGGACAAACTGTATTCAACCATCACTCCAGATATTCCACCTGAAGACCAGAATAAAAAAATGTTTTAACTACAATAACTGAAGACTTGTTGGAGAACTCATGGAAAGAATTGATTATCAATTAGACATTCTCTGTGCTACTTCAGCACATGTTGGAAATATACAAATGTGTTGTAAAAAAAAACAACTGAGCTGTTACAGTTTAAAGATTTTTTATATTCCACATAGTTTTCTTGTAACAAATATTTGTATACCTGTGGTAAAGACTTTACGCTCATCCTATTTTATTAAATAAAATGATAACTTCTTTTCAAGCCAAGCATAAACTATGCTTAACATTAGTTTGGCTTTCTAATGGAAACCTAATGCTGAGTAAATAATGTGTTGATAGCAGTTATTTTCAGTATAGATTACTTACTCAATATCAATTGGTTAATCACAAATTTCTGCTTTATAAGTGATAGTACAAAAACAATACTTTTACAATTGCTATTTAAAAATTTGAGGTGCTTCTTACAATCTATGGAAAACAATTAATGCAATATAACCAAAACAAAATAATGACAATGATTCAGTTCCAAGAAATGTTTGCTTTATGTACACATCAATTGTTGATAGTATACTAGTCTTAACTAAAATTAGGCCTGACTTATATAAAATCTGATATGAGAATAATAAACTTTATAATGTAGTTTTATGTTGGAAAAAGAGCAACAACTATACTTTGTGTCCTGCTATTTATACTATTTGTAATCTGACTATATATAAAACCGGAGGGTTACAATAATTAATTTTTTTTTTACTGCTGATTACACAATTTAAAATTAGTTTCACCATGTACTCAACTTATGCATATAACAAGATTAAATCTTTTTTTATTAAAAAAAAATAAATAAAAACAAAGAATATAAAACTTTTCATGCATAGTCTTGCTTGCAATGTCTACACATTGTTAAGAAAAGACACCAGACAAGTTTAAGAAAAGGAACCTTATCTAGCTCTCATAAACCTGTAATTTCTAATTAATCCATAAAAAAAAAAAACCATTAAAAATATAACAAATTAAAATTTGTTATATTTTTAACTTTTACAAAAGTTAAATTTTTCAATTTTCCCCTTTTCTAACTGATGAATTTAGCCAACTAAATGACTGAAGATGTTTTTTTTTTACATACAAAATTCTGTTGATTTTATGATTGAATTTAGTTTTTGGTAGATTTGCAGTTTGCAATTGTTTAACTAAAATGATCAGTCAAATAAATTCCACAAGCTGCCAAATTAGGAATACATCTAAATGAAATAATCACCCCAATTATTCCATGATTGAAGATTTAAGTTTACTGATCTCTTATACATATTTCACTCGCAGTGAAAATTTATACCACTACATGTTGATATCTAAACAATTCGTAATATTCCACTAATTCTTACATAAAATTCTTAGTAATATGTTAGAAAGTAAAGTTAACAACAGAAACAGAGTTTAAATTAAAGTTTTATAAACTTTTAAAACTACAGATTAATAAAAATTACTTAATACAATAAAAAACTAAAAAATAAATAAAAATACTGGTTCTTATAAAGGAAGGTAGCTAACAGATCCTAATATCTGTTTTCTGAAATATTGATGAAACACTTAAATAACTGAATTCAAGTTGTGTTAATAATAAATAAACAGTTATAACACAAGATACAAAAAATCTTGATTAAATTCCATATTTTTGATTACTTCATACCTTAAAGAAAAAAATAAAAAAATATCACACTGACTCACGAATACTTCAGTTTCTTCCATACCAAAAGTTCAATTAGGATTTATATTTGAAGAAAATACCAGATCAAGTAATGAAATCTAGAAAAATAAAAGTAATTATATACTATAGCTAACTATATTATATCGCTAAATCAAGTAAATTTTCTGAATTACCACATAAGGTAGGAGTATTAAAATTTCAGCTAACCCAAATAATTTTTTCAATGTAAAACATCTTTAAATGACAAATTACTACCATCAATAAATGGCATATAAAAAGCTAACTGATGCTGAAAAGGGAAAATATACATACACATACTGTTTAATTTAGTAGTGTAAGAATTTTATTACTTAAATTTTCTTTAGCCATTTGTATTTTGTATTTGCTCTTTATGTTTATTTTTCAACATTTTATATTAAAATTTCATACATAGAAATTCATTATAGTTTCATAATGTAATAAAGAAAAAGAAAATATATATATAAAATGGCATATACACGTTTGTAGTATTGATACTAGTGTTTTCTGAGCTCATTCTGCAAGTGGAAATAAGATTTCTTATTAACATTGGTTCCAGAAACACTTAGTGAGTTACAGGTAGTGAAAAATTTCACCCCAATTCTCCTGGGCAAAGAGTGAAAACTAAAATTCTAGGAACCCAAGTAAAATGTAAACTTGATAGTTTTTGACCACACAAATTGATCAAACAGGTTCCAGATCCATATTTCCAGTAGTTTTCATAATATCCTAAATAAAACATAAAAATTTGTCTAAGAACACATTTTTTAAGTTTGTAATACAAAAAAATTTGTTAAATTGATAATTATCAAAACTTAAAATTGTAATATAAAAAATTTTTTAAATGACTAAATAATTATCAAAACTTGATATAAAGTAACCCAATAAACAAATACAAGAAAATGAAATAACTACAATGTTAAAAAAATAAAATGTATTTGATATACTTAATTAGGTTTATAGTAAAAGTTAAAAATATGTCCTACTTCAATAAATTTGGCAGCACACTTTCTAATTATTAGCATTGCTTTCTGAAATTCTGCATGACTTTCCTTAATTTGTGTGGCAGCATCTGTAATACAAGCAACCAACCCTTCATGCATACAGAACTTTTCTCTTGAACACAATTCTTTTCATCCAATCTAATACAGTTAGATCAGGTGATCTTGGTGACCAGGAGGATGACCTACCACGGCCAATCCATTGCTCTGGAAATTGCTAATTTAAGTATGCAGATATAGTATGTGAGAAGTGGGGAGGCGCATCATCATTCTGAAAGTATATGTGGTATCTTGATGCTAGTGGAACATCTAATAGTAACAATACGTCGTTCCTTAAGGAATTCCAAGTAGATGTCATATTAATGCTAAACAGTGTTGGAAATTACATTCTACTGTCATAATTGGATTGACTTCAGCCAAAGTGTGTTCCTGATTAAACAGCCTTGTTAAATAAAATGAATCTGTGCAATCTGTTCATATTCAACCAGATGCAATAGTGCCAACGAACAGGAGGACCTCTTGGATTAAGATTTTACACTTTATTATGGTAAGGATACAGCTTGTTATGAAGTGTCCTCCACATCAAACTGAAAAACTCTGAATGGCCAGGAAAGGCATCTTGTATTTACACCCAAACTGTATTGAGTAGCTTTGATAATGGTTTCATCAATATCGGTGGGACAACAGCGGTGAGTACTAATGCTGGGGAAGTGTACCAGTTTCTATGAAAACTACCTTTAATATTCTGCAGCAGTAGCATTTCCTTCACATATCCCAAGAAAAACACAATGTCGGCAGTAAATAACAAAGGGATTGCTACAGTATGACACCAATTAAAAAACACACAAAATTAAACTACACTGTACTGGAAATAATTCACAGCAGTAATGCATAACATGCAATGTACTTATATCTTGACAAAATGCATTGTTGGCCAGCTGATTTCTGTTGCAAATTTGAAATTTTAGAACTTTTCAACTTAAAAATTTTCAACTCAAGAGGGAATAAAAGAAAAAAATTAATCTGAATAACACTTATTATTTTTTTAATTTTATTTTTATCTTTAGTACAACACTATTTTTTGTATTATTGCACTTTATAGGAAAACAAACTTATGCTTTGTATATTTAATCCGTATTTTTTCATACGTTAAGTGCTAGTAATACAATCAAATTACTTGTATTGTTTTTTATTGGGATATTTTACATCAATTTTCTAAATTAGATTCTCTACAAGTTTTGATAATAAATCAGGGTGAAATCTTTACCAACCTTTATAAACCTTTTTCATTATATCAGCCAACAATCCATTGGCATAAAATAACAAAGGAAGTCAAATCTAAAAAGAAGGATCATTCGTCACATAGATCAATCGAACTCCTTTAACAATTTATGCCCTGCCTCACATACACTGTTCAAACCAGTCAGTCTCCCAGAAAAAGCACGCAAAGGGCAATTAATTTACACGTTCCACAGTTTGTCAGCTTCGCAATCACATGACTTACCACATGTAAGTCTCATTTAATTTCTATAACTGGACCTGCCCAATCTAGTATGAAAACAACTGAAGACAGTCCGTACCTTTCGAGGAAGGTTCAATTCACTTATTTTGTTGTTGGGACAGTTTTGTTGACCTCCAGAATGGGTTTCTTATTCTGAGCTGCCTTTCTTGGAGAGGTATATCCTGCAGGGTGGAGAGATGCGGAGAATGGCTGACTGTGTTGTACTTTGAGCAGTGCCTCTTTGCACTGAATTTCAGGGCTATGTTACACAGCACTGGGAGCCATGGGAGAGATACAATAAGGCTACATTTAGATCAATGACCTATCCAATTTTTTATTTTTCTCATTATAATGTGAGTAATGGAGTTTTGCAGGGGAAAAAGGCACTTTCTTTTTTATCAGGTGTGGACGTTTTAACCTTCACAGTATTCTTCAATCAGTCCAGTAGTACAGCATAATACCCCCTGGTGCTGGTACTACCTATTTCCAGATATGAACACTGTATCTCAACAATCCTAAAAAACCATAACCATGACTTTTCCTGAAGATCGAACCACTTTCAATTCCTTTGGCGCACTTTCACCTGCTCTCACCCACAGTTTGGTCACTGGTGCATAAATAAACATCGAAGAAACTCAATGGTATTGTGTTTAAAACATTCTTGAGAAGTGTTCAGTCAAACGTGTTTTAGGTTGGTTTTTAAACAGCACTCATTGAACATAAAGCTTTTTCATATCCAAAATGTAATGTCATGTAAAATGTAGCAAACACGTTCTATGAGACATTTGCAATTTCAGCAAGTACCTCATTCGGCTATCAATTAATACGGTATTGTGAATTTTTGTGGCAATTTTGTTGGTCCATGATTTTTAAACATTGTTAATCATCTTGAATGGATGTACAACCAATTTTAAATTCAGCAGCCACTTTTTTTATTGCCAAAAACAAAGGAGAAGGATTCTTTAATGTGGAATCTAACTAAACTCTTTTTGTTTGTCATATCAGGGGGGGGGGGAACCTTTCAAAAAAATAATTTTTTTACAACTTGAACTTCAGTTTTATCCATTTTTTAGAAAATGGAAAAACTTTTTTTTGTTTGTTTTACAAATAACTAAACATACATGTCTGAAACTTTGCAGCACACAAAGGATTATACTTGACATACTCATTTGGTGACTTATACCATTTCTTTGTCAGGATCGTAATTATTAATGCAGTCTTCTATTATTTTCGTAGTAGTTAACTGCTGTGGAGGATTGTTAACCATAAAAAGTCAACAATAACACAATGCAAACACACCTAGTGTTCCTAACCTTTGTGATTGCTGAGAAACAGTTTCATTGAGTAATGCTTTTGATTTTTATAAAATCAGCACTTTATATTGCTTCAAAAGAAGACATTCCATGATGAGGTTGTAAGGCACAAACTTTTAAAGTACGCAGTTGCCCAAAATCCGTTCTAATTTAAATGTATTATTTCAGGGCACAAAATTCTCAAGGAACTGTGGAACAATGTAGCTTGAACCAATAAAAGAATAATGAGATGAAAAAAGGTAAGCTGGGCACTTATGCCAAACAATATTAACCTGAGGCTAATAATTAATCAATAGGCAATTTTTTCCCTATTATAAATGTGTTGTGTATTGGGTGGTGGTTATCAAAATTGTGTGCATTTGATCAAAGAAGACAATGACAAAAACAAAAGCCTGCATAATTTTTTTTCTGAATCAGATTGTGTTCCTAGTCTGATAAAATGAGAAAATATTTCCAACTTAAATATTACCTTAATATGAATTTAATTTTCAAAATAAACTATTTGATCAAATTAAGCCTTGTAACAGATAAAAGCTGATATGGCAAATAAATAAAAGATTGATAAATAAAAATTTGTTAATTCTAATGAACTTTTCTACAAACTAATAATTAAGAAAAAACAAAAATGAACTGACCTGATTTCCATATTAGAATTAACACAAAACCTTCAGAAAAGACAAAGCAAAAATTTATTCACAGTCATTCTAACCTGGGATGATGATTTCTACGACTACCTGAAGATGAATTATCCATTGATTTATAGCCCTGAAAATACAAATTTGAAGCAATTACAAAACCTGACTTTCAGCTTTTAAATGAAAATGAACCAGAAATTAATAATAATACACTTAACGTAGATAAGTTTTTAACACTAATTTACTTTCACATTAGTTTTTTTTCACTTTACAAGCAATTTTACTTTTAAACATTATCTTTTACTATCCACTCAAGCTCTTTGCAAGTCACCATTGTAAAATTTACAAAAGGGAGTATTTTCATCACAAGGTTTATTAAATAAAATTTTTTAAGAAACTACAGCACCAAAATGCTTTAGGATTTGGAATAAAGCACAGTATAGAGAACAAATTTAATAAATGTGTTTATTACTGACTACTGTAAACTTATATTTAGTAATTTGACTTTTAATGATCACTGGTTGAATATATTTTAAAATCACTTGCTTTTAATCTGATCATATGTTGTCTGTTTTTATTCATGCCAGTCTACAGTTTATGCCTATTAAACTTTTTTAGACTGTACTGAGATGTGAGCAGAATCCTGCCAAACATTAGTTTTTGATGCAGGCAGGAATAGGTTCAGAAAACTAGTATTTATACTAGTCAGAAATGAGGTATATATATATATATATATATATATTAATTTTACAGAAATTTTAATCAGTTACTATAATATTTTATTTAATTTAAGATTTTTATATATCTACATTATCAGTATACTCAATATTAAGAGTTCACTTTTTTGCAACTATGAAAACATTATATTGTACAATGTGGATAATGAAGTAAAAAATAAAATAAGCTGATATACACAGTTTATTACATCATAAGATGTAAATTTCATATCAAAAGTATGTAGGGTATCATATTTACAAAATGTTTATTATTTTGTAAATAAACTATTATTTACAATTATTTTCAATAAACTACAGAAATAAAACTCCAATAAAGTGTGTGGTTAGAAAGCTCACTCAGGGACAAAATGATTTTAGATGTTTGTAACACTAAAATCCAGAGAAAAATAACGATTTATCAAAAATGATTCTTAACAATATTCTTTCAAAAGTTATCAACAATACTGTGTGTTTCAAAGTGAATATTGGTGTTATATTTAAGTTATGAAATATTTAAATGTAAGTAGTACTTACACTGATAAATTATACATGAAATGAAAGAGCCACTTGAGACACTTTTTCCTAAAAGCGTTTAATGTAAGCACCATTCATCACACAGCACACATTCATCAGACAGGAGAGCTCATCCCATATTTAATCAGAAAGTCTGAAGTAACTGAAGCGACAGCTGCTTCAATCCTTTGCCTCAAGTCTAGTAGGTCAGGAGGTAATTGAGTCAGATTGAGCAAATATGGAGGTGACTGCAAACAAGCACTGTCATTTGGTCCCTGGTGATCAATTCAGCCATCTGGGAGAATTTCATTCAACCAATCACGTACAGCATTATGCCAGTGAAGAGATGCACCATCTTGTTGCCCAGTTAAGTTCTGTGGTTCAATTATAGTTGAGGAAGCCATAGTTGTAGCATATCAAGATAGTAAGAATGGCCTGTAAACTTGCCATCAGGATATGGCACAAAAACCATGCAGTTTTGGGGAGTATCATTCATACTGCAATATCTTGTGAGGATTTTATGATCCCCAGATACGCACATTATGAGTGTTTACTTTTCCGTTAAAATGAATGTCTTCATAGTCACGGTGCACCATTTTATTTGCAAAGCTAGCACACAATGAAGTGTCTGTAGACTGCAATTGGCTAAAACTGAAGGTTTCTCTTTCATTTCATGTATAATTACTTAATGTACATGAAACTTGAGAAATATTACATAGCTTTAAAACCCCCAATATTCTTTCAGTACAAAGCATGTGCAAGATTTATAAAAATTGATAAAACTACAAATAATTGTGCCAAAATTCTTCATTAGTATATAAAAAAATGGCATGATTGGCTTTTCAGCATTGAAGAGACTTAATTTTAAAAACATTACTACTAATATTTTAAATGTGCTACTTCAATTGAAGATAAAATCTCTGGTCATATGAGGAAGTTTTAAGATGTTCAGTAGGAGGGGTAGATTCGCCCACAGATGTGGAAGAGGAAGCTTGTTTTAGCCTTGAATCATCCTGAAAAGATCACCATGATATATTTTTTCAGTAAAGAGTGGTAAATCCTGGTAAGTGAAGACATGTTTTTGATTTTCTGCAGATTGATTTTGCAAAACTGATCAAAAACAGAATGAGTTTATGTGAAATTTTGTTGAAACCACGAAATCAGCTTTGGAGACTTAAGAACTCTTAAAAATCAGCTTTTGGAGATAAATGTCTGAGATGATTAAATGTTTTTATCTGGTTCAACAGGTTCACAGATGGCCACGAATCGGTCGAAGATGACTCCCAGGACCTTCTACTTCTACTACCAGGCCTTCTACTTCAAAAACCAACAAAAACATTGTGAAAGTTCATGATTTAGTGCACTTTGACTGTAGTTTTACAATTAGAGAGATGGCTGATGAGCTGAATTTAAGTTTCTACGCAGTTCAATCAATTTTAACTGGATATGGAATATACATTAAGTGTCTGCAAAATTCATTCTGAAATTGTTGTCAGACCAGGTAAAACTGACCCAGATTTGGTTAATAGGATAATTACAGGCGACAAATCATGGAACTATGGGTATGACCTGAAACAAAGACAATCAAAACAATGGAATGGTCCAAGTTCAATAAGACCAAAAAAGCGTTGACAAAGTATGTTAAATGTGAAGACAATGTTGGTGGTTTTCTTCTATTTTACAGGTATTGTGCACCACAAATTTGCCTCAGGGAGCAGAGAGTCAACCAGGAATATTATAAAAGTGACCTTCAGGGTTTGCATGAAAATGTGCAGAAAAAAGGACTGGCATTCTGGCAAGACAAGAATTGGGTCCTCCACCACAATGCACAAGTTCATTGTGCATTCCCGATTGCAGAATGTTTGGCCAAATTTCAAATTCCTGTGCTTCTGTGGGGTTGTTCATTTCATGAACAATTGAACTGTGTTCAACATGAACAGCTATTCAACTGTTCATTTCATGAACAGTTTAAATAGCTGTCAGGATTTAATGTAGATTTTTTATAAATTAGTATTCAATAATAGATTATTGTAATTATATATTCTAATATAAAGCTTCACGTTTCCAATAGCTTAATAACATACAAATAAAACCAAAGTATTTTTCATAGTAAACTGCAATGAAAACAAAAACTTCTGTTTAGAATTTGATCTTTTAGTTTCAAGTTGATCATTTTTGAAATAGTGCCTATTAATTGAAATTCAGTTAAAAAATATCACCAGTAACATAGGTACTCAAATCCTGTTAAAAGCAATGCAATAACATTCTTTACACATTAACTGCCAGGGATCACTGGTGACTGGATCTGTGTTGCTGTATTAGGATACGGGGTTTAACCGTGACCGGCAAAATAAACCTTAACTTCAATTTGCCGTACTACACTTTATACGCCAGGGACATACACTTTGGTGATCGGCATGGTCTAACTATTTTAATACTAAAACTTGGTTTACAAAACTTTTTTTATGCAACTATTTTTAAACAATACATAAAAAGAATAAATTAAGAAATAATATTTTTTTAAATATAATAAATAATATTTAATAAATATTAATATATGAAGCTGAGAGGAACAATCAGCACAAAATGTTAGGACATAGTGTCATCAAATTCGTCTTGTAGCAGTCACTGGCACCACTTTTTTGTCTTCCTAACTGTATCTTCTTTGCATTATAGTTCGTTTCAGTCACCTAGGTTTCAAATTTTCCTGATGATTAGTTTCATCACAGAGATAATGAATTATTGATTTTCTGAACTGAACCACAGGCGATTTTTTTCTAGTAGTTTATGAAGAATCATTGCATTTATGATGGCAGTGTTTAATAGTAGCTCAATGGCTAATTTTTTAAACAATTTAGTGGTTTTTCTCAGTGGTGAGGAATAATGCTAACCTGATCTGACAAATCTATAGCAGATTTTGTTCAGTTGTAATCTCATACAATTTTCAGTTCATATTTTTCTTGTCCTCTTTTGTTAGTAGTCTTCACAAATTTTATAAAATGTTTTGTCGATAATTAAACATCTTGTTTGTACTTCCACTTTATATGCCATTTTTGTTTTTCAACTTGTATTCTCGTTTTCTTTAACTTGTATTCTCGTTTTCTTTAACTTGTATTCTCCAGTTTTCAAATTTTCCTGTGTTAATTCTTCCTGTTTTTTTCGAAGTGTGCCAACTAAGTATATTTCATTCTTGACTAATTTTTTTGCTAAGTCAAGACTCATTGTTGGTATACAACATTTGGATCTTATTCGTTAAAGATTGACAACATAAGGGTAACATTTGTTGGTGTATATATCGTCAAAGTTTTTACCTGCGTATATTTGAAGATTATATGTATAACCTGGAACACTACATAATTTGAAGACCTCTATGCCACTTTTGGTGTTTTTTGTTTGTTATACTGTCTAAATACTATTCTGCTGCAAAAATAAATTCCAATACGGAATTAAATTCTGTTGATAACCCTTAGGTTCTGACCATTTTGATGATTATGATGAATTTTCACCTGCCATGGCTGCTTTTGATAAAATTTCTTCCCCACTTTCATATCCGATAAAATGTGGCAGCCTTTACCGTTTCTTACAACAGGCAGCACCAATGAATCATCACTATATATGATTATCTCTATTACTGCACTGTATTTTTGAATAGAATCATCATCAAACTTCATTTTTGTAAAAAAAAACTTCAGTACATCAGTTTTCAGCCTTGAGCTTGAGCATGCCACTTGCCTGACTACTTGGTAGACCCCATGACGCACTGTAATAAAATCAAGTTTGAACGTTGACTCTTTGGTATCTTCTAACAGCTGCAACAAACGCTGGCTGATGATGCCAGCCATTAATCAACCAACAAGTGAACACACTGTTCACTTTGCCATAAAAAACTTACAGAGGAATTATTTTTTCATATTTTTGTTCCTTATAAAGAAACTCATCAAAGTAAAAAATTTTTTTTTAAAAGTCTATTAAATTCTAAAAAACAGCACATGAATTTTCTTGATGTTTAAATATTGAACATTTTCCCTAAAATGACCAAAAAGTTATTTTATTGGAGTAATTGAAATGGTATAACAAAAAAATTAATTTTTTAATCTTCTAATCATAAAGAATTAATAACATTTGAAATTTACTAACAGAATTCTACAAAAATTTAAGTAAATGAACAATGAAACATATACAACATACAAAGTTGTATAAAAAGCTATTAAATTTTCTACAAAATATTTCCTATAAAAATAATAAAAAAACAATCATAATAAAAAAGAAAAGATCATTTATTTTACGGATGAATATATTTGACAATAATACATGGACTGCGTAATGTAATAAAATAAAAGCATCTAAGGCTGATGTTTTACAAAGCCTTTAAAAAAGCTGTGCTATGCAATTAAAGACTGTTTTAAAAATTATGTTTGTAACACTTATTTTCTTCTCTCATCATATACATAAACAACTTGTTCAATTCTTCTAATTTAAAAACCTCAAACACATCTTTTTTCCTCGACCCTGCAAGGTTTTTTCTATCAGTGGATATCGCATTAATTTTATGATCAATATGTAACAACAACACAGGGTGTACAAAAAAGAATATTCGGTTTTAAAACTATTAATATATTTTTACATTAAGTAATAAATCATAATTAAATGTTTATTATGACAAATTTTGTCACGTGGCACAGATTCTACAATCAGAAGATTTATTCCATACTTTAACCAGCATGTCTGGAGTAATGGAAGCGAAACTGCTTCAATCCTATGCTTAGTATTAGTAAGTAGTGGAAGCACATAAACCACAAAATCCTTTATAAAACCCTGCAGGAAAAGATCACATGGAATCATACCAGGTGACTTTGAAGCCATTGCAAAATACATGCGTTTCCTTAAAACATTCCTGTCATTACTGCACTGCTAAGTCGCTGCTTGGCCTTCCTTACAGATGTTTTAGGACTACACAGTTAAAACTCCCAAATACATTCAATATTTTCTTCAGATACTTTTGGGTTGTCCCATACTCTTCCCTTTAACAGAAATTTGGTTGTTTCAAACTGATTATGTCATCGACAAATGTTATTGTTACAAGTGTTAGGATCACAAACATTCAATGGAATGCATATTGAACAGTAACTATGGATTCCCATTTAGCAAACTGTAAAACACAGAAGGCTTTCTGTTCAGGAATCATCATTTTTGTTAGTAGCATATCAAATAGGTAAATAGGGAATCAATCTACAGCCATGCGCACAACTAAAACTATCCATTTTGCTCTTCGATTCTAGCCATAAATCAATACTGTAACTACTTATTCAAGAAATATAACACATTTAAAACTATGATATTCTTTTTTATACACCCACTACATTAAATGTTAAGCTAAGGATGTTTCTTTACCTTGCTAAGGAAACAATTTATGAAACCATACAGGGTTCTAGATGAGATTGAAAGCTGCATTATCTAAAAATATGGATTCTATTAACATTTGGAATATCAGAGTATCCTAGGAAGATGCAAGGAATACTGCATAGTGTTTTATAAATTATTTTCTCTATTAGGGCAAATTAAAGAATAATGAATGTTGATTTCTGAAAAGAGAATGACTAAATATGACTACTGTCCTAATGACCAAAACTGTATTACAGACAATAATATCAAAAACTAAAAGTACAAAATGGATTCAAAACAAATTGAAAATTCTTTTTTCTAATTTCCAATAAAAAATTTAAATAATAATAAATGAAGTCAGAAAACTATACCTGTTTCTCTCGATAGGCTGTTTGATCACCACTGACAGCAGTGTTAACTTAAAATGAAAAATATCATAAACAAAAAAAATTGCTCAAGTACTAAATTCAAAGAGCCTTTTATTTCATGAAAATCTAACCAAATTAAGTGATAAGTTCCTGTCAGTTTATTCATCAAACAAAAGAATGGTTGAACATATTTTATCAAAACATGTGAGTAAATTTATTTAAGCCTGATTAAATAAATTACATAATAACATTAGTTTCCTTTCCACAATAGCATCAGTGGTGGTAAATAGATTTTGCAATATGCTTAAAAAAAAGAGTAACATTGATTGAAAAATAATATGATGAAATTCTTTGCACAAATGATAACCACAGTATGTTAAGTAATGTTAGAAGGAAATCTGAAAATATATTAGAGAGAAGATGGTAAGTATAATAATGTTTTTTGCCTATATTGTTCCATAAATGCTGCTATCACATCAATTCATTATAGGGCATGCACCACACTTTCCTGACTGACAGGCTATTTACTCATTTTCTTTAAACACATTCTGAAAAAAGGTGTAAAGGAAAGCAACAGTATCATAGATAACAAAAAAATAGCCAAGGGAGAGGTTTCTAAAACAAGGTAAAGGAACTTTTCCGAAAATTTTATCAATACTGAAAAGTATGTATCTGTTACAGGAAACATTTTTGTTGGAAACTAATGTAAAACTTTGTGAAAAGCATTTTATGAAATAACATATCATTTACTGAGCAATTTAAAAGCCACTTTCAGATTGACTTTGTGGTTCAGTATAGATAATCAAATATTTCTGCTTTATCTGCAAAATAAGTATACTGTAGGTAAAAGATAAATTTTATATGATTTTCTAAGGATTTGACACTGTAGGTATTAATACAATTGTATAAATTGTTAAGTTCCACTTACCAACAATTTTCAAATATAATACAAAGTACTTTGAGTTACTACTCCATCATCAGGGATTTCTTATAAGATGTTAATTCATATGTATAATTGTATTTAAACTAAAATTGTTATGTTCATAATAATCTGTCGTAAAGAAATTTATACGTCAATAAAATTAATGTCATATCCGTAAGATGTTTATGACTATTATGCCGATCATAAAATGACGTAGAATGTAACAATTTTAATTTAAATATAATTATACGTACCTCTTAAAATAATTACGTTAAATTTTTAAAAAAATCATCAATGTGATTCTACAAAAAACTATTCAAGTCTAATAAATAATCTGTAATAATAATAAATTAACACGTACACACACACACACACACACACACACAGTTAACAGGAACAGCTCTTAAAAGAAAATCAACTGAATGGAATAGCTATAATTTGAATTTTATAGCTTTTAGAATAATTTTACTCAATTTCCAACTATACTAGATAAGCTAAAAATCTCTTAAGGTGTAATGTAGTTACATCTCTAAGTTACATAATAAGAAAATTTTAGTTATGAAAATTTTTATATAGTTATGTTCAATTTTAATCACATTTTACATTTTTTATTAAGATGTCTGAAGTTTCATGAGGTATGTATTTAGACCTACTTTGGTCCTACAGATTTGTTCTGGAAGTTTTCTAGATGCCATAAATGGCTTATACATAAAAGCCTCAAAAATTGTGTTTCCCATGTTTTCCTAGAGAATATAAATATGGAGTTTATAATTTGTATATGTTCTCTCTAATTTAGAAAGGAACAAGCTTTGGTTTGGTATATATTATATTTTATTTAAGTATATATGTTACATTTTTTAATGATGGTTTATTGAGAAATTATACCACCCTAAGTTCAGCTGGATTTTTTCATTTGTCAGACCCCTGCTGCAGTCAACACTTACATTAATACTATTCATAACAAAATATGCTTAGTTTTAAATAAAAAATAAAAAAAAATACATACTAAAAATTTGAAGTAAATGCATGTACAAAATACATCATTACATGAAAATTAATCCTCACCTTAAAATTATGATGTCTAAGTAAATGTAATTTTGTATATTTCTGAATTAAAAGTAAAAATTAAACAATAGAGACCTTTCTATTATTGGTGTCAGAATCTTCATCAAGTAATTCAGTTTCCCAGTCTTCTTCTTCGCCCGGTTCAAAATTATAAAATGGCATTAATCTATGCCTCAATCTATCTAAACGCTTCTTTCTTAAAAATAGCAAAACCTACAAAAAATAAAAGTAATAAAAATTTAATTAATATGTAAAAGAAAAAGATGTACTAAAAAAAATAAATCAACAACATATTTAAAAATAAATAAGGAAAAATTAATACAAAGTGTAACTACTAATGTAGGAACTTTAATTTAGATGCCTTTAATCCAAAATTAAAGGCATCTAATACAATATTAAAAAGAAAACTACTTTAAAATTTTTAACTCTGTTAAACAGATACAATCATGAAAAATGTTATGTAACAGTACAAAAATTATCTAAAGGGAATTTTGAAATATATATCCCATAAGTTAACCAATTGTGAGACCATATTGTTAACCATTGTTAACCAATATGTTCTAAACAATTGTGAGAAATAACTAGAGAAAGTGTACAAGGAAACACCATAGGGAAGAGGAATGTAAAAAGATAGACATCAAATCGGGAGACTATAAATAAAAGATACCATGAATATATAGGCCATACTGAGGTGTATGTTAGCATGACCAAGATTAAGAAAGCTAGTTTGATAAGACTAGCACAAAGGTACACGAGGTCAAAAAGTTAGGGTAAATTATACATTTCTAAGAAGACTGTATTTATATGACTAAAAAAATTAATTATCCAAGTATCATGCTAAAATAATAAAAGAAAAAACTAAGATCCGTGAAAACAGCATATGCCCAAATTGGATCCAATCACAATACTAGAGCTACAGCTCTGTTATAATACTATCTAGACATGTTCATTACCATATCTTAATTTTCTGATAACACATCATATATTAATTGAGATATTTTTTTCATAAAATGATATGAATAAATTTATAAATTTTTTAAAAATAATCTACTAAATGTAAATAAACTATAACAGTATGAACCATATGTTTTGTATATTTGTGTTATTTACAAATGATATATACACAAGTGTTATTTTACATTAAAGATGCAGCAGTTAAGTCACTCTTAGTGTACCCTAGTACACAACCTAGAAACATTACTTGTGTTCCTCATTAAACTATTTAGAGTCTAACTAAATTAAAACATTGTAAACAGAAAATCAACATGTTAAAAAATGGCTATGAAAATTATACATTTCAAAATGAAATCAATTAAATCATTACTGACCCACAGTATACACTATGTAGTAATTATAGTACAGATTAGTCTATGCTATCAAAGAAAATATCTATTTGAGAAGAATATTTTACAAACTACTTGCCAGAAAAAAGCATCTTATTCAATATAAAAACTTACATTTTATGTGCTATTATTTTAAATTACAAAATTATTTTAAGATAAATGTTGAAATTACAGAAAATTAAACATAAAAAGCACTGTAAATAAACTATAACAGTATGAACCATATGTTTTGTATATTTGTGTTATTTACAAATGATATATACACAAGTGTTATTTTACATTAAAGATGCAGCAGTTAAGTCACTCTTAGTGTACCCTAGTACACAACCTAGAAACATTACTTGTGTTCCTCATTAAACTATTTAGAGTCTAACTAAATTAAAACATTGTAAACAGAAAATCAACATGTTAAAAAATGGCTATGAAAATTATACATTTCAAAATGAAATCAATTAAATCATTACTGACCCACAGTATACACTATGTAGTAATTATAGTACAGATTAGTCTATGCTATCAAAGAAAATATCTATTTGAGAAGAATATTTTACAAACTACTTGCCAGAAAAAAGCATCTTATTCAATATAAAAACTTACATTTTATGTGCTATTATTTTAAATTACAAAATTATTTTAAGATAAATGTTGAAATTACAGAAAATTAAACATAAAAAGCACATATTTCATCTGTTTTTTTCAGTAGTCCATTTTCAATGCACCAAACTTAGAAATGTAAAATAATTAGTACTTAAGTATGAGGGTGGTCAAACTGATTTTTACAGGAAAATTTAAAATGTGCAAAGTGGCAGTTTGCATGTATATAAACAAGTACCCAGATATGTTATCTACTTCCTATATCAATTTCATGTTAATTTTTGTAATCAGTGATTGTTCACATAAAGTGCATTGGATAATCAATTACCATGAAAAAGATATAGATTATCGTAAAAAAAAAAAAATCAGCGTTCAAAATGTTGAAAGAAGGATTCAATGAATAGTGCATGTGTCACATGCTGTTGACCGCATTTTTGGCTGGATGAGCAGTTGGAGAAACTGCTACACATCTCAAACAGCAATGCGCACAATATTCTGAGCAAGTGGTTGCATATGAAACATGTTGCATGTCATTGGGTTCTGTGGCTCTTAGCACCTGACCAAATGGATACTGCAAATTAACTTGCAAAATTTGTTGGCTTGCTTCAAGAAGGAAGGAACATGTGTTTTTTGCATAATGTGGATAACCATTGATGATTTCTCTGATGTTCCCTTATGACCCTGTGGTGAAACAACAAAGCTCCTAGTGGAAGTCAACTTCATCACTTCTAAAAAAAGTAAAAGCTGCATGCAATATTGGTAAAGTCATGACTGTCATCTCTTCTGTTCATGAAGGATTCTCATTTACCAGTATCAGGTATTTACACACAATGGTACAATAATGTGTTGAAGATAATACTGACTTGTTTCAGAAAAAAACTCTGGGTATTTTGTGACAAATCCACCAGGTTGGTCTAGTAGTGAACGCTTCTTCCCAAATCAGCTGATTTGGAAGTCGAAAGTTCCAGCATTCAAGTCCTAGTAAAATCAGTTATTTTTACACTGATTTGAATACTAGATCATGGATACCGGTGTTCTTTGGTGGTTGGGTTTCAATTCACCACACATCTCAGGAACGGTCAAACAGACTGTACAGGACTACACTTCATTTACACTCATACATATCATCCTCTGAAGTATTATCTGAACGATAATTACTGGAGGCTAAACAAGAAAAAATAAAAAGGGTATTTTGTGACAAATTAGTGGCGATGGAAAAAATGTCTAGTGGTCATGAAGATGAAATTCAAAGTGCTTTTGAAATATGACATGGGTTTCATGTTTGAAAAGTGGATCAAGCACTGTTAACAGTGTACTGCACTTAGGGAGCTTATTTTGAAAAGGAACATGCAAATATAGATTCAGAATACAGTTTTTTTAACTACAGTTGTCCTCATTACTTTTTGGGCCTTTCTCATTTATTAAGTTTTCTTTATTTCATTAATCAGAACCCATATAAACTTTTAACAGAGGTGTGTAACTTTCCATTAGTCCAATAAAATTTATAGCTAAAATTTATCGCTATGGCTTCATTATGGTCAAACTATTTTCTATTACATATATCTAAGATAGAATAATTCAAAATTCATATTTTCATGTATTAGAAACTAAACAAATTAACTCAAACATTTTTCCTAATTGTCAGCTTCAGTTATGTTTCAGATTGCAACTATTACTATATGTAAACTTGCTTCATAGTGAAACGACTAAGTCAGATTCGTTTTTCCATCATAATCCTCTATCCATCTCCCATTGTTTAATTATGAAATTATGTATGCTCCATAAAACAGTTGGAACATATTTCACACCAAAAAAGTGATTCCTATCCAAGGGAGAGCCAAAATAGTGAATTTAAAGACATTAAAGTGCCATTTTAAAAGCTATCAAGACCAGATATAAGTTATTACAAAATGAAAAAGGAGCCTTTTTATTACTTCTTTAACACCTCAAAGTAACAATTTTAAAATGAAAATATCACAAGATACTGATAAAATATCAATTATTCAAATTTGAATAAATTATGTTTAGAAAAGTAGAAACAATGATTCTGCTAGTACTAAGATTTTCAAAAAAGATGTCTCAAAAAGACATCTTACACATGTTTGTTTGTCTAAGACATCTTAAGACATGTCAAAAGGCAAGTTTGTTTATGATGTCTCAAAAAGATAAGACTTTGTATAAAATTACAAAGGAAAATTGTTTAATGTTAGTTATTAGTAATAAATAATTACTTTTTGGTTAATAAATTAAAATTAAATATTACTTCATGTATATTAAATCATTAAAAATTACACACCATTGCTGTAAGCACTGCAATAATTCCAATTGTGAAAAGAGGCACTAATATAAATACAACTGAATGATTTTTTGCATCAACATTTTCATGGTGATCAGGTAGATTTGTGGTAGTAGGAAGTAATGTTGTATTACCTACATTATCAGTCACTCCTGTTGAATTAAATCCATCTTGTGAAGGAGCTAGTGAACTCAAACTCATTCTTTCATGAAACTCTAAAATAAAAACAAATTAATTTCTAGTAACACTAATTATATTCTAACAGATTTAAAGCAATTCAACAACTGTTATAAGTAATGCCATTAATTATTCTTATAGATCTTATAATTATAAGAACTATATCTTATTTGTTATAATTAGTGGCGTTTATTATTATTATTATTTCTCATTTCTGTAATAAATGAGATATATTTTTGAAATCATTAGCAAATTAATTCTATAAACAGAAAAAAGAACGAATGATGATGACAAAAAAATTATGACTAAAACTATAAATATTTAAATAGAAATCAGTTAATAAAAAAAAATTGTAACCTCAGATAAGAATAATTAGCAGTTTAGACTATATTATGGGTATAAACTAAGATCAAACAACAGGGAACTTTACATGTTATGTAGTTATCTTCTTAAAGAGAGATGACAATATAACTCGGCGTATAAGGAAAATTAAATATCAATCACTACAGTTACGTAAATATTGATATTAGTCACAAATAAGATTCAAATAACAGTAATTAAAAATAATATGGTATGAATATAACCTACCATTTCAATATTTTACAATCATAAAAAACAAACAAAAATTGTACGGATAAAATAACAATATTAAAGATGAATCTTTACAGACTCAACCATAGAAAGAATTGCATTTAACATACAGCCCATCAGATTAAAACCATATAAGATAGTGAATAATTAATTTCAAAACAAAACAACCAACAGACGACTTTGTTACAACTTGTAATTGTTATGGAACTACCAACATAAAAAAACAAATTGCTCATTGAACATGAATAGTTACACTTTCATTCTTAACTTTTGCAATCAAAATTTTCCAATAAATTATTATTTCTATTATAATTGATCACCAAAAACAAATGTACCTGTCTGACTATATGCATAATTCGAATTTCGGTGGCTGTGTGTATTTGGGGGCGGTTACGTTATATTTTGTTTCTTAGGGAAAGTGTTAAAAATTATATTTTGTTTCTTAGGGAAAGTTTTAAAAATTAACTTGGATGAAGTGATTTTTTTTTTTTACTTTTTATTGTAAAGTTGTCTGTTGCATTTTTCTGACTTATTTAAAACGAGTCTTGTTTATGTTATTAGGAATTAAAACGCAAATCTCATGTGTTTTAACTGTTGCTTTTCCGATATTTTGAAGGGAATAGAAGAATGTAATTGCAGGGTGTTATTTGTTGTAAGTTTTTAATTTGACATTAATTTGTTGTATGTACATTATTACTAAATGTTTACTTCGGAAAGAGTGAATTTGTTTTTACATTTCGTGTTGAGAGTGTTCATTGTTGTTTTCACCTCAATGAAGTCTTGTGACACTAACTACAAACCATTGTACATTTTAAAAAATTTCTCATTAATAGGAATTTTTAAAACTGAAATTTGTTATGTTTTGGGATCATCAGTGTATAAATATGGATATTGTCTTATAAATTGTAGGAACAGATCATTATCAAAGTTAATGCATTATCAAAGGTGTATATTGTAGAACCTCGTTATTATTTGTAACTTTCCAGACCTTAGGAATAATGCAATTGGAAGACCATTTATGTTAATGAGTTCATTAATGAGATATATATTTGAAAAAAAAATGTTGGTAAATGTAGCCCAGTTAACTTGTAGAAAATAAAATTTCTATAAAACTATTTTTACCCTAACATAGAAGTCATGGTGTTAAAATTACTTCCATTATTATTTTTAAGTTGAAGAAACTTTTTACAAAAGTCTCCTTTAGATATTTAATAAATGTATCTATATTAGAAAGGAGATTCTCTGATTTATTTTTTTAGAGCAAACTCCTTTCCCTTGGAGTTAATGTGATTGGTAGCTTATGCAATAAATAAAATCAAAATAAATGATTTTTTGTTGTTTTTTTTGTTGATTTTTTGTTGACCAGTTCTAATAAATTAAAACTGGTCAAACAAAAAAAAAAAAAAAACAAATTATTCTTACACATTCATAACTTTGCCAAAATATTTTTCCACGATTTCCTGTCTCAGACTACTGTACGCAACACATCTCCCATCCTTTCTCCAATTTTGTACTTTATCTAATTGATGGTCAACCTCTTTTAATACCATCCCTTGGCAACCATTCAATACATGTCCTTGCCCAATGATCTGTTTCCATTGCTCGTGATGTGATGTACCTATAAACATTTCATCAGCTGAGGCCCTTTTTAGATATATTTCTCTTTAATATTCTTCAAAATGTCTGTTTGTAATCTTCTGACTTCACTTTATTTTCAGAACATGCCATTTTAGTTTACATAGATTCCAATCTCAGATCTAGATTAATTTTTAACGATCATGTCTTATCTGAGATTCTTACAAAACTGCAGGATAAATACAGATTGATAACAGATACATTGTAACAATATTTTTTTTTTTTGTCTTCAGTCATTTGACTGGTTTGATGCAGCTCTCCAAGATTACCTATCTAGTGCTAGTCGTTTCATTTCAGTATACCCCATACATCCTACATCCCTAACAATTTGTTTTATATATTCCAAATGTGGCCTGCCTACACAATTTTTTCCTTCTACCAGTCCTTCCAATATTAGAGCAACTATTCCAGGATGCCTTAGTCTGTGGCCTATAAGTCTGTCTCTTCTTTTAACTATATTTTTCCAAATGCTTCTTTCTTCATCTATTTGCCGCAATACCTCTTCATTTGTCACTTTATCCACCCATCTGATTTTTAACATTCTCCTATAGCACCACATTTCAAAAGCTTTAAAAAGATTAAAGATTTAGACAAAAGCATTAGAAAAGATTTCTAATCTTTTCTTCTCAGGTACTCCGATTGTCCAAGCTTCACTTCCATATAAAGCGACACTCCAAACATATACTTTCAAACATTTTTTTCTGACATTTAAATTAATTTTTGATGTTAACAAATTATATTTGACTGAAGGCTCGTTTCACTTGTGCTATTCGGCATTTTATATCGCTCCTGCTTCGTCCATCTTTAATAATTCTACTTCCCAAATAACAAAATTCTTCTACCTCCATAATCTTTTCTCCTCCTATTTTCACATTCATTTGTCCATCTTTGTTATTTCTAATACATTTCATTACTTTTGTTTTGTATTTATTTATTTTCATGCGATAGTTCTTGCGTAGGACTTCATCTATGCCATTCATTGTTTCTTCTAAATCCTTTTTACTCTCGGCTAGAATTACTATATCATCAGCAAATCGTAGCATCTTTATCTTTTCACCTTGTACTGTTACTCCGAATCTAAATTATTCTTTAACATCATTAACTAAAAAGTAACGGGGATAGGGAACATCCTTGTCGGACTCGCTCTCTTATTACGGCTTCTTTCTTACTATATCATTACTATATCATCAGCAAATCGTAGCATCTTTATCTTTTCACCTTGTACTGTTACTCCGAATCGAAATTGTTCTTTAACATCATTAACTGCTAGTTCCATGTAAAGATTAAAAAGTAACGGAGATAGGGAACATCCTTGTCGGACTCCCTTTCTTATTAGGGCTTCTTTCTTATGTTCTTCAATTGTTATTGTTGCTGTTTGGTTCCTGTACATGTTAGCAATTGTTCTTCTATGTCTGTATTTGAACCCTAATTTTTTTAAAATGCTGAACATTTTATTCCAGTCTACGTTATCGAATGCCTTTTCTAGGTCTATAAACGCCAAGTATGTTGGTTTGTTTTTCTTTAATCTTCCTTCTACTATTAATCTGAGGCCTAAAATTGCTTCCCTTGTCCCTATACTTTTCCTGAAACCAAATTGGTCTTCTCTTAACACTTCTTCCACTCTCCTCTCAATTCTTCTGTATAAAATTCTAGTTAAGATTTTTGATGCATGACTAGTTAAACTAATTGTTCTGTATTCTTCACATTTATCTGCCCCTGCTTTCTTTGGTATCATAACTATAACACTTTTTTTGAAGTCTGATGGAAATTCCCCATTTTCATAAATATTACACACCAGTTTGTGTAATCTATCAATCGCTTCCTCACCTGCACTGCGCAGTAATTCTACAGGTATTCCGTCTATTCCAGGAGCCTTTCTGCCATTTAAATCTTTTAATGCTCTCTTAAATTCAGATCTCAGTATTGTTTGTCCCATTTCATTCTCCTCAACTTCCTCTTCTTCCTCTATAACACCATTTTCTAATTCATTTCCTCCGTATAACTCTTCAATATATTCCACCCATCTATCGACTTTACCTTTCGTATTATATATTGGTGTACCATCTTTGTTTAACACATTATTAGATTTTAATTTATGTACCCCAAAATTTTCCTTAACTTTCCTGTATGCTCCGTCTATTTTACCAATGTTCATTTCTCTTTCCACTTCTGAACACTTTTCTTTAATCCACTCTTCTTTCACCAGTTTGCACTTCCTGTTTATAGCATTTCTTAATTTCCGATAGTTCCTTTTACTTTCTTCATCACTAGCATTCTTATATTTTCTACGTTCATCCATCAGCTGCAATATATCGTCTGAAACCCAAGGTTTTCTTCCGGTTCTCTTTATTCCGCCTAAGTTTGCTTCTGCTGATTTAAGAATTTCCTTTTTAACATTCTCCCATTCTTCTTCTACATTTTCTACCTTATCTTTTTTACTCAGACCTCTGGCGATGTCCTCCTCAAAAATCTTCTTTACCTCCTCTTCCTCAAGCTTCTCTAAATTCCACCGATTCATCTGACACCTTTTCTTCAGGTTTTTAAACCCCAATCTACATTTCATTATCACCAAATTATGGTCGCTATCAATGTCTGCTCCAGGGTAAGTTTTGCAGTCAACGAGTTGATTTCTAAATCTTTGCTTAACCATGATATAATCTATCTGATACCTTCCAGTATCGCCTGGCTTTTTCCAAGTGTATATTCTTCTATTATGATTTTTAAATTGGGTGTTGGCAATTACTAAATTATACTTCGTGCAAAATTCTATAAGTCGGTCCCCTCTTTCATTCCTTTTGCCCAGCCCGTATTTACCCACTATATTTCCTTCCTTGCCTTTTCCAATGCTTGCATTCCAATCTCCAACTATTATTAAATTTTCATCTCCTTTTACGTGTTTAATTGCTTCATCAATCTCTTCGTATACACACTCTACCTCATCATCATCATGGGCGCTTGTAGGCATATAGACGTTAACAATCGTTGTCGGTTTAGGTTTTGATTTTATCCTTATTACAATGATTCTATCGCTATGCGTTTTGAAATACTCCACTCTCCTCCCTATCTTCTTGTTCATCACGAAACCTACTCCTGCCTGCCCATTATTTGACGCTGAGTTAATTACTCTAAAATCACCTGACCAAAAGTCGCCTTCCTCTTCCCACCGAACCTCACTAATTCCTACTATATCCACATTTGTCCTACCCATTTCCCTTTTTAAATTTTCTAGCCTACCAACCTTTTTCAAGCTTCTAACATTCCACGCTCCGACTCGTAGAATGTTATTTTTTAATTTTCTGGTGACCCCTTCCTTAGTAGTCCCCACCCGGAGATCCGAACGGGGGACTATTTTACCTCCGGAATATTTTACCAAGGAAGGCGCCTCCATTATTTCTATGTGAAAATGCAGAGAGCCACATTTTCTTGGAAAAAAAACAGCTGTAGTTTTCCATTGCTTTCAGGTGCGCAGTACTCAGAGGACTGAGTGATGTTGATACGGCCGTTTAAGTCGTCCTGACTCACGCCCCTAACAACTACTGAAAGAGCTGCTGCCCTCTTTCAGGAATCATTCCTTAGTCTGGCTCTCAACAGATACCTCTCCGATATGGTTGCACCTTCGGTCCAGCTACTCTGTATCCCTGAGCACTCAAGCCCCCTCACCAACGGCAAGGTCTCATGATTCATAGAGGAGGGAAATACATGTAATTAGTATTATTTCTTTTTTACTTTGTTTATTATCATTGGAGTAATAAAATAAATATGTTTTAAGAAATTATATGTAAAAAATTAAGAACGAAAATACTATATATTATTTTACATAATAGGTAAAACATTTTTTTTTTATGCAGAAATGTGGTTAAAAAAAATTACATATTCAGATGGAATGAATTGAAGAATGATGTATTATATTTTATTATATTTATTTCCTCACATTGTGCTTTATGGTAATAATTATCTTTTAAATTGTTTTCTCAAATACTATTTTAAAAAATTTTGGTAGCTTAAATTTTTTTTTTTTTAGTGATTAATGAAAAGTATTTTTATGAAGAGGAACATAAACAACCTTGAGGTTATTTCTGAGATATCCTAGTTATATCTTCCTTGCTGTAAATAGGTAAAACATTTCTGCTTAGAAATATTCATTAAATAAGCACAATGATTAAATGTTTAAAAAGTAAGTCTGTTAGGAAAATTATCCCGTAAGAAGTATGTGAAATGCATAAGCTGAAAGATAAAGGAAAGTAGAGGATGGAAAGAACTTGTTATGAAAGTGGTATTCTTGAGATTTAACGTTCAAAAGGTGCCGCCGTATTGAAAAAGGTTGGCCATGAATGCTTTAGAAAAACTGTAAATTTAAATAAATTAACAATTAATATAATCCACCTTACCAGCACGTTGATACGTTCTCCAGATCTTTCTAGAGGTAAGTTGGATTGTATTAATTGTTTATTTATTTATTTAACATATCAATGGTACCATGTTTGAGAAATTAACTGTAAATTTATGATGCTGATTTAGAATTTGTACTACTATTTCTTAATTAATTTATCTTTTATGTTCATCATTGTGCTTTTACAGGTACGTATAAGGTAAAATTAAAATCTATCTAAAGGAATAACTAGTGTGGAATTTCATTCTAGCATGAGATAACATAGCATTATGTATGGTTTGTTTGGTGAATGGTGGCAGCTGTGCGAACTCTTAGTTGTCTCAATCCAGTAACATAGAGTTTCAGTCTGCAGACAGGAATATAGATAGTGAACCTTCATCTACAATCGTAGTTAAGAACACTCTGCTCCATAATTTCGCCTTCGCCAAAGTTCCTTCTGTTCCCAATATACTATACTTCAGTAGCTAATAATAAATCTATTTCAGTAAAACAAGGCTTGACTTTGATTTTGTCTTAACTATGCATAGTTTAGTTTTATATTTAGTTATATGATTATGGATTGTGACTTTAATTCATGATTATTTTTATTTCTAAGAATCTTACCACGTGTTCAACGTACATAATTAATGACACTATATGCAAATCAAACATATTAAACAAAACATACTATAAATCACCTCATAAATCTTAATTCATTTGATGAATCTAATTTGTCAGCAAAATAATTAAAAAAATGCATTAAAAAATATAATCATGATGTAAAATAATAATAATATAATCATGATGATCTTTTACTAATGTAAAAGATTAACTTATCAAAAAATCAACCACTTACCATAATTTCAAAAGTAATCACATTATAATATTACACCATTTACAAATTGGTTCCATAAATAATTTTTACTAGACTCACTAAATTAACACATTATCTCTAACTCACAACATATATGTCTTTCCAAATTAACACTATTCTTTAAACTCCACTCAATATTTTCTCCTCTTCATCATCACTGTCGTCCATGGAACTGTCTAAACTGAAATCGGTTTCATGTAATTTTACAATAAAATACTTGGAAATTTTGTCTAACACCATTTCAAGTTTTAAAATAAGTTAAATAGTTAATTCAAATAAAGTTAACTAAAAAATAACTTTGCTTTAACGATATTAATATATTAATAAACTTATTAACAAATAAATGCTGCGAACAGAGGTGGATTTTGTAAGTATTAAATCTAGTTAGTGGTTATAAAAAACTTATAGAATGTTTTCAGAAAAGTACATAACAGTTTATACTCAGAGTTCTGATTTCAACTAACAAGTTGTTTACTTACACCACAAATTATTTTTGCGATGTTACAGCGCATCCAATTTCTATCCACCACCAATTAACAAATAAGCTGTACATACATATAATATATATGTACAGACTCCTTGAAGAACTAACATCAGAAATTCAGTTACTCTTGATACTACTGTAATTTTCTTTTGAAAATTGTGATTTCCCTTTTTGTAAAATTGTGATGTCATCATTTGGTAGCTTATTAAAAAAGAGTAATTTTCTGAAATTATTTAAATACTTGCTTGGGAAAATTTTCTTATTTTTAGAATAAAAAGAGTAATAATTATACAAGATTTTGCATTTTGGGGTTATTCATCTGAAAATTTTGAATATATTCCATCATTCAGATTTTGAAATCATTCATTAATCTTTGTTTTTTTTTAATTGAATTAACTTTTGTCAGTTGTGTATTTTATAAATATATTTTTTCTTTACAGTTGCAGAATATATCATTTTAATAATCATGTGATAGAAATGGAACACCAATTTAATAGACATTATCAAAAATTAAAAGTTAAGAAGAAACTTAAACAGACTAAACCACTATCATTGAAAATTAACACTGAAATTAATGATGTAGTTAATAGTAAGGTATTAATTTTTTATTATTATTATATTTTTGCTTAACCACCAGGTTGTTCTAGTGGTAAACGTGTCTTCCCAAATCATCTGATTTGGAAGTTGAGAGTTCCAGCGTTTAAATCCTAGTAAAGTCAATTCTTTTTACACTGATTTGAATACTAGATTGTGGATACCGGTGTTCTTTGATGGTTGGGTCTTAATTAACCGTACATCTCAGTAATGATCTAACTAAGACTGTACAAGACTATACTTCATTTACATCCATACATATCATCCTCTGAAGTATTATCTGAAAGGTAATTATTGGAGGCTAAACAGGAAAAAGAAAGAAAAAGGTATTGTACTTTTGCTTAATTATAGAGTGTGTTGCAAACCACAATAAGTTTTGAATGGGAGATCACTGATTTAGAAAGAAGGAAAAACAAACCAGGAGAAGTGGTTTGGAAAGTGCAGTATTACATACGAACATTGATTTAAACTGCTACTTACCAAATCAAATCATAATGTTTTAATTAATGATATCTCATTATCGCTAATTAAATCACAATCATTGCTAACGCCATTTATGTTAATAACGAAACTTTTAATGGCCTTATCAATCAAAGTTTCTGTATTCAAATAAGATGTTTCTATTTTCTTGACATTGTCGCACCTTGATTTACATTCGGCATTCATAATTGAATTTGCTCTTTACTCAATTAATGTAATAGCATCATGTAATTTAAAATTAACATTTTTTTGCGACATACCCTTTTAAAATTGGTCAAATCTTTTCAATCAGATTTGTTTCTGGAAAATAAGGAGGCAATCTCAAAACATTGTGATCTTTCTTGGATAAAACTGAATTGATTTTAAATAATGTAATACAAGTTTTACATTACAAAATTAACATGTAAATAACATGTTCATTTTGTATAAACCAATCGATCATGTCTGAATTTCGCGCATTTGAATTTGGAGCGTGGTTCAGGTCCACGTTGTGGTACAAAGTTATCTATGGCGATGGGTAGTTAGAGGGAAGAATTGTTCAGAGTTTGGAATTGATTGTTACTTTATCCACTGCTTGTAATTAACAGAATTCATATCGTCATTATAATCTCCGGTCTTGGTACCAGATTTAAATATAAGATGGGCGTTCTTAAAATTGCATATTCCTTATCTTACCAAGAATTCCACGATGAAATGAATATGCAGTGGTTTAATAAAATTGACCCACCGGGATGGTCTAGTGGTGAACGCGTCTTCCCAAATCAGCTGATTTGGAAGTCGAGAATTCCAGCGTTCAAGTCCTAGTAAAGCCAGCCAGTTATTTTTACACGGATTTGAATACTAGATCGTGGATACCGGTGTTCTTTGGTGGTTGGGTTTCAATTAACCACACATCTCAGAAATGGTCGAACTGAGAATGTACAAGACTACACTTCATTTACACTCATATATATCATCCTCATTCATCCTCTGAAGTATTATCTGAACGGTAGTTACCGGAGGCTAGACAGGAAAAAGAAAGAAAGGTTTAATAAAATTGTCAAAATTGCTGCTGCAGGATCTATCATTGTAATGGATAATGCACTATACCGTTGCTGGAAAATTGAAAAAATTCCAAATCCATCGACCTGAGATTTGGAAGTTGTCGTATGGTTAAAATTGTGTACACTGAAGATTTATTTTTAAAAGTAGAACTTTTAAAAATAGCAAACTCAGTTAGACAAAAATATATTCATTATCAAGAAGATGAAATTGAAAAATCAGAAAATGTCATGTTGTGTCTTCCTCCATATCATTGCAATTTTAATGCAATAGAATTGATATGGGAACAAGTCAAAGCTGCATTGTAGGATAATAGCACAACAAAGAAACACAGTTTTTTTTTCTGAAAATAAATACTATGTATTTGTTGTTGGTTTAATGAACTCTGAATAAAATAACAATGGGGATGTATTATGTTTCTTTGCAGCTGTTAGTTTAACAGCTGAAACTCTGGTCAGCCAACTAATTTTATTGACTTTCTCTCTCTTTTTTTTGACCTCATTGTTACTTACATGCTATAATGAATTTAAAAGAATTACATTTCAAAATCGAAAAAATGGTGCAATGTAAGTAGTATCTCTTTTAGTTTTGAGAATCTATACAGTTAGTTCAAATGTTAAGAGTCAAATTTCTGCATCTTTCCCTATTATAAAAATTTTTACTATTTTTAAAAATACAAGGGTTAGGATCCTACATTCTGTTATAAAAACTAACCCCAATGTTTCAAGCTATTTGCATTTTTATTGAATTATTTTTGACGTCAATTAAATTTGGATTTATTTTTATATAAATTTTATTTTAGGATGAAGAGACATTTAAAATAGAACGATTCATGAATGATATCAAAAAGTATGGAAAAGCATCAACCAGTAATGTGAGTTGTACATTTTAGTATTTTGTTCCAGTTGATTTTTATATTAAGTTTAATGAACAGTTATAATAGAGATATACTCTAGTAGAGGTTATGTGCGCCTGAATGGTCGACCGACCATTCAGGCCCTGGGGGATGATGAGGAGGAGGAGGAGGGAGAAGTATGTGTGTGTGTGTGTATGTATGGGCGCATGCATTTCAGAGAAATATTATATGTTATGTAAATATTTTTTTATGTATTAAAATTTTTATGTTATGTAAAAGGAACTATAGTTATAATAACCTTAGAGAAGGATGAAATACAATAACTGGCTAAGGCACTACTATTGTGCGTTATGGTTATTTTTCAGTTTAAGTGAAATTTTAAATATTATTAACCGTGTAATATTTCATTATGTTACTACTGATAGTGTTTCTGTAGAACAACATTTTTTTTTTGTTTTTTTATATAGGTTTTTTTCTGTTATTTTGTTCAAGGAAGCCGTTGATGATGATGAAAATTTCAATAGAGATGCTAATGAAAGAAAGATTAGAAGAAACAAGGTAATTTTATACACCAAAAGTACTTCATGAATTTCCTATGATATATTCATTATATTATTTTAGTATGAGGTAATGTATCTTAAAAGTTTTGAATAATTTGAACATTAATTTAATGGCATCTAATAAACTATGAGATGAATAAAAACTGCAGAAAGCAAAATAGTTAAAAAAAAACCAGGAGTCAGACCTTGAACTTACACAAGACAGCATATATATCAGCTAAGATACAACAGCCTTGAATTTAAGAGTAGAATCTGTACCAAATAAGAAATAATAGTAGTCTTTCTGAATTTACTTAGTATATTATTGAGTAAACTTAGTTTGTTCTTTTATGCTTATGTAGTATGAACCTTTTATTTGTGTAGGAGAGACTTCAGGTTTAATGATGTATGGTGATGCATTGAGAAGTCTCACAGTGATGTTATTTTGTGGGATTTGTTGGAGTGATTCTATTTTTCAGAAGATACAATGCTTCATGTTTATTCATTTGTTGTAGCAAGTTGTGGTATAGAATATACTCTTCTTTTTTATTGTTTGGAAGGAACTCTAAGCTCACAGTGATTTAATTATCAATGAAGATAAACTGAATGTTTTCTAAAATTACAGTTGGAAAGCATTAAATGTTTATTCCCTTCAGTGAATTTTAGGACTTCAAATCACTTGCTAATAAAAATGCTGGATGTGAATGAATATTATATAAAGCTTTGTTAAATTTACATTCCTTCCTTTTCTCCTTTTTTGTTGGAATTCAGGTATTGAAATGATATTTGTATTCTTTCTGTAACAGTCGAAACATTTGTGACTTAGGCACTTAAGGTATGCTTTATTAAATATATTTAATTTCTTTAACAAAATGTTTTTGTCCAGATTGTCTCACAATACTCAAGAATAGGCATTTAAAAAAAAATATTTCTTAATAATCTTTCTGCACTAAACACAAATAATGTTGAGATAATAGTTTTATGGTTGGTTGGTAGTTTTGGCTTGTGTTTTATTAGTTTATTCTTATTTATGTTTGGTTTTATTTACACAGGATGGAAACAAGAAACAAGCCATGTCTTTCAAAGAAAAGAAAGGAATTGGAGGCAAATTTGCCTTGGGTGTAAGTAATTTTATGATTTTTCTATTCCTACATGAAAAAAAATTATTAACACTATAATTATTACTTATAATACTATAATTATTATGTGTATGAATAGTTTAAACAATATTAATAGCTCATTAATAATTATAAATATTCTTTTACAAGAAAACCCTTTAAAATTATTACAAGGTCAGAGTGATAAATTTATGTATTAAAATGATATATTAGATTTATGTATTCAAATTTTTATGTTATGTAAAAGGAACTGTAGTTATAAAAGAGGTGGATCAAAAACACCCTTACCTTGTTCTTGAACTGAAAGAGTTATATTAATGTCTTCTAGTGGCAGCACTGGTTGGGTTGTCTTCATGCTCCCCCAGCAGCAGTTCTACACGACATGCAGTATGTGTGTAACGTCTGTCATTTTCAATATGTTGTGTCCTGTAAGGGGGCTTCGTCCAGATTTTAAGTGCATTCAGCAGTCCGATTTTTGTGGGCAAAAAATTACAATTGTGAAATTCATTGCCAATTGTTAAGATATATGGTGAGAATGGAATGTCACGTCCCATGATCACAAAATGGTGCCAAATGTTCAGAAACGGAAAAACAAGTGTGAGTGATGTACTGTGTTCTGGGCGTCCTTTAACTGTAAACTCAACAATTAACGTGCAACACGTGAATGAAATGATCTTGAGTGACTGGCATATAAAAATTAGAGAAATTGCAAGTGAACTTAACATCAGTTCTGGTAGTTTGTTGCGATTATTCACAATCAATTTGGTTACTGTAAGATGTGTGCACATTGTGCACACATCAATGTGTGTCACATCTGTTGACCGACAACTACAAACATTAGTGTTTTGTGTCTGCTCTTTTTTTCTTCATTGTTATTCCACGACTAGTTCACAGTTTTTGAAACAAATCATTACAGGGGATGAGAACTGAGTGTTTCATTATACTCTTGAGATTAAATGAGCATCACATGAACAGACATAAAAATTCGCCGCAGCCAAAAAAATGTGAAAAGATTCCCACATGTTCAAAAGGTTATGCTGACAGTCTTTTTCAATTCTGAGGCAGTTGTTTACAGTGAATTTATGCCCCAAGGAGCAACAATCAATGCTAAATCTTACTGTAAGACTTTAAAAAAATTGCATAGAGCCATTAAAAGATCAAAGTCCCAGAAGATTGAGTAATGGGGTTATTTGTCTTCGCAACAGTGCTACTCCTCATTCAGCTCATGTGACAAAGGAGTTACTGCAAAAATTCAAGTGGGAAGTGTGGTCCCATTCGCCTTACAGCCCTGACCTAGCACTCTGCGACTACCACCTCTTTGGTCCTTTCAAGCCAGACCTGGGAGGGGAGTGTTTCGCTAATGATGAACTGAAGGAAGTGGTCCTTAAATGGTTGAAGGAAAATTGGATGAAATTTTTATAAGAGTGGAACTGAAAAACTTGTCATAAGGTATGAAAAGTGTTTAGAAAAACTTCGTGATTATGTCGAAAAATATATAAAAATATGTATAGTTTTTTGTTCAATAAAAAAAAAAAAAATTGTATTATAAATATGTGTTTGCTTCATAGAGGGGGTGCAGCTTATTTTCTTATTGTCCCTCGTAACCTTAGAGAAGGACTAAATACACAAACTGGCTAAGGAACTATTGTGCTTCATGGTTATTTTACAGTTTAAACGAAATTTTAAATATTAATATGTAATATTTCATCACATTATTACTCAATATTTCAACAGAACAACATATTTTGTTTTTTTATATAGGTATTTTTATCTCTGTTATTTTGTTCAAGGATAGTGATAATGATGATGAAAAAATGATTTATTAAATGAGATATTTTTCATTCAAATTGTAGTTTATGTATTGAGTTATTTTTATATGAAATTGGCATTTTCTTATCTTTATTTTCAATGTAATTTCTTTTTAATTCGTGAACATTGTGTTTTTTTTTCTAATTGCTTTAAATATGCTCTAATGTGATTTCAGAGGCGAGAAGGTATTTTTCAGAGAGGAATAATTACAAAAAATTTTAATAAAGGTGAGACTCCTTTTTACTTATTACAAATTTTTTAAATAAATTAAATAAAGTTAAAGATTTTAAATAAATAAAAGATTAAATAAATAAATTTTAAATAAATAAAAGATTTAAAGATTTTAAAGTTAATATTTTAAATAAAGTTAGAGATTTTTATTATTTAAAGGAAAAAGAGACGTGTTTTGTAATGACTGTTTTCTTTTACTAATGGATTAAAAAAAAATAGCAATGGTGAAAATTTTAGGTGAAAGACATGTTAAGGTTTAGGTTGAAAGGAGTTCTTTAATTTTTGAAAGAGTATTATTTTTATTGGATGAAATTTAAAAATTCTATTTTTTATTATGTAATCATTGAGGGCACCTAATTTATGTTTATGGGTCATAAATGATATGAAGATCAAACTGTAGGAACAGATGAACTGCTAGTTTGATGCAATAGATTGTCAAGATTATATTAATTTAATTTTACACTCAGCAAAGATTCTTCTGTGTTTTCTGAGAAAAAGACTATTCTGCATATACTGAATAAAAAAATTGAAGTAAATGGTTACAGAAGAGTAATATGGATTCATTAAGGGAAGAGGGACAAGCGATGCATTTGGGCTAATAAGAACTAAACTAATGGAAATATTAAGAAGCTAAAGAATAGATAGGAGAGGTAGAATATTGATTAAAAATTATACTGTAATTAGAAAATGGCTGTGAAACTAAGAGATGCGGAAACTGAGGAAATTTGATAGGAAGAGGAATAAAGCAAAAGGGTGCTACCTTTTTCTGACCTTGTGTAATATGAAATTGAATATAAGAATTGTCAAAAAAACTATGGAAGAAGAAGGAATCAGAGTATTAGAAAGGGGAACAAATTATATAAGTTACGCAGATGACATTGCTTATTTTTAGGAGAGATTATAGTTTGAAAATGAATGTTAGGAAACCAAAAAACAAAGAGGATAGTAGACAGTAAACCAATGAATGCCTGCACAAAGAAGGAACTGAACAATTAAAACAGTACAGATATTTTGGTATCATGTTTACAAAAGATTGGAAAAATTATAAGAAAATAAAAACAAAAATAATAGTGACTAAAAACGCATTTAACAGAAAGAAACAATTATTATGTAGTAAGATGGAATTATTGTTAAATAAACGCTGTGTGATGTTTGTAGTGTACATCAGGATAGTTGAAATATGCACAATAAGGAAAAGAGAAAAAGAAAGGCTGCTGGAGGCCAATTGTGGGCACAGAGAGATTGGAGAAGATTAAATATACAGTGGAAGTGAAAAATGATGACATAATGAGGATAGTTATAATAGAGATTCAACCAGCTCAATTCAGAATAAGAAAGCTAATTTCCTGGAACTTATTGGAAGAAAAGAATGATTAATTAAAATATAGAATGATCTATATAAGATGCAAAAATGAGACTTTTAAAGAGTAAAAATTGTAGACAATCTAAAATGAAAGAGAGCTATCAGCATCTTAAATGTTTAGCTGGGAATAGAGAAAAATGTAGATGAGACATGGCTTAAGGGATCTGTTTTAGGTCGGATAACTATATGATAATGATGGTGATGTTTTAATATGTAGGCCGTTCTGTTTTTTTTTTTTATTTTAAATTCTTGATTTTGTTTTTTTTTCTACTAAAGATTTAGTTGACTAGTACTATTATAATATTAATACTTTGGATTGATGATTTAAGCCAGATAGTATGAAGAATCTTTTTATTAATTTTGTTATAAATATAAAGAAAATGAGCATTAGAAGATAAACTATTATTTATAGTCTGTCTGAGACACTTAGAGTTTACTTCTAATAAATTGCCCTTCAGTTACAGTTTTGTAGCTCCATAATAGCTCCAAAAAAATCATCTGGAAGCACATCTCAGATATTTGAAAACATATTTTTAATTATTAAAATTAATTATAAAGCAATCTGTAATATGGCAGTTGTGTTGTTATTTTGAAAATATGGAATAATCTTAAGTTAAATTCTTTTATGAAATGTAAAAATTTGGTTTCATTTGTGATTCCAAGAATGAATTTTCATAGCTTTTTAAACCTCAGTCATGTAAAGTTGTATGTATTTAGTACAATGCAGTATTTATACATAAATATGTCTTTATCATCTTGTGAACTATTATATATTGTTTTTGAACTAATATATTTATTGAAAAATGTATCCATCTCATAAAATTTATTTTAATAACTTTTTAGGTTTAATGCCTCCAACATTAAAAGCAAGATTAAATGAAGATCTACAGAAAATGATACGACTAGCAAATGGAAGGCGTGACAGTACTTGTAAGGACATTGATGACAATAAAAGGTACCACAGGTAATTATTAGATAAAAAAATAATTATGTTGTTTTGTTTTTATTGAATTATGACATAAAAGCACATTTATGTGTATTTTAATGAAGAAGAAATTGCGGTAACAAAAAAGTAGGCAACATGATGAGATGCAAGACTCAAGATGACAAGCACCTCATGCCAGGCTTATGAAGCAAAGTGAGGTAGTTTCCTGTTGCCTTTTAACCTGGGCAATGGAATTCAGCCTACTGTAATGTAGATGTTCAACTTGTAAGTGGCACTTTCATTCTGTTCACCACATTGACTGTTGTATATGAACACAGTTATCCTCAGAGATAGCGACTCTGACTGTTGCTTCTTGTACCTTAGGAGCTTTATATGTTCAGTAGATGTGGGTGTTTCTGTCAGACAAAAATTAACTGTTCGTTAAAAAAAAGTAACTGTTGGAAAAAAACAGGTTGAATAATTAAATATGTTAATGTTCATGACTCATTTTTCCATTATATTGCTTAAGTCTTGTTTTTTTTTTCATTTAAAAATAACAATTTCGTTTTAATGTTTTTCTCAATGCATTGGCTACAGGCTGCAGAAAGTTTCAATTGACAGTTTTATGATCCTCTTATTGTGCACTTTAATATACAGTATTCTCACAAATAAGATTTATTTGGTTTTTGAAACTGTTCGATCTTAGCAGTAGCTTACAACACATTTAATGTTGATGAAACAACAGTTTATTGGGCAAATCAACTGTTCTCAGTAAATGGCAAACTGTTTATTCACTTTATCTTTTTCATTACTTAACGTTTGTTACAGTGAGCTGTCAACTCAGTGTGTTTGCTCTGCAGTATTACTATTGGGCAGAAAAAAGAATTTGTAGTGAAGTGAAACAACATTTTGTTTTTTTTCTGAGTAACAACAATTTAGTCAAATTGCTTGATATTTTCTGACACATCACTATATATAACAACCATAAAAAAGAGTGAGGCAGCTAATATAAAGCAAAATATTATAGAACCTTTTTTATTAAATAATATGTATTATTTACATCAGGAGATAGGAATAAAATGAAGTCTCTAGAACAAGAAGAGTTAAAAATTCTGATTCCAGTTTGCAATGACTTCCCAAAATTATGATTAGCAATTTATTCATGTTCATTTCACCATATTATGGAAAATAAAAAAATGTTATGTATTGTGGCATTTTATCAACTGCCAATATTATATTCTGTTGCAAAATTGGGAATCATTGCTTTAATTTTTCAAAACATTGTTTGATTATTCTATCTTTAGTGTGAATTTTATTATAGGCCATTTTTTCTGATTTATTTGGATTTCTAAGTAGTTTCATTATTTTGTTTCAAACCCTTCACCCCCACCAAGAAGAACCGCTTCCAGTGTAATATTCGTTACTACTAAAATTTCTAAATTATTCCAGATGTTTGTATTATGAATGGAACTTGGCCATGACTTGATGACATAGGTGAACTTTTCACGTGAATCACACATTACTATTACGAGGGGTGTTCAGGTCAATTTGGGACTATTAATTTTTAATGAATATAGAACAAACTTACGATAGTAAAAAAATACTTTTATTTCTCGATGTAATCCCCTGCTACATTTATCCCAGTGTTTTACCAATACCTCGATACCTGCAGAGTAGAAAGATTTGTTGTTAAGTTGAAACCAAGATAGGCTTGACTACTTCACCTCACTGTTGATGTTGAAATGCTGGCCTCCCAGGAACAATTTCAAGGACCCAAACAGATGGAAATCGCTGGGAGCAAGGTCCAAAATGTACAGGGGAGGGATATGGCGATAACTTCCAGCCAAGATCTTGTCGCATGCACGTTGTGCAGTGGGTTGTGTGCAATCATGCATTATCCTGCAGAAACAGATTGCTTTTCATGATCACACCAGGCCGATTTTTCTTGAGAGCATTATGCACATCTTGAAGAACTTTGCAGTAGTACTCACTGTTAATGGTTACGGGGTAGAAAATCGACGTCAATTTTATCCTAAAAACTGATAACTGTGGTGGTTCTGAACCACCTCGACCAGAATTGTCTTGATTTTAAACCATATAGATTCACTAAATTTTTAAAGTTTGATGAGAAAGTTTTAATGAATTCCTATTTATAATCTTGGTTGTTATTAATTCAGTATTTTTTATAATAATAATAATAATGCTTAACAGTTTTTTTATTATTTTTTCAAATTTACTATTATTTTAAATTTGTTTAGGAAAAGTAATAATGATGATGTTTGGAATAAAATATCTTCATTTAGACATCGTGAGAATGAAATAGATGAAGAAGAAAGTATTAACAGAATGTAAGTGTTTATATTTGTAGATTGCTTTTTTTTGTATTTGCTTTATTTTTTAAATTATTATGTGAACTTTTTAATAATTTTATTTGTATTCTTAACAATTGTGTATTTGTTTATTGAAAGTTCTAGGAAGTGATAAAATTATGGGAAGTACCTACACATTAGTTTGTTTCAAACAAGGTAGAATAACAATCAACAACTACAAAGTTTCACTGTTTATATAGTCATAAAGACTGACAATGATCATATTAAAAAATGGTATTCTGTTATCAGGGAATACTATTGGCCACTGTCTGTGAAATTTCACATGAAATAGGAATTTGTTAAACTTTAATTTTGACCAAGCTGAATTTGTATGACATTTTGGCAAAATTTGTGTCACTCTGCTACCAAGAAATAAATAATACATAGTTGCTGTTGGAAGTTTTTAGATCATTGGAATGATTACAAAGAAAAACTTTTTTAAAATATCATAGCAGGAATGAGTCTTGGGCAAACAGTTATGTAATAGAAACAAAGCATGGTCATCACACAGGTAAAAGTATGAACTTTAAACTTCAACTGAAAACTTCAACTTCAACTGAAAACCAGTCAATAAAGTCACTTCAACAAGAGGTCATGTTGACTGTCTTCGCAGATCTGTTGTTCATTAATGGTTTGTCCTGTCCTGCATGATCTGTAGGCAGAAGAGAATTTCAATAATACAAAATTTGAGAGAGGTAGTAAGATTGGAGCAGTCAGAGACATTGTACTGCAATTCATGGATAGACTTATTCAGTTTTACTAAATTAAATCAAAATTGGAAGGCTGCTGTTTTAAGCCAATCCTTTTAAAAGGGAACACTGTTTGTTTTATAACAAAGAGCAATCTGTTTTAAAATAGGTATAACCTATCATGGCAGGATATATGGTAATCCTGCCAGAAATATATCATATTCATAGCATGATCATATCCTTCAGAGTAGATAGTAGAGTAGATATTCATATTCTGTTTAATATTAGCTCACTTAATGTGTAAGGATCAAATTAAAAAATTAACATACAAACAAACGTAAACATTTTCTTCACCAATGTGTAATCAGTAACGTAGCAGTTTGGCAAGGTGTTTTAGATATTATTTGTATTGAAATTAAAGATAGGAATACGTCTTATATTTTTCTCTGTAAGTAAAATGTTCAGAGATCTGGTCAAAAAAATGAAACTGTTAAGAAATCAAGTAAAAAAAAATCCGTTGAAGTTACCTTTAAAGAAAATAGCAAAAGGTTTTTTAAGTGTAAAAAACAAACTTGAACCCAATAACGAAACTGTGCATGGAAATTTCTTCTTGATTAAGGTTAAATAGAGATTAAAAGAAAGTTTTGTTTTGGGTAAAGTGAAAAGATCAAGAATAAACTAAATCAGAGAAATAAAAAACACAAAACCCTTAAAAGAGCTGACAGAATTGTAATGTAAAAAAAAAATCTACAAATTAAACAAAAACTAAGATAATTTAAGTGAGCGATCAGAAAAATAGTAGTCGAACTATAACATTTGCGATGTGAAGGACAAAGTGGAATGGAGTGGAGGGCCACATCCCAGAAATAATGATTTGTTTTGAATATTTATTATTGAAAATATATAATATTTAAAATTGAAATAATGAGATTGAGCTCACTTATATTTTGTATTATATAAAATTAATTTTGTTCTAAAAGAAAAAAATAATGTTTTAATTATATTTTCAAAATCATTGATCTTTGTGTTATTTATATTGTACTTATAAACTTTAATGATTGGAGCGATTCAGTAGATTTGGCAATCTTGTTTTGGTTCCCATCCCTTTGTACAGCATTTTCATAGAAATTTAGTTGACTTCTTGTTGGATTCAATGTTTAATTTTTGTATTGTGTGTGGTACTGAAGCATTGAATTCTTGAATTTTTAAATACTCCTGGAGAAAGGTACGTACGTACTCCTGCTTGAAAGATCAGTTTATCTGGCAGGCCACTTGATGTTCTCATAATAGGAGGTAACTTGTTAGGAAAAAATTCTGCAAACCACCTTAGAAATGTGTGGTGGGGCTGATATTTCCATCATATAGAAAAAATGTTTCCTTGCTTGAAATGTCTCCTTATTTGAAAACAATGTCTCCTTATGAAAACAAATGTTTTGTTTTCATAAGGAAAAAGTTTTGTTTTTGATGATGAGCATGTTGTCTACAAAGTTGTCTTAACATGTGAATATAAAATTTGCTCGGCAAGCCCTTTTATAGCCATAGCCCTTTCTCTATTTTCTTCAAACTTACCAGAGTTAAGGTCCAATAATTCCAAAAGACTTCTTAGTGCTTTGATAGAAGATTATGTAGTGTATTGGACCACTTTTAGAAGTTTTGTTCAATAACAAAACATTTTAAAAGAGATTTAGCTTCATTTTCATCAAAAATTGTTTACCACTAATTATTTTTACTAATCAACTGTAAAGGATGTGGAAAATGAGCTTGGTTTTCATAATCTGGTTCATATAGTGCAACTTGAATTTTTTGATTGAATCTTTATGAAAAATTTGTTAAATCTATCTTTGACTACCACCACATTCTTGGTTATATAAACATTTTATATACTTCACCTTTCATTTTAATATGTATATCCAGTAGCTTCAAAATTTTGAACTAAGTCTTTAGAACATGGACTGATAAAACAGGAGGATGATTCTGATAATGAATTGTCTAAAATTCATGTTGAGCAGTCATAAAATTTCATTATTTTTGTTAAAGGATTTTGCAGCAAAAGTCTGCTGCATCACAATTCAAACTCTGTTGTAACTACAACACAGTATAATACAACTTTGTGTACTAGTATACGTAGCATGTAGGGTGAAAATTCTGAAATACATTGTGCATTGTGTGTTTAATTACTGACATTTATTTAATTTTGCCTTATTACACTGAGTGTATTATTTGAAGATGCAGGGTTTCTTCAAACAGTACTTCTATTTATCGCTTTTAACAGATGTGTGTGAATTTCACTATGATATTTGAAATTATTCTACAATTATAACAATGGATTTTAATAAAATAATATGTTCATGCATTGATTTATTAAAAAATAACATGAAATAAAGCATCAACCAAAAATCGTCCTTTTAATATTAGTAATCTGAAAATAATTTAATTTTATAAGTTTCACTTATAACTTCATAATATTCAGTTATTTAGTATCGCATCATACAAAGAATTAATGTTATGATTAAACCAACACTAAGGTTATTGTCAGTGTTAGAAAATAAATGAAAACAACAATCAGTACTCTTAAGAAAAACACAAATTCAGAATCAGACAAAAAGAACTGAACATTTCTTTCTGATGTAATAATAGTAAGGTTTTAGTCATACTGATTTATAAAGCAGTGAGGACTAAAACTCAAATATTGAGTTATTTGTAGCTGCATTCGTCAGTCACCAGTATGAACTGATACGAGTATGAAATGAATCATTGTGTTGCTTGTGTCAAGTATTTCATAAAAAATAAATCAATTACCACATCACACAGGCAATTTAGAGTGCATTTTAATCATAGCCATAGTGAACTAAGTCATAACTCAATTTTTTATGGTTGAACAACTTTCATTCTTCTGTTCTGGATGACAAACCTCCAAGAAGACTAGAAGTGTAAGAATTTCTTAAGATATCACTTGTGTGTAGGAATCAGCCCATCAGATTCCTAGATGCTCAGATAAAAACCTAACTTGGCCCCGTAAGTTATGAGAACACTAGAAACTAGTATTTAAGCAAGTGAAACTGTTTCCATGTAAGAGAGCAGTTACACAAGAATTTAATTTTTGCAGAAAGTATTTTGAATTGAAAAATGTGATTCTACATATTTTAAAAAGAATTTTCAATGAAGAAGCTCATTTTTATAATAGGGACATGAATAAACAAAATATTAGACTATAAACAACTCAAAACAAAGCTATAAAAAACCACTCTACTTTCCCAGGATCACAGACAGTATTTTATGCAATTTCACCTAAATCATATTTCTTTAAAGGTATGGATGAACAGTAACTGTTACAGCCGATTATTACTGTGAAAAGTTGGGGAATTTACAAAATCAATTTGAAGAAATGGAGAACTATCAACATCTGTGGTTCCAACAAGATGGTACTGTGAGCCACATTGCTCGATAGAGCTTGTTTACTATATGTATCCAGATTGTCTGTCTTCTGTTACAGCAATGACTAGTTCAGTCCCCCCATATTTCATAGTCAATGACATTTTTATGATATCTCAAAGGTAGAGTCTTTTCACCATATGTCATGCAATTAATGATTTGTGATCTGAAAGAGAATACTTGCCATAAAATTAACAATATCACAGCTGATATATTTATTTTTTGATAGCTTTGTGCATTGTCCTCTCGAAGGAGGATATTTGCAGCATTCAATTTTAAAGTCAGATCTCCCAAATTTGCTTTTTCAGATTATATATAGTACTAATTATTGTAAAATAAAAACCATTTTGAAATGTATTGGTTGTTTTTTACTGGCCCTGTATTTTCACACAAAATATGCTTTTGTTGAATTTTAAATAAACTTGATTGACACAGTAAAGAACTAGCTGGATGGTGATTCATCATTACACAATGTCTAGTTTGTGATGGATGACAAATCGGTCAATTATAGCAAATGAGTTACTAACATTATTACATTTCTTTTCCATCATTCTGGTTATTTATATTTACATCAGTGTGTAATAATAAATCTGTGTAGGTATTGTAGTTTTCTTGTGTTTTTGCAGAGATTTATGAAGTTAAACTTAAAACCAATAAAAATAATACATTTTCTATTGTAGAACTAAAATATTTTTAACCAATATTAATATATATTAATATAAATTATATTTAACCAATAATATAAATGTTTCTGGAGTTGTTTTGCACTGATTTTGGTTAAAAATAGTCTTTCTTGTTTCAAAGTATGTCATACTTTTAATTAAACTGTGTAACACATTTAATAGCCAATAAATACGAGGGTGAATATCAAATTTAAGACATAAATTTAAAGGTCTTACCAGTATACAACAGATCAAACTTTATATACAGGGTGTTTATAAAAGAACTCCTTGGTTCCAGAAAATCATAATAAAATAATAGAATGAGTTAAAAGCATCTGGTTTTCAAATTTATGTTTGTTGTATTATTAAGTTTTTCATTGCAAATATTTGTTGCACTTGGCAGCACTATGCATCCAGTTAGCAATCTAACACTCAAATTATGAAGACACCACAGCAGAAAGCTCAGTGCATAATTTGGTTTATTGAAACAAGATTGGTTACCACAGTTTAGTTATTAATGTGATTATGGCAGTGCTGCACCTGCGAATAAAACAATACTCCAATGGTTTAATCAGTTTAAGGAAACAGGCAGTGTCATAAAGAGGAAGTCACCAGGCAGACTATATCTGAACAGAATATGGAATGGATCCAAGCATCTTGTACACATAGCCTGAAAAAATCATTGGCAAGACACAGTTTAAAGTTTGGAATACCTAAATCTACAGTAAAAAGTGTTTTGTAAGAGGTTTAGACTATGTGCATATAAGATACAATACATGAAATCTAACCCAATGGCAAAGTGAAAAGATTGGAGTTTGTAGCTTTAATGCTTAACAACATGGATGAAAATGAGGACCACCTGAAAAATTCATGTTTTCAGATGAGGTGACATTCCATATTTTGGGTCAGTAAATTGACACAATTGCAGGATTTAGGAATCAGAGCTACAAGTGAAATTGTTGAACATCAACGTGACTCTCCCAAAGTCAGTGTTTGGTGCAGATTGATGAATGACCATGTTGTAGGCCCATTCATTTTTTCAGAAAGCACAATTAATGGGGATATTTTCTATAATATGCTCAAACTTGTCTTTCCACAGATTGATGATTTTGAAGAAGAAAAAAATTAATTTTCTATCAGTTAGACAGCGCTTCACATGCATTACAACAACTGTGGCCATGTTGTATTAAATGTACAGTTTCAAAACAGGTGGATTAAAAAGGGAGGGCCAATTGCATGGTCACCAAGGAGCCCAGACATGATCCCTGTAAGATTTCTTTTTGTGGGGGCATGTGAAAAACATTGCTTAATCGGAAAAAATCTGTGACATCAATCTATGGAAGAGGATTGTTGCAGCAATAACATCCGTTATATCTGACATGCTGGTAATTATGCGGGAAGAGTCCCTGCACTATCTGATGTATGCGGGGCAACTATCAAGCATATGGTGCACATATCGAGTATATTAAACACCAAAAAAATTCAGTATTTACCCTTTTAGAATGAAGAATAAGTATTACTTACTCATATAAGTAATACTTTAAATATAATGCTGTTTAAATAATACTTGAAATCGAGGAGTTATTTTGAAAACACTTTAAAATTGAACAATTTGAAATACACACATTGATCTGCAGCTTAACAGTATAGTAATCACTAATATGTAAGTTATTCATCTTTTTGCTTAAATTGCAATTTTTGATTTAAAATCTTTGATTTTTTTAATTACATGGTTGTAAAATTTCCTATTCACATTTGTAATATATTCCTAAACTTACACTACATACTACTTCCTTCCTACTAACAACTGTTTTATAGTAGAATCTGTTATACATAATAAGGAATGCTTAACATAAGAGCAAAATGTACATTTGTTTGTAAAAAATCAGGAAGTTTTATAATAATTAAAAATATATATTAGTACCACAGAAATAAAAAGAAAGTGTGTGTGCGTATGCGCATGCACGCGTGCGCGTGTGTGTATATGAGAGATGGTTGAAATGTTGTGTAATAAAAGGAGATAATCATGAAATGTTACAAATGAAAGGAGATAGTCAAATGAAACCAATATTACATAAAAGTGTATTTTATTTGCAACAAAAACTTCAATTTATTTTTTACACATGTTCGCTCTATATTTCTCCCAACAGTGAACCAGTTTTCTTATTCTGTCAGTGAAGAATATAAGTGTTTCCTTGATGCATGATCTCATTGTATACTTCAGTTCATCATCTATGATGAAATAAATACTCTTGATTTCAGAAAGGAGTGAAGATTGCGGGGCACCAAATATGGTAAGTACGAAGGGTTCAAATAGGTTCAAATTTCAACTTTATAAGAACCTCTGTGGTTGAAAGCTGTGTATGAGGCCAATCATTATCATGTTGCAGAATTATTGGCTCCATGGATTATTGAACACGACAGACATCTCCCAAAGTGTTCTAACACCTCTTTAATACATCTCTATATATTACAAAGAAATTACAGTCGACCTAACATCCAGGTCATATACATGTGCTTGAATCCCAGAACACTTTCAAGAGAATTGCTTTTACAGAAGGTTGTTTTTTGAATTCTTTTGATTGTGGTGAACCATTATCAAAAAATGATGATACTCTGCCATTTTTCTTCTGGGTCATAATGATGTTCCAAGTTTTGACTCCCATTACAATAGTGAAAAGGAAGTCATCACCCTTGAATAACATTTCAGAAGAAGCATTATGTTGTTTCACAATATCCCATTTATGTTTTTTTATGTGAATTTACATGGCACCTATCATGAACAGATTTATAGTAGCTCAGTTGTACAATAGTGTACCCCACTTGTACTTACAATACGCCCAACTGGGTGTGATGTGATGATTATTTTGAATTGATTCATTCACCTCTTTTTAGTGCTTCTTATCAGTTACAGAAACTGGTCGATCACTATGAGGTTCATTCTTAATGTTCACTTTACTAACTTCTGATGCATAAAATTTTATTTCCCAGCTATTGCAGTACTTCAATTCACAGAATTTCATCACCATAAATGACTTTTAAATGATAATGAATGTCACTAGCATTCACTTTTTATGCTGTTAAAAATTCAGTCACTGCATGTTGTTTTAGATGTGTTAATGTAGCAGGTGCACTTAACTCAAAATAATAGTGACTGACAAAATGAGAGGACATGAGTTAATGAGTTTTAGACTGTTAGTTGTAGGGAAATGAAATTACAAGATGACACCACCTGTCACTTTGTGTAACATTTTTGTTCTGTTATGCTCCAGTGTCCATTACATTTTAGCCACCCTTGTATATTTTTATTGAAATGTTTCAAAATTGTATTATTTCAATCAGTACTAACTTATTGTTTAAATATAAAGAAATTGTGTTTATAAATTTTATATACGTTTAATTTATTGTATATCATATTTAGTTCCAGAAAAACATATCCAAAACACTTCAGTGAAGAAGTATGTGATGATAACCACCTAGTTAATACACTTCCAGTTAATACTAATAAGGTTGAAGTAGAAGTTCAGGTTAATAAACCTCCTCAATTAAAATCAAGAGCATTGAGTGATCTCTATCTAGAATTTACCCATTTTGTTACCCGGAGTGTGTTTAATTCAGACATTAGTAAAATGGAATTAAAACGTAAGTTATTTGTTGTAATTAAATATGCCATCCTTTATGTTATGTTTTTATTGTAATAATAGTTTGAAAGCTAGATTACATGATATAAAACCTGCTGTTTTTTAGAGAATCTGTTTATTAATTTCTTTTTTGAAACAAATTTTGCAATTTGACAAAATAAACAAAATGATTTAAAAATGAATAAGGAGGATGGAAGTTGCGAACAAGTTATTGCAGATATTTAGAAAAACCTGGTAAAATTATGTAAGCTGTACAATACATAGTTTATTTATGATGAAAGGTAAATGTAAATAAGATATTTGTATAAATAAAACAAAACTTATGAAATAGTTTTTCAAAGTATTTTGATTCCCTCTGATGCAGTCATATTTGAAAATTCATCTGCTGCTTATACATTTGCAGTTTGATTTCTCTAACAGGTCATGATATATTTTTATTTGTTAAAGAAGAAATGCTAAAACATAACTTCACTAATCATATAAAAATTCACTTTCAAAAAGTATTTTTCAGCTATTATGCAGTTGTTCAGTCGGTGATGTTACTAAAGGCTTTTTTGTCAATAGAACTTACTAATTCTTCATGAACAGATGCATTTGTTGATGGCCAAAATTATGATGTTGGAGGGACTGCATCATAGCTACCTTAAGATTTCTGGAAGTTCATTTTCATATATTTATGTAGAAATCAAATCGTTTTCAGTTATGTTTTTTATTAGGCAATTATCATATTTACAGATATTGTACACATCATTGTGTGTTTTTAGTTTTGTAAGATGGAAAATTATTTCCTATAGGTCTTTGTGGTTTCTGTTATTTTTCATATTCTTTCTTTTCATAAAACTGTTTTACTTTTACTGAAAATGCTTTCTGTTAAGAGAAGTATTTTTTCATTTTCAATCTACTTAGATGTTTTCAACAGTAACTCTTTGCAGGATCTCACAGTATGAAAGATGCAGAACAGATCTATTTGATCTTTGTATATACATGAGGCACATTTTTAAAATAAAGTCTGTTTTGAATTTGCTGCATTTTTTATACAATGTCAACAGATTGTGCTTGTATAGCTTAGGTATTTCAGTAACAATAGTTTTGGTTTAGTCATTTTGTTGTTAGTTGTTTTTGTTCATTCATTTATAATGAGTGCTACGATTCATGATCCTGCCAGGTGTATGAATTTTTGGAGTATTATGAAAATAAAGTTAATAAATTGTTTGATCGCATTATTACTGGAGATGAAACCTGGATTTCTTATTTGAATGTCGAGTCAAATCAGCAGCCAGTGCAATGGCTGTATTCATTATCTTTTAATCTGAAGAAGTTCAAACAAGAACATCAGTAAAGAAGCTTATGGCTACTGTTTATTTATGGGGCAGAAAGGGTGTTTTGTTTGTTCAAATTAGTGATCGCAGAACTCCTGTGATTGTTAAGAATCACTGAACATTAAAAGATTGTAGAAGGGCTATAAAAAATAAACATCGCATGCTATTCTGTGGGATTTTGTTTTTTCATAACAATGCCTGGCGACAAGCAGCAAATCAGGTGTGAGGCAACTGGAAAACTTCCAATTCTGGACGTAATGGAAGGAAAACATCCATTCTGTAGCCCTGACTTAACTCCCAGCAATTTATTTTCTTTTTCTTCACCTTAAACAGAGGCTTGCATCACAAAGGTTTGACACTGACAATGAGTTGAAAAATAGTGTTACTGCTTGGTTTTAAGTCACTGTAGGTAGAATTTCTAAAAGAGGAAATGAAGAAGCTAGTGGAACTATGAGAAATGTGTAGAAAAGTAGTAAATAAATTAATTTTATACACAAGTAATAAAATTTGTTTATATTTTTTCAGTTCTGTTTATAGGTAGATTTCATAAGAAAGCTACCTATTGTAATGGGTACCATGATTCGACTTCGGGAAAATTTCAACATCTTCGCGTTTCACATCCCCAGACCCCAAAACCACCATCAGTCCAAAAGTTTATTTATATATATATTTATACATTTCACTTGTGGACATGATAACTGCCATAATTTTGTACCAATCACTTTCAAATTGATACATAAAATATAATGACCAAAAATCTTGGTCAAGTTTATTAATGGGCAAAATCGGATCATGGAGGTGAAAATGGGGATCTTTTTCGAAAAAATGAAATATCGCTATAACTTTCTTATTAAGTAAAATATCAAGTTTGTTTAAAGTTCCTACTATTCTTTGGATAAGTGCCTAAAATTTATTTAGCAAAAGTTGTTTGATATTGCCAACCATTGGCCTAGGGAGTGGAAAAAATGGGGTTTTGAAGACAAAAACACCTTCTTTAATAGCCACAGTATCGAATCTGTTGAAAGTGGTTGTTAGTCCTGTAAATATTACCTACAAATTTTGTCTGAAATAATTTTTGATATGACCACCTCTTATGGCAAGGGATGATCAACGTATTGTTGGAATTGTAACAAGAATAGGCTTCCTATATGCTAAACATGTGAAACTTGTTTACATATGAAACCATTGTTGTATTGAGTGAATTTGAAGTGAATGCATTTAAACTGCTGTGACTTAGTACTGTGTATATTTTATTTTTGCAAGTGACAATATTTTATTGTCAAGAAGTGTGATTTTTCTGTGTGTTATTCTGGTTTAATGCGAAAATATGTAAATATACCAGACTTAAGGTGATTTTTATTTCATTTCGCACATGATCTGAATTACTGACATTTAAAATGAGATTATTGTTGTATTATTAATTGTTTTAGAGAGCTTTTAATAACAACTAAATAGGAACAGTTTGTTCCTTTTCCTTATTTCTTCAATTCTACTGCATCTTGACTTAGATATCTAAAAACTTCTTTTAAAATTCATTTTCATGGCTTTAAATTTCTTTAATATCCTTATTTTGTATTCATTAAAAACAACTCAAACTTTCTAGTGTTGGCTGCTTTTTTATATTGCTTATTCTTTAAGTTCTAAATGATTTTAAAAAAAATTTTTATATATTGTGAAATATGTTGTAATTTGTGCTTGTTTTTCTTTGAGATAGATAAGAGGATGAAATAGGAGATGAAAAAATTCTTCAACTGCAGGAACTCAAATTTATGATCAGCTGATTTGAAAGCCTCGTATTGTTATCCATAACTTAAATTTAAATCCAGTTAGTTTAAATTAAAAGTTCAGTAGTGTCGTAATTTTTCATAGGTACAAGGTTATAATAACATTTAAGAATGGGTTGTTTGATTTACAACAGTGTAAGTAGATTAATAATGATTTTCTATTAAACTTAACCTGTCTTCAGTGATGTCTTGTTTCTAAGCTAATTCAGTCTGCATATAAAGAAATTTTTTATTTATTGTATTGACCTCGAACAAATATACATTTTAATGAAAAAGGTTATTATTTCTAATATTGTGTAATATATTACTATGTTACATAGTAACATAATTTTACATAATTTATATGTGCATGAATGTGAGTAAGCAAGTGAGCCTGTGTGTATGTGTGTGTATAGTATATATATTGGTCCAGCTGGTAATTTTCACATGCTATGAAATTCATTTCTCATCAGTATAGTATATAAACAAAATTATTTTATTTCATTTTTTTGTTTCTGCTGATTGATTTTTATTTTATTTCAGAATACACCAGCAGCCTTAAGGAATCATTAATTGAAATTTATAATGACAGGTAAACAGCTTTTTATTTACAGTACTTCAAATCATATGTATTACACAATTGCAAATTAACTTAGTTTCTGTTAAGAATAATAAATTTTATGCATGATTGTTTTATTACTGCAGTAGTTAATCCATTAAATACCCTTCTTTCTCACATATCTAAATAATTTTTATGCATCAGTAATCTATTTTCCATCCTTTTGTTAAACCTGCTAAGCTCTAAGGAAGAATGATTTCTTGTTCAGCTTTATTTAAAGTTAAATTGTGCTTTCAAATTCATCTACATGTGGTCATCAGCCTGATGGTTAGTTTAAGCTCTCCAGTGCTACTACTAGCTTATATAGAAACCTATGAAGCTCTAGGTAACTGTACTACACAAGAAATAAAAGGTAACGGCAAGTTTCTTCCTCCTATTCAGAATAATAAATTATCAAAAAATAATTTTAGTAGTCACATATAAAAATGTACACAACAGAATTCATGTACCTCCACCATATTCTTACTGACAGTCACTTGTAAGATTTAAAATCTGCCTTTTTGATGTAAATTTTAAACCATTATTTCTTATCTTGTAAATGCAAATTTGTTACGCGCTCTACCTGGGTTCAGCCATTACCATTGTATTGTTCTACTTGGATGATATTATCATCTAAATATTTAAAATAAAAAGAATTACTGAAAGAATTTTAGATACCATAAAATTTACTCTCCACTTATATAAAGTTGGATATGTACACTTGCTGATTTTGTGTATTCATAAATTACTAATTTACATCTTCAAAAATTATAAAACTGGGATTAACATGGATTGTATTTTAAATAAAATAAAATCTAACAACTTATTTGAACAGTCATCTGACTATGGCCATGGAAGTACAAAGATAAACAATCTGTTGATCTTAAAGAATGTTAACAAATAAATCTTTAAAGGTAAAATGGATTTTTCAATATTTTTACATTTTAATTTTATAAAACTGCTAATGTTTAATGATAACAAAAACAAATTTATTTATTACATTTAAAAAATACCTGTTGTAGTGTTTACAGCAGATATTGTGATTATCTTCAATGACTAATATTACTGTTGTTTTAAAACAGTTAATAAACTGATGTTATTGTTCGTTTTTTTTTTTTTTTAATTAGGAAATAAGTGATTAAAAAGTGGGTTAAATTGAAATTGTCTGTTTGTTTAGTATAGAATTATTGTAATTTTTATGTTTGAGTATGACAAACATTGACATTCTCCACAGACATCTTGGGGAATGTCATGATTGTTGTTAAGTTACATATAAGATATATATATATTTAACATATTCAGACATTATTAAATATACAATAACAATGTACTAAATGGAAAGATGGTGTTTCCTAATTCAAGAAACTGCCAGCAGTAATATCAGTTGATAAACAATGAGATGCAACAGCATTGGTCATTGAAGGTGGCGGCTGCAAAAATGACTGAAAGTGTTTATGACATTGGTTTAAAAATGTTCTTTAAAAAAAAGTCTTTTTGATCATTTGTTTTTTTTAGATAACTTTTTTATCAGTTCAACTATTCTGTTTCAGAAGGAAGGAAAATGATTACAGTACTCCATTTAGTATCAAAAAATCTGATACAAGTTCACCTAATTTGAATGAAGAATCAAAACCCAAAGACATTCAATGTGATACTCCACTCTTAAAGATACCACATGTTCATTTATGGCCAACAAGCAGATCAGAAGAAGGTCCTTTTAGAGAGAAAGATATATTTTCCAATGACAGTCAACTGAGTGATGGTAAGATTCAAGAAAAAACATAATATGTTTAGATTTTGGTGCTAAACCAACCATTAAAAATTTTTCTATTAATTTAAAAATTATTTTATTACAGCTATTTAACAAATAATGTAGTGTGCAAAACTCTTGTAATAAAATCAATGGAATTTAAGTTTTGGGAGCACTACTTTTGCTGTTTGTGAATTAGTGAAAAACAAATGATATGGATTTAAGCTGTACAAACCAGTTACATTACAACATATCTATCAATATAATATATTTCTAATTCTTCATATCAGTACACATAATTTGCATAAAAGGAAGTACAGCAAATTGAAACAGATTTCATTTACTTATCATGGCTGTTAAACTTGTTTTATCTTTTTTAATATTTCATTTTGTTTGCATTTATTTTCCTCTTTCTTTTTTCTTTGTTTGTTCTATGAGATACAACATTATTAACTTCATGAAAAGGCATACTTAAAAGTGTAAGATGTAGCAAACTTAGGTTACATATGGCAGAATGAACTCCATGTGATACTTCCATATGTCACACAATTCTGACAGTCAGTGAGGATTTCCTTAAAGAAATTTTAAACTGTTTTACGTGGTTCTTTAGCTTCTGGTGGAAATTAATTTATTATAATGTATATTTGAATTGATCAATGCAAAATCGTTAATTGTTAATGCATTGCTTTCATCCTGAGTAGATAGAACCTGATCTCCCAAGGGATTCCATTGGGATACAATAGCCTGGAGGAGATGATGAAGGATTCCTTTAGATGGGAGTTGTCTAATTTTGTATTTGATGGTTAGATTCTCTCTTCTCACTATTAATCCTCTTTTCTTATTTTTGATCCTAGCCTCCCCATTGGTGTCCTTTGGTTTCATGTAGATGCTTAATGGACCTTGGTTATGATGTGAAAGTTCCTAGAGATATTACACCTTTGATATTTATGTAATTTGGTAAGAGGACTCTGGTTGCCAATATTTCTGGGACTCTGTATTTTTTGCAATGGCTAACCATGAACCAAGATACTTATCAAGAGTAAAGTGGTGCTCCTAATCTCTCCTAATAAATACATACCTAAGTTAGAAAAAAGAAAGTCCTTATCTGTTGAAATGCAGTTAACTAGGAAAAGTGATTAAAGAAGGAAGTGCAGGAGGATAAATGCATTTCAGTTATACAATTGAAGGACCTGATATTTTAAGTTGACTGATAAATGCAAAGTTGGATTGTAGTGATGATAGCCAACATTCCAAAAAAGAGAGATACTTAAACAAAGACACAGTATTGCATACATTGTTACATTATATAGAAATTGAACATCAAGTATTTTCTGCAAAAAAAATATGGTCAGATTTATTCTATCAAAACCATTTGGTAACTTTGAGGCATTGTTTGTATTTATATTTTTGTTTGAAATATATGTCATATCTGTTTGTAAAATTAAGTGTATGTCATTCAAGATTTTTATAAAAAAAAACATAAACATCACAATTGATTTTGTATCAACAAACTGACTTATTACTCATTACATTTCTGGATCATCGGACCAGGATTGTGTTGATAATTATAACCAGATTACAGAAAGTTGGTGGAAAGTTTTGAGGAGCAGCCAACATTAATATACTGTATATTTTTTCCAGCCAAGACTCACTCTGTCTGCCTCAAAAGTCATAAATAATGACTTCATTTTTTCAAATATATTTGGAAAAAGAAATCATTATTATGGCCTTAAGGAAAATATGAATTTTAAATACCTAAAGCACATCAGTCAGTCTTATTTTAACTATGTTTAAATTTGCATCAATAAATATAGGCCCTACCAGTCGTCCACCAACAATACCTGCCCATGCATTTATTTTGATAAGATACTGTATATGTGCCTCATAGTTCAATTGTAGATTTATATCAGTGTGGTATTGACAATTATGGAGATTTATATTGCCATTTAAAAAAAGGTGTGGCCTCTTCACTAAAAACTATGTTGTTAAATAAATTAGGACAAATATTGTACAAATGTACAAATATTGTTCATCATAATTTCACAGAATTCAAGTCTAAGATCTTCATCTTCATTGTTCAAATGATTCTGTATTTTAGCAATGATACTACACAATGAAATAGAATATCATCTCCTTTTTGGGGGGTGACCCAGACGCTGTAACTGAGATATTTTAAATGGTAACAGCCTTTAAAAAGTTAACCAATCCCTACCAAACAAATGAATAATATGCTGGGTTTGGTTTAAAATCCAGCATAAATATACTGGATTAAATATTTGAAATATTAGATTTCAAATTATATTAATTTAAATTGGTGGCAATTTTTTTAAATTTATGTTGATGTTAAATGTTACATTTCACAAGCTCCATTTATCTTTATTAAGTTCTTGCACCAGGCCAGTTTTAAAGGGTTTAAAATTTCCACTTTTTGATGTTTGAATCACTGAACTTTGGCTAATGTTATGGTCTCGTGCTGGTGTTCAAGTCAAGGAATGAAGATTCGCAATAAATTCTTGCATAATTTCTAATGATTTGTTATTATTTGTTGCAGATTTAGGCCTTCCTAGTTTTCCCCTATTATTAATGCTCCCTGTTTCTTCAAACATTTGTTGGTTTTTGACACTGTACCTTTTGAAGTAGGGTTATAATTATTATTAAATGTTGCACTGAACAATTCAAAAACTTAATTATACAATCTAACTCTATTTCCAAAGCCCCTCATTATTAAAAATTGTGACCCTCATCTGTTCACTAAATGACCTTTTGACAGCATTGTTAGAAGATGGCACAGAAAAAATTAATTCAGTAAAAAGCAATTAAAAATAGGAAAAAAAAAGGTAAATAATAAAAGTGGCACACAAATGTAGTAAAGGTAGACAAATCAATTAGCCAACTGATCACAATAAATTCTCAAAAGAAGCTAACTGTGAAGTAATGAAATATCTAAATGGAATATTACACAATAGTGATGTAAGTCTCATTATAATCAACATGATTGGGTGACAATATTTTTATTTATTTACTCATTAAATTTGAATGAAAACAATTTTTTATGTTGGAAATAACATTTTTTTTAATTAAAAAAAAATTTAATTTAATTAAGTTTAAATTCTTTTTATTTAATTTTATTATTTAAACTTAGTAATTTAATAATTTTCACAATCCAAACTTTATCCTGCCATTTTAGGTACAAACATTGTACTAACTTTTTGTTTATAACATTTTTCTTGTCTTGACCTTTAAAATTATGTCTCACACAAAGGGTATTACCATTAAAGTATTAAGTATTTGAGTTACAGCCCCTGGGCCGCCATCCCATAAGATGGGGTTGAAATTCTATTTCTCGTCAAAAGGTAAAGTAGTTGACTGATGATACCTTATCCTAAAAGTTACAGTATTCTATCTGGAATGGTTATAAAAACATTTTTGAGGGGGTTTCAGTACTTTTGACACACACACACACACACAGTGTGGTGTGTGTGTGTGTGTGTGTGTGTGTGTGTGTGTGTGTATGTGTATGAACCTTTGGTTGAAAATATATTTTCAACCAAACATGATGTATATGTGCTGCTTGGAATTTGGTTTGTTTACGTAATATTTGCTATGAGAGCATCATGTTTGAACTTGCACATGATATGGTTTGAACACATCATGCTCTTAGCAGTATAATAGAGGCGTAAGTGATTACAGAATGTCAGTTTAGTTTCAAATGCGAAGCATGCGTCTGGTGCCTTTATTTTAGTTTTTAAAAGCATAGTTTCATTTAAAATAATAATAATTGAGGTTTTGATTTTTTAGTGCAGTCAAATTGCATACCTGTTTTTTTTTCATTTAGATTCTTATGCAAAATGGATAAATTTGTGAGAAAATAAAGGGATCATCTACAGCCAGTGAAATGATTGCTAAAAGAAACGATTGTACAATGACAGATATTTAAATTATGGTTTTGCCTCACTGGATGGAAAGCTATAGTGCGTTGATTGCTCTGATGAAAGTCCTCTCTGATGAAAGCATAAAGGCATCAAGATGAATTCGACACTTGGAAACTAAACATCCAGATCATAAAAGCAAACCTTTGGAATTTTTTGAAGGAAAATTACCTACTTTGAGAAATCAGCAAGTTTCTATTTGTAAATTAAGTCTTCCTGATAAAAGTACACTTGAAGCAAAAAGATTATGTATTTTATTATTGTTTTATTTTTGATTATTTTTATTTCATCGCATTAAAATAGCTAAGATGTTCAAACCTCATACAATTGCAGAAAAAACTCATATTGCCTGCAGCAGTTGATATGGTCAGTGTTTTAATAGGCATGGAAGAAGCAAAAAGATTGAAAAAAATTCTGCTTTCTAAAGACACAGTATCTAGTCGAATCAGTGCCGATGTTCATGATGTTCTGCCGATGTTTGTGATCAGGTAATTCAACAAGTGAGTTCAAGTGAGATTTTTACTATTCAGTTTGATTAATCAACAGATGGGACAAACATTTCTCAATTCTTATGTTTTTGTTAGATATGAATGGGACAGATCAATCAAAGAAAATATGTTGTTTTGCAAATCAATACTAGGTCATACAAGAGGGCAATGTCTTTTTGATGTTTTTTTTATGAAGCTATGAAAACTAAAACATAGATTGGACAAAATGTATTGCAGTATGTAGTGATGGTGCAAAGGCGAAAGAACAGTGGATTTCTGGAAAAATTAAGATCAGCTTATACCAAGTGTGGATGCACTGCTGCTTTCTTCACAGACATACTCTTGTCACAAAAAATACGCCAGAAAATCTCAAATTCTTTGTAAAGCTGTAAAAATGGTTAATTTTATTAAAAGTCAACTGTAAGTGAATAGACCGTTTACTAAACTATGTGATGAAATGGGCAAAAAGAAAAAAAACTTCTTTTCCATATAGAAGTCAGATGATTTTCATGGGAGAAAGTGTTCATTGGAATTTAATATTCATTGGAGATTAATTAATATTTTTCCAGGATAAACTAACACCATCCCCCAATGTTTACAGAATAATGAGTATTTGTTGTTGTCGGCTTACTTAGCTGATGTATTTTTGCATTTAATCAAATTGAATGTGAATTGATAAGGACATGATAGAAATATTTTATTAATGACAAGGATCATGTTTTCATTAAGAAGCTTGGTATCTGGATCATTTTCCTTCAAAGCAAAAATTTTGATATTCTACTCACTTCTGATTATATTGGAAAAAATTTGGGTAGAGAAGACATTATTATTCACCACAGTTTGGGTAGTATGAAGATGCACTTGCATGAGCGAAAAATTCAGTTGGTGGAATATTTCCCAGAGAATAAAAATAATCTCTCAAAAAGATGGGTACTGTATCCATTTAGTGAAAACGTTGTAGCTGCCAAGTTACCAGTTGAGATTTACAACCAGTTCATTGAAATGTCTGCCGATAAAACGTTATTACAATTGAGATCTGAAGATTTAGATACATTTTGGCTTGCTCATTGAAGTGAATATGGAAATTTAGTCACAGAAGCATTGAAAATATTAATCTTTTTCACCATATCTTACCTCTGTGAAAAGGGTTTTTTGTCTACGGTTGCACTAGAAACTAAATATCAGATCACTTGAAAATGATTTGCTTTTGTGTGTTTCTAACATATATCCATGTACGGAGAATGTTTAAAATTAAAAAGAAATGCAACCATCTCATTAATTTATTCTCTTTATATGTATTCTTATAAATGTAGATAAAATGTTTACAATAAATAATTTTTTCTCAAATTAATTTCATTATTGTTTACATATAAACTTGTTGGCTAGTTTCCTGACCCCCCTATCATATCATTGTGACTTCCAAGTTGAGAAACGCTGGTCTAATTGATGTATCATAGGTGTAGTATTTCTTTACCTCTTTCTGATGCACATTTTTTTTTCAAAACTATGTCTTATTTTAAGGCACATTGTACCACACTGCAATTTTTTTTTATCAACCTTTCATTTGGATTGGGTTAGTATCATTCACGTTTTATTTGATTATTCTGCAGCACTGAGGTTCTAATTTAGTTGAACACTTTTAATTGGATTTGAATGAAATCCAATAGTACTAATTAGTACTGAAATTAATAGTACTCTTTTGGGAATGGTTTATCCAAAAAAAAGACTAGGTCTATCAGACCAACTTTCAAAACTGTAATTAGTATAATACTCAAAATAAAAAAAGGGAAAATAAAATGATTATAGAAAAAATAATTACATGATTATATAAAAAATTATGAGTAAAAAATTAATATTTTAGCTTCATAATGATTTAATATTTTATAAAATATTAAATTTATTTTGGTTTTAAATACTTTAAGATTTCATTTTGTGTTTGCGCTATGTCAGATAGAATTTAATTATTTTGACCTAAACTTATTGCTGATATTTATTTATATCATTATTTTTCTGCATCTTTTTTATGCTCAAAAAATAAGTATACTTTGTGTGTGTCCATCCAGCTGTTTGGATGATAATTCTTGGATAAAACAATTTATAAAATGTCAAGAAATTTTTTATATGGCATTAAGTTATCAGATGAGTTTGAGGATGATTGGATTTCAGCTAAAATTTACTAGTTTAATGTAAAATATTTATGTACTTATAAAATATTTGTCTTTCTTTGTTTGATGTCAAACATTTTTTATCAGGATTTCCCACTGCCCAGTGTGTCTGCACAGTACAGTGCTTTACTTCTAGCCTTTATACATCTCTAGTTCAGGTTTGATAATCACACCTGATTTTTTAAATTACTAATTTAGTTTTCATTAAACATGTGTTACTAATTTTAATTTACTTTCAATTGTATTATTTTTAATTTGAATATTTTTCTTTAGATTCATTAAAAATAGTTGACTTTTTACTTAAACTTTATACATACTTTTTGTATGCAACTCAAGTTTTTGATTTTATGTGAATAAATATTGGTACAGCAGAAATGAATTATAACAAAACAAGACTATTTTGTTTTGTAACACTAGTAGTTTAGTAACAAAAAATAGCTCACCTGCTGGCTGCTTTTAATATTTTTAAAACAGTTTCCTTTCAACCCCGTTTAACCCTACAGTTCTTCCATTGCTGAAAACATTTCTGAAAGTCTTCTTTTGATGTGGCTTTTAACTGTGCTGTCAGATGTTTGTTTATGTTCTCTCATTTCTTAAATCATGACCTTTTAGCAGTATCTTCAGCATAGGTAACAACCAGCAATTGTAAGGAGCCATGTCTAATGAGTAAGGAGTCTGGATAATCTGGGGAACTTCATGCTTGGCCAAGAAGTCCTGGATCAGATCAGATAAGATGTTGAGAATGAGGATGTTGTCATGATGCAGTTGTCTTGTTCTGTGATTTCCATATCTGGTCTATTGTACTGAACCAGGCCATGAAGACAATTGAGAATATCTAATTAATACTATTTGTTAATAGTTTTAGTAATTTTCTGTGATAAAACTTAACACTTTGTTTTTGATATCCAGATTTTTCTCAGTACGGCAAAAATCAATATTATGACTGAAGTCTGACCACTTTTAAACTGGTTATACTAATATTTAATTTTTATAATTCCCATAATGTTATTGCTGAAAACCTGCTGAATTTTTGACTTGCTTCAAAGTGGGTCCAAACTTCTGACAAAACTGCTATATCATTCTCAGTGTGTTTCATTACTGCTCACAAAGTAAAAATATGATAACATAAAATATTATTAATTTATAAATGCATCAGTGACTTCCTGGAAGTAGACTGGTTCATTCTATGAAGCTTTAAAAAAGATGCTTACCATGCTGAGTATTGCCATTATCCAAATACTTTCTGAAAAAAGAATATGATCAATTACTTTTCGAACAGACCTTGTTTATAACTTTGTACATATGAATTATGCCTAAAACAGAACCTTTATAACTACAAATGTGTAGTTTTAAGACAGTTTACTCCCATTTGTAGTTCTTTTGTATATATCTCAGGAATTGGTGTGTTTTTTAAAATACTCTTATGATTTAAAGTTAAAGCACACTGCTTTCATTTGATATAAAATGGATGTTCATCTGTTTGTCCTAAGGAATTTCTGCTCTTTTTTTGTTGATTATTGTTTATACATTTTTATGCATTCCTTTTCAGATATAATTATAAGAAAACCAAAGAAGTTGTATTCTTGTGGTTTAGAATATTTGAAAGCAGTATATGGAAATTCAGAAGATCATGATGCTTACAAATTGAATTTTGATTTAAAGTCCAATTTTTCTCCAATATTTCAAGATACATCATACAATGTTAAATCAGATCACTGTTTGTCTTATAATATTAAAAGAAATTGTAATGATAATTATGATAAATTATCAACAAATAATTGTTTGTTTGATGAAACCAAAAATTGTGATATAACATGTAATTGTGATTCGTTTGAACCAGATAACTACCTGCAATTTTATCATGGTACTAATGAAAAAAAATATCATAATCCTGATGGTATATTGAATAAAACAGAAACATCCTCTTACACAGTTTGTAAAAATTCTCCAGAATATATATCATTATTGCCTCCAAACCATAAATTAAATTCAAGTTTTTTAAATAAATTGTGTGGTAAACAAACTTCTACAAATGTAAGTATAATTTTATACTGTTATAACTGCTATCTTAGTTTTATTTAAAAAAAAATATATAACTTAGCTAAGAATTTTGTATAGCAGCTAGTCAGCTATAGTATTTACTATACCAAATTCAAGGTAATGTAGTAATCAGCTGGTTTCATGTTCAGTTTCTGTCAAAACAGAACTTTTTTCTCATATAATTTTAATAATATCGCACTGGTTGAAAGTGTGCATTAATGTATGTAGAAGATTATAATGGTAAAGAGAAAATTGGTGATGAATTTATGATTTACTATAATAATTAGGTAAAACTACTTATTTGTTTCCTTGTTTTGAGGTATGTAAATTATGGTCTAACCATAAAAAACTGAAATTTAATTAAGATCAAATCTGTATTTTCTGTTCAAAATTTGAAGATTTTTTTTTTAGCTTGACACATATTTGCATTTTTTAAAGTCTGAGAATAGTAATAGAACAACTTTTTTCAAGTCATAAAAAAAGAGCTGAAAAATTGGTACTGCAGGTTTGGAGAGGTTGATTGGAATTACTTATTTTTCCAATTAAACTGGCTGAGGTTCAAAACTGGCTGTAAGTCCAGTTAAAATTCATCAGATGGTTTTATCCAATCCTACATTGGAATTCAAACCTTCAGTGAATGAGGTCGTTGAAACAAATCTTAAATAAACAAATATCAACAGTACAACATGAAAATCTTACACACAAAAATAAAGGATGACAACTAGACACACTTGAACAAGTTGAAGTATGCAAACATGTAAAAAAACTGCATCTCACTAGGTGCAGCCTAAATCTCCAATTTGTGCTCCAGCTCAAATCTCACAAGAAGTTTGATTTAGAATGAAAGAACTTTGTCTTGTTTCCTAAAGCAGATTAAAAAATAATATTTTTTAAAAGTTTCACTTCAAAATAAAATAAAATGCAATAGATTAAAAAAATTATGATTAATATTTGTAATTGTTCTAGCTGAGAACACATATTTAATTTTTTTGTTTTATCAACCTATCTGAAATTTAACATTTTAAAAATATTTTTTTCTTATTTACTTGAGAAATTTTTATTGTTGAAAAGTAGATTGTCAGAAGAGTACTTGGCTTGTTCAAGATCTGAAATAATTCCATGATTGGAGTCAGTATTCCATACTACTTCTATACACAAAATAACTGAATTCCATTTTTAGAAAAATGGAATTTTCATACGATTTATAAGTCATAAAAAAATGCTGAGAATAGTGAATCTAAAAATTAAATCCTGCCCAGGAAATAGTTGTCATACAAGATACTATATATTCTGAGTATTTTTTTTATATTGTATTATATTGCTCAAACAAATAATTATAAAAGGATATAGGAAAAAATGTACAATTCAGACGTAATAAAATTAATAAAAATAATTTTATTTTGTACACTCTTCTTTTGTACAATCCATTTGTTTTTATTTACTTAAGGACAAAATGGTTTAATTACGATTTCTTACAAAAACAAAGACATTTATTAATAACAAAAAAAATATTTTCATTTTATATTCTATTGAGATTATTTAAATAAATAGATGCATATCTTTTTGGGACTTTCTATTGTTAAGACTACAAGTTATGTTTTTATAGTTTGATGCAAACTGATGAAAATAAAATTATCTTCTCTGGTTTATTTTTTAATGATTAATTTATTATAGTTTTCGAACATATTGTAACGCTGCAATGTTGTGCTATAACTGAAATATCATAACTGAAGTTAATATTACTTCCAACTCTTCAAAAAAATTACATACTTTTTAAAAAAAAAAATATTGATTAATATTTGACTTTGAACAAATAGTTAAATTAATAATGAATTTATTAAATAAAGAATGTAATTTTTCATCTCTAAAAAAGATTAAAAAATGCAAAAAAATATTCTGTTTATGTTTTTGTTGCAATTGATTTTAATAAATGTTTTTACTTATTTATGATTAACAGGTGATGTTAAATGGATCTGGAGATGGTATTCAAATAAGTGAGTCAATACTGACCCTGCCAGCACATGTACCACCTAGGAAGTCACCTGATATTCAGTATTTTCCACGAAAAATGTTTTAATATTTTTGTTGGATTGTCTAGTTTTTAATTATTTCTCTTAAATTGTTAATTAAATTAAGGAATTCTTTCTTTTAATTTTGTGTGTATAACTATGACTTCAAGATTTTTTTCTAAAATAGTTCAGTGATTTTAGTTATTTCAGGGCATTGTCTTTTTGTTGGATGGGGGAATAACTAGGAATCATAATGAGTTTAAGTACTAAATATGAAAAAAAAGAATATCTCTTATATACACAGTTACTGTAGTATATAATTTATTAAATTGATTGTATTTTTTTTAAATCTATTTAGTTATTACTAGAGGACACGTAAGGTAAATGATGTATGTAAAAAAAATTATTTTTATTTGTTGCAACAGGTAATAAATATAATACTTTAAAACTTCCAAACTATATGATGTAACATTGCATCATATTTCAACACTCTGTAACATTATTTAAAAAGATCTGGCCTTGGAAGATACCAGAATGTAGAGTATAGTGGCATGTTTTTATCATTGTATTTTTCATAAGTATTGATATTTTTCATGAAGTAAAAAAAATAAAAATTAAGTTATATGTAGTACATACAACTATTTACATTTAATATTTTGATTTTTATATTCACTTCACTTTAATTATTTTATATTGTATTATTATTTTTTTAATTTTGATAAAGTTAAAAATATTTTTTGTTATAAATTTCATTATGTACAAATATATTTTTAATTAAAAATTTTCAAATTACACTATTTTCTTAGAAATTATGATTGGTATCAGCTAGTTACAATGATACAACACTATTGTTAAGTTATATTTACCTTTGTTTAAATACAATTAATTCAGTTTTTTACAAAAAAGTACTATTTATTTATTTATTTGATAATTTGATCACATTATCATTTTCATTCGGAAAAGCTAATTCATTGTGTAATGTATAAAAGTCATCTGGTTCACAGTAAAGAAGTGAATCCTACTAATCAGCGATACATACAAGTCACCTCTTTATTGTTGAAAAAAAAAATAAATGAATAAATAAAAACATTTTTAATGTAAAATAATAAATTTAAGTAAGGTAAAGGATAAAGAAATGGTTTGTATTTATTATAAAAGAAGTTTAGCGACTTGAATGGAAATGTTCACGTTAATTCCACAGTGTGTATTCCTATTTGTGCTAAGTAAAGTTACTAAAATTTCAGAATCATTCCTCTTTGAACAGGTATAACTTTTTTATTTCTGAATAGCAATTCTTATAATCTAATTATTTTATATGTTTTCTGTTTGCTTTTCTAGGTAGGTGTGTATAAAAGAGCTTTATGTCATTAAACAGTTTTTTCTTTAATTACAATAATCAATTAGTTTGGTAAATATAATAAATATAGAACTTCAAATAAGTAAAATTATGTAACGAAAATTTCCACTTTACAGTGATTTAAAAAAATTATTACAAAAAATGATACTGTTTAAAAAAATTTTATCATACCAAATTAGTAAACTCTCTTACTGAAAATTCATGTATCTTTTTCCTGGATAAAATTGTTCGTATTAAATATTTGTATTTTTTTTATTTTTAATTGTTTTCAGTGAAAATTAAAAAGTAATATGAATTAATTATTTACACGGATAAGATTTTACCCAATTTCAAGAATACAGGAAGAGTTAACCGATTGGAGGAGTTAACACAAAGTTATTACATAGCATCATAAAAAACATATCACTTTAAAATTGTTTAAAGTTCATTTTAAAATAAAATCTTTAAACCTAGTTAATAATGCAATGTAAATAAATCTATGTCTTTTTGACAAATAACTTAAATTGATCTAAGCTATTGACTAGCACAAAAAAATTGTTTCATTTAGAAAAAAAAGAAAGCCCTCAGTAATTAAAATAAAAGTGTTCTGAATAAATGTGTTCATAACATTACAAGCCTTGATTGTTAGTACATATGACATGTTAATTTCCATGACTTTAGTGGGTATAAGCGACTTTATATGAATCATAAATCACTCCCAAAAATAAATGTAACCATAACTAAAAATAACAAACTTCCAAAGTGAGGATCGAAGTAGTTTCCTATTGCCTTCTTTACAAATTCAGTTATACAGTTGCACATCAGCAAGTCAGGCCCACTGAAATGAAGGCGTTTTCAACCCTGTAAGTGACATCTGCATTTTATTCATTGCAGGGATCAGTTATATAGTAAACATTATTGCTTTCAGAGAAAGCAACTCCGACTGGTGAAGTGCAAGATTACATCAGGTGTTTTACATGCAGCATAGTCATGAAAGTGACCAGCACAAAGTGTAAATTGTAGGCCTTGTTTTTTATTATTTAAGTTCTTAATAGAATGCACAAAGTGGAGAAAATATTATGTATGTTCTTTTTTTGTTTTTCTATGATTAAGTCTCCCAAATAAGTATTTACTTGAGTTCCTGGTAAAAATATTATATAAATTAAAAAATAATTTTAAATAGTGTTTCATTTTTATCTTTATATTTTTATAAACTTTTTTTATATTATAAAAACATGTAGAAACATTATATACACTTTACACAGAAATTAAGAAATTTACTGTAATAATAATAGTAATATTTTTCTTTTTACTAAATTTATTATAAAGTAAATAATGTTGTTTGTGAATAATATAATTTATTAGAATAGAGTAGAAAATTACATTTTAAAAATATGGAATATTTTATTTTCTTATCTCTTTCCTAAATGAGTGAAAGTTAAGTTTTTGTTAGATATTATTAATTCCTTCTGAGAATTATTATAAAAACATTGTTACTTCTGGCCAATCAACAATCATTACATTTGGAAATATTTAATTAATGTTTGTCCAGCTAGCTAGATAACTAAAATGTTGAAGATGAATGGTTTGTTATCTTGTAAAGGGACAGTAATTGGGTATTATAATAATAAAAGGAGGGAAGTAGTGTATTTGCTATCATCGTCATTTCCTTTTATTTGATGTGCTAGTTGAAGGACAAATTATAAATGAGGGGGTGTTTCTCTTTTATTTCCGTTATGTTTCTATATTTCATATTAATAACTAACTGATCATTTGTTTAAAAAAATGAACATCTTTGGGTATTTTTCATTAATTATTGTTTTATCACATCTTCCGACATTCTTAGGTTCAGATTTGTTTTATAAACGTTATTCACGTGGTAAGTTTGTTTATTATAATATTTTTGTTTTAAAAAAAAATTATTTTTAAGTATATTCTTAATAAATAATGTGTGATCTTTATGTAACTTAATAAAAAAAGATATTGATAAAAACTATGAAATTATATATTCCATATGAATATTCATTCATATGAAATTATATATTCATTTTTACACCTGAAAGAAATAAATTTGCTATAATAATCTTATTTTACTAAATTTAATATTTTTATGTTTTCTTGGTGTATTTGAATTTAAAAGTGTATCCTGCTTCTCATTTATAAATCTGATTGTACTGTATTTTTTTTTGTGAGAATAGCATGTAGTAATTTATTCCAGCTAGATAAATATATAAGAGGATTTTTCTCCCATAATGAATTGAAATTACATTTTCATAGTATTTTCAATGAAAATTAAAAATACATTTTTACTACAAATATTGTTTTATACTATATTTCCTACTGTTTCTTATATCTGAGTCAGATTTAAAGCATATGATGTGTAAGGCACTAGCCAGTGTTACTTATTATTCAACCAGTCCCTATGGTGAATAGAATGAAGGTTTCATTTACAGAACTCTATGTTGCCTGCATTTTGGTTGCCTTGATAATATCAGATGTATATTTGGCTTAGTGAAGAAGGCAACAGGAGACTACTCCACTACTCACTTTCTTCAGTAAAGAATAAAGGTAATGGGAAACCACTAAACTATTAATCTTCCTTGATAGCCTGGCATGGGAAACTTTATTTTTGAAAATAATAATTTTATTTATTTTTAAATAATTTAAAACTAATTTTTTTTAAATTATTATTTATTTTTGAAAATAAATAATTTTGGCTATAATTTTTAGGAATAACTTGATTCAGTGTCAGGTTATTACTACCATTTTGGTTTTGACAACACACAAATATGAAGATTACATTTTTAAATGGCCAGAAAATTTCATAGGGGAAGTAATCTTTTTTAAAAAAATAATATTAACTTATTTACTACTGTTACAAACCAGTAAAATCAAGTTTGAGAATGGAAGTTTTATTGTTAGAATGGAACATAGATGGCATAAAGTTTTCCAATATCCCCAGACATATTACTAAAAAATAATTCATCATAATGAAGAAAAAAAATATTTTAATATCTTGAAAAAAATTGATTTTAGAAGAATAATAATTACTAATTTAAATTTCTTACATTTTTTGTGTGAAAATAAAATTTTACATACAATTTTTCATTCAGTTGATCAAGAAAAAACCAAATAATAACATGGCATGGAATATTGTTCTTATGAATGTGATATTTCTGTGAATTATTTGTTATCATACTGAATCATCCACCACTATCAGATTGTGGTGGAAAAGAGAACTATATATAAATATATATATATATATATATATATATATCTTTACACTTTTCATTAAATGAAAACTGTTGTAGATAGTGATTACTCTCTACATTACAAGATCTTACTAATTTTTTGAACTACAGTTGACCAAGCTATTTATGCAGTAAGCAAGTGATAAATAATTTTATTTACTATTCACCCCGCTTCCCAAAAACTGGCAGAGTTTTCTTTTAGTCTTATTTCAGAAAAAGAGTTAATGGGAGATTTTTGCTTCTAAATTTTTACCAGTAGGCCTTCAAACCACTTTAAAAAAGTTTTTGCCCAACCCACTTCATAGTCTGTGGTGACAATTACAGCAAGAGTTGATATAAGTAGATGTCAAGCATAGGGCATTGATATCAACAAAAGTCATTCTGTATTCACATTCTGTACTTTTAGTTATTGTATATCTTTAGAAAAGAACAAGTTTCACCGTAATGTCATAATGAATAAGTCTCATAACAATAGTATCACCAGTTAGTCGGCTTTCATTAAGTCCTTCACCAGTATAGAAAAAAAGTATTGGAACTAATAAGGCCCTTTTTTTGCATGCCAATATAATATTCTAAATATTACACAAAACTATTTTTGTTATCTTATTCAGCAAAAGAGTGTATTACCATTTTTTAAAAGAATAAATTAACTTTATAAAAAAAAACACATGGTAATGTAACATTTTTAATTCTCAAAGTGTTTCTACATGATTCATATTTGATTGCTCATATAGTATACTTTTTAAATAGGAATATTTATAGACACAAATATTATTAGTGATGATTAATTCATTAATAATAATGAAGTTAGGTTAAAATTCTGACAGCGAATATTTTCCCTAACAATAATTAGGTATTTATTTTTTTATCTAATAATAATATTTTACCTAATAAAAAATTATTAGAACGATGTTTTATCGTTCTAATAATAAATTGCCATTGAATCGACTCAATAGTAATAATGTAAACTGTTATGTGAAGCTACAGTGGTAATTTCTATCTACTTAACCAATTACCTATTACTCCTATAACCTTAAGAAGTATAAACAGTTGGATAAAAAGTTGAAGTATTAAGCAGGTAATATGAATATCTAAACTTATCAATCAGCTATTTGTAATCATTCTTAGTTTAAGGGTTATTCATTCATTTAAAATAGTGAATAATAGTTGGTAAAACCTAACTATGTCTGTTATTTATCTTTTTTTTTTTTTGTCTTCAGTCATTTGACTGGTTTGATGCAGCTCTCCAAGATTCCCTATCTAGTGCTAGTCGTTTCATTTCAGTATACCCTCTACATCCTACATCCCCAACAATTTGTTTTACATACTCCAAACGTGGCCTGCCTACACAATTTTTCCCTTCTACCTGTCCTTCCAATATTAAAGAGACTATTCCAGGATGCCTTAGTATGTGGCCTATAAGTCTGTTTCTTCTTTTAACTATATTTTTCCAAATGCTACTTTCTTCATCTATTTGCCGCAATACCTCTTCATTTGTCACTTTATCCACCCATCTGATTTTTAACATTCTCCTATAGCACCACATTTCAAAAGCTTCTAATCTTTTCTTCTCAGATACTCCGATCGTCCAAGTTTCACTTCCATATAAAGCGACACTCCAAACATACACTTTCAAAAATCTTTTCCTGACATTTAAATTCATTTTTGATGTAAACAAATTATATTTCTTACTGAAGGCTCGTTTAGCTTGTGCTATTCGGCATTTTATATCGCTCCTGCTTCGTCCATCTTTAGTAATTTTACTTCCCAAATAACAAAATTCTTCTACCTCCATAATCTTTTCTCCTCCTATTTTCACATTCAGTGGTCCATCTTTGTTATTTCTACTACATTTCATTACTTTTGTTTTGTTCTTGTTTATTTTCATGCGATAGTTTTTGCGTAGGACTTCATCTATGCCGTTCATTGTTTCTTCTAAATCCTTTTTACTCTCGGCTAGAATTACTATATCATCAGCAAATCGTAGCATCTTTATCTTTTCACCTTGTACTGTTACTCCGAATCTAAATTGTTCTTTAACATCATTAACTGCTAGTTCCATGTAAAGATTAAAAAGTAACGGAGATAGGGAATATCCTTGTCGGACTCCCTTTCTTATTAGGGCTTCTTTCTTATGTTCTTCAATTGTTATTGTTGCTGTTTGGTTCCTGTACATGTTAGCAATTGTTCTTCTATCTCTGTATTTGAACCCTAATTTTTTTAAAATGCTGAACATTTTATTCCAGTCTACGTTATCGAAAGCCTTTTCTAGGTCTATAAACGCCAAGTATGTTGGTTTGTTTTTCTTTAATCTTCCTTCTACTATTAATCTGAGGCCTAAAATTGCTTCCCTTGTCCCTATACTTTTCCTGAAACCAAATTGGTCTTCTCCTAACACTTCTTCCACTCTCCTCTCAATTCTTCTGTATAAAATTCTAGTTAAGATTTTTGATGCATGACTAGTTAAACTAATTGTTCTGTATTCTTCACATTTATCTGCCCCTGCTTTCTTTGGTATCATAACTATAACACTTTTTTTGAAGTCTGATGGAAATTCCCCATTTTCATAAATATTACACACCAGTTTGTATAATCTATCAATCGCTTCCTCACCTGCACTGCGCAGTAATTCTACAGGTATTCCGTCTATTCCAGGAGCCTTTCTGCCATTTAAATCTTTTAATGCTCTCTTAAATTCAGATCTCAGTATTGTTTCTCCCATTTCATCCTCCTCAACTTCCTCTTCTTCCTCTATAACACCATTTTCTAATTCATTTCCTCCGTATAACTCTTCAATATATTCCACCCATCTATCGACTTTACCTTTTGTATTATATATTGGTGTACCATCTTTGTTTAACACATTATTAGATTTTAATTTATGTACCCCAAAATTTTCCTTAACTTTCCTGTATGCTCCGTCTATTTTACCAATGTTCATTTCTCTTTCCACTTCTGAACACTTTTCTTTAATCCACTCTTCTTTCACCAGTTTGCACTTCCTGTTTATAGCATTTCTTAATTGCCGATAGTTCCTTTTACTTTCTTCATCACTAGCATTCTTATATTTTCTACGTTCATCCATCAGCTGCAATATATCGTCTGAAACCCAAGGTTTTCTACCGGTTCTCTTTATTCCGCCTAAGTTTGCTTCTGCTGATTTAAGAATTTCCTTTTTAACATTCTCCCATTCTTCTTCTACATTTTCTACCTTATCTTTTTTACTCAGACCTCTTGCGATGTCCTCCTCAAAAATCTTCTTTACCTCCTCTTCCTCAAGCTTCTCTAAATTCCACCGATTCATCTGACACCTTTTCTTCAGGTTTTTAAACCCCAATCTACATTTCATTATCACCAAATTATGGTCGCTATCAATGTCTGCTCCAGGGTAAGTTTTGCAGTCAACGAGTTGATTTCTAAATCTTTGCTTAACCATGATATAATCTATCTGATACCTTCCAGTATCGCCTGGCTTTTTCCAAGTGTATATTCTTCTATTATGATTTTTAAATCGGGTGTTGGCAATTACTAAATTATACTTCGTGCAAAATTCTATAAGTCGGTCCCCTCTTTCATTCCTTTTGCCCAGCCCGTATTCACCCACTATATTTCCTTCCTTGCCTTTTCCAATGCTTGCATTCCAATCTCCAACTATTATTAAATTTTCATCTCCTTTTACGTGTTTAATTGCTTCATCAATCTCTTCGTATACACACTCTACCTCATCATCATCATGGGCGCTTGTAGGCATATAAACGTTAACAATCGTTGTCGGTTTAGGTTTTGATTTTATCCTTATTACAATGATTCTATCGCTATGCGTTTTGAAATACTCCACTCTCCTCCCTATCTTCTTGTTCATCACGAAACCTACTCCTGCCTGCCCATTATTTGACGCTGAGTTAATTACTCTAAAATCACCTGACCAAAAGTCGCCTTCCTCTTCCCACCGAACCTCACTAATTCCTACTATATCCACATTCACCCTATCCATTTCCCTTTTTAAATTTTCTAGCCTACCAACCTTTTTTAAGCTTCTAACATTCCACGCTCCGACTCGTAGAATGTTATTTTTTAATTTTCTGGTGACCCCTTCCTTAGTAGTCCCCACCCGGAGATCCGAACGGGGGACTATTTTACCTCCGGAATATTTTACCAAGGAAGGCGCCTCCATTATTGTTATGTGAAAATGCAGAGCCACATTTTCTTGGAAAAAAAAAAGCAGCTGTAGTTTTCCATTGCTTTCAGCTGCGCAGTACTCAGAGGACTGAGTGATGTTGATACGGCCGTTTAAGTCGTCCTGACTCACGCCCCTAACAACTACTGAAAGAGCTGCTGCCCTCTTTCAGGAATCATTCCTTAGTCTGGCTCTCAACAGATACCTCTCCGATATGGTTGCACCTTCGGTCCAGCTACTCTGTATCCCTGAGCACTCAAGCCCCCTCACCAACGGCAAGGTCTCATGATTCATAGAGGAGGGTTATTTATCACTAAATATTTATTAATATATCTGAAAATGGGAAATTTACAAAGTTAGATTTAAATTGGAGTATATTCTTGTTTATCTAGATCCTATTCATTCAGACATCTGGGTTGTATGAACTGTTGGTATGTACATAACTAATGTATATGAACATGTATATTATATTGGGTTGCATATATTATTTATTTTCTATATTACTTTAGAATCGGTTATTCTTATATTTATAAATGTATACGTAGAAATGTAAGCATTTGTAGAGTGTATACTAGATTTTATTAGGTTACATTCATCAGATCATTAGGTTATATTCAAAACTGAATATAACCTACAACCCTGTGCTCAAATAAAGTAAAAAAAGCAACCCCCAAAAGAATAAAAATGAATAAAAAAAAAAGAACTGAAAATAAACATTTACTAACTGTAAAATTACATTATTAAATTCTAAATTTAAAGCCCTTAAATCTGCCAAATTAGTAAATAAACTATTACATTACCAAAAATCCTTTCGTATCAGTTAGAATCGAATAAAAGAGATAGAAACCAACCTCTAATATTTAAATGCATTTAATAGAATAAAAAAGTTAACTAGATAATATTTGTTTTTTTTCAGGACTGAAATGCCCATCAATAGGCATACCAAAAGCCAGGATTAGATTAAGAAGTAGAGGAAGAGCAGCAAGAGTAAGCTGCATTCAAGATTACCAGTTACTTGGTGATAGGTATATTATTTGTGAACAAGGAGAATGGGCAGAGCCTTTACCTGTATGTATTAGTAAGTACTTTTTATCTCTTTCAAAAAATGTTGATATTTAAGTAATTTTTTTTTAATTTTCATAAATATGTAATTTTTCAACAATTTAGATTTAGTATGTTTGTTATCTTTTATTGTATGTAACATTATGTAGTATTTATTTTTTTTTTTTTTTACTTTTATGGGCATCAACTGCTATGGTCATTAGCTCAATGGAAATTTGTAGCATATGAAAAAATGCCATGCCAAACTGGGATTCAAACCCAGGAGTTTCGGGTGAAAGGCCAAGACACTAAAACTAAGTCACAAAGATTGGCAGTATTTATTATTATTATTATTATTGAAGATTAAAAACAGATCTGATTTGATCTAATATTTAATATGTTTCATAAACTAATTATAGTTTTCTATAAGAGTATACATTATATAAGCATATTAAAGTTTTATTAAACTGCTTTGTCATACTGTAATTTAATCTCTTTGAAAATGTTCGGTTATGTGAATCCTTCTGTTAAGGGGTTGAGATCACTGTTGGGTTGTGTGGAGGTGTACAAATAAAATTATTTATAGAGAATGTGTATGCTCTTAGGCGAGCTTTGGTTGGTAGACTATTTGAAACTATGAGACTATTTTTTTTTTATTTGGTAATTAATTACAGACTGAAAAAAAGTTTTAATAAAAATTTATTTCCCAGTATGTTTTTTAGTGAGTAGGAAAAATACTAATAATAAAAATGATTTTACAGTAGGAGACAATTGTTTGGCTAACTAATAAAAGTTAACTGAATATTAGTTGTAATAATTTTGTAAAAGGTCTAAAACTACATGATCTTCATCAAATTAAAACCTATCAGTTTTATGTAATTTTTATTAAAAACTTATTTAAAACTTGTTTTAACACAAAGAGACACTTTGTTTATATTTAAAAATACAGTTTTTATAACTGCTTTGGTGTATGTAATTTGTTATAAATAAATATGTAGTTAATGTTAAAATATTGACTTTTTCTTTATTCTCATCAAATCTGAGATTGCTTTAGTGAGAGAAGTCTTTTTTTTAATGTTCCTGTGCAGTTATTGTATTAAACTGATTTTTTAAAAGCAGTAAACAATTTTATTGTAGAAATTTAAAAATTTAATCATAGAAAAGATTATAACAATGTTTATCAAGAATATCATAAAGATAATTTAAAAATTATACTGCAGTTCTAAAGATAGATTGCATGAGAGAGGGAATGAAGTACTCTTTGTACTGAGTAAATTTAAGGGTATTATTAAAGAAAAAATAGTTTTAAGACTATTTTCTGCTATTGTTTGAAGCAATATATATTAGCTGCATTTTTCTTTCTGCAAATTATTAAGCTCAAAAATATCATATACCCAAAAGAAGGAGTAAAGGCTGTTTTTCTTTAAAAACATAAACAACTTACTATTTAAACAAGTTGTTAATAGCATGATGTGAAACAGAATAGGCCGTAATTTAAAGTATACTATGTTTTTAGACCTGCAGTACAGAATTACAACAGTTCAAATTCAGTTATCTTCTTTCATTAGCCAGACTCAGGGACCAGCCTGAGCTGCCCACTCTAAGGAAATTTTTGGCTGTCCCATAATTTGGTACTCATGTTAGATTATTAAAATCTAAACATTTTTATCTAAATCTATCTGAAACAAATAATCTCTATTGGAGATAAAAAGAAAATAAAGTATATTCCATTTTTTTTTTATTTAGATAATAAGATATATTTTATTTAGAAAAAAAGCAATATACATATATTAAAAAAAGTAAACTAAAAACTTTAGGACATCTCCTAACCTTTTTTGATGCAAATTCTTTCAACTTTGAGAGTTTGACTCTCCACTGAAATGGTAGCTAGTCCTGACAACCAACTCTGAGAAATTAGTCTTCTCAAGTAAATTTTATTATTTTAAATTTGGAAAAACTGCTCCCTCCTGTTGCTAATGACACTGGTACCATTAAAATAATTCTCAGAGCCACAACAACATTCAGCTCTAAACAATGTTTTAGAATAAATTCCAGTGTTTCTGTTGGTGATGTGTTCGGTGTGAAAAGATCCAATAAAGCTAACAATTCTCATAGAATTCAATATCATCTATACTAGCGTCTGCATTATCACTCAAAGCTAAATATAAATCTTAGCAATGTTTTGGAGTAACTGTTATTTCATAAAATTTTGGTTTAAATTCCCAGTATCATAAAGATTTGAATTTATCAATATGTTCATTTAATTGATAAAATCTTTTTTCTAATGATTTGTGAACAATGAACAATATATAAAAAAATTCTATTTTGAATTTCTTCTTTGGATTAATAACAATATCTTAAGATTCATAATTAAATTGCTTTTTCTCTTGGCCTGATATTTTATTGGGCTTGAAACTTTGGCTCTATATTTAAATTGTGTGCAAGTATACCTTTTTTATAATATTTTTAAACCAATTGTCTATATGATTATCCTTAAAATAATCTGCTGTTCTTTTAAAATGGATTTTACATTTGAGTAGATATGCTTTGCGGAATTTTACTAACTACATTAATCTATTTAAAATATCATGCCAAATTTACAGTGGTGAAAGTGAAATTAAAATTATTAATTTTGTTAGCTAAGGATTCTACTTTGTGACTAGAAGCAGCGTCAAATGAAATATTTTCACGCATTTCAAATAAACTGTCATAAGATTCTCCAATTGAATTACTAAAAGGTTGAATTGGCATCAATCCTGTTTTCCCATCTGGTTGTGCTTAATGGTTTGAGAGTTAGCTTGTCTTTTAAATTACTTTTCCAAATTGCCCATCGATGTGAGGAATTACTAAAATAATTTTAAATTGACTTAATTGCCTCAAAAAATGAAATAATTTCTTTTGATGCATCACTAATTACTAAATTCAATGAATGAGAGTGACAGGGCCTTTTTTTGTGCAATTATAATAATAATTGATTTTAATAATAATATTTAAATTTAAAATCCTTTTTTGCATGCCTGCATTTTATCCTCTCATATTTGCATCATTATCATACCTTTGGCAATGCATATTTGCTAAAAAAATTCCTTATGTACTTAATATATCTAAAATTTTATTTGTAAGAGCTTCTCCTTTTATTTATTTTTTTATTTTTTCTTGGAAGAAAGCATTACTGGTTTACACCAATTGTCTTACCGTAATTAATCTAGTTGTTAGTTCAGTCCATTTTGTTAACGATGCCATGAGTTTTCATGATCTTTTAAATAATGATGGTAATTGCACCTATAGTTAAAACCAGATGATGTCAAAAGAATTTTAGAATTGCTAAATAATTTACAGCAATAACAAAATACAGCATGCTTGACTACAGAATGTGTTACCTAGGATTGAAAGTTTTTTTGCATATATAATACATTTATTATGTATGCAATGTGGTATAAATCTATGATAAGAATTGGTACTGAAATGTTGATCTATTTTTGTGGCTTCTTTAAGAACAATAAGGTCTGTAGGTCTGTAATACATCAGTAATCACACCATTTTCTTAGATCTGATTCAATACTTAATATTTTATTCTCAGAAATCTTTTCTATACAAAATCGTGACTCATTACATTCAGTGCTTTTCGTTGCCGTTTCTTGGTCTACTTCCTCAATTATATTTTCTTCCTTTCTCTTTGTATTTACTGGATAATTATCAAGAGAACTCGATAATTTTTTGTAAAGTTTTCTGTCTATTTTCTTATTACTTCTTAGAAGCAGCTCCAGAAAGTTTTTATCATTTTTAAGCATACAATTTGCCCTATGTCATAAATATCTATTATTATTCGAATAAATCTTAGGACCTAGATGTCATTTCAAAAGAAAAGTGTTTTTTAAAACAGTTTCAAACCAAGCTTTGTAATAATTTATTTACTTTCACAAAAGATAACCATAGTCAACATAGCAATGGAGGATATGTAATAAGATATTATTTAATTAGTGCTGAAGATATTCAAATGTACAAATTTTGGCAGTTAAAAACATGACTACACTGCTGAAGTTTAAGGTTACATTTTTATATACAGTACTATAACAATGTGGAAAATCCACACTTCACAACATCAAATGATGAAGAGAGTCATTACTGTTAACCTTAGTTGCTGTTTGTTATAAAAATGAAACTTTGTCACTATGATTATCATATTTTATTTCCTAAAATAAGTTGAAATGCAATCTACTAATAACTGTCTGGTAAATTTATGAACTGATCTTCAATGTGTTCAATTTAAAAGAGGCTGCATCGCACAATAGTTTATACTAAATGCATATTTCGGTTTGTCAAAATGCATATGTTGGTGTGAGATGGGTAAAATAATGTGGATGATATGTATGAATGTAAATGAAGTGTTGTATTTTACAGTTGTATCGTAGAATTTTCGACTTCGAACTACTGGTCCTGAGGTACTGAAAACCCACATATTTTTTTTAATCTCCCCCACACCCATAAAAAATAGGTGAATGGTGACAAATAATAGGACCTTGTTTTTTGAAAAAAATGTGGATGCTGCTGCCTTCCTAGAAATTATCCAGTAGTTCATAGCCTTACTGAAAAAGGATGAGCATGACTGCTGGTTGCAACAGGACAGTGCCACTTGCCATACAGCTTGTTTTACTATAGAGATACTACAAGATTTTTTCTGTGAATGAATCAGTTCTAAAGGATTGTAGCCACCACATTCCACTGATCTGACTAGTCCAGACTACTTTCTGTGGGGTTACTTAAGAGAAATTGCTTATAGGAGCAATCCACACACTCTGTAGGAATTGAAGACAAACATTACCAATTCCATCCAAGAAATAGATTAGGTACAACCAACAAGAGTAGCTAGGGGCAAGTCAAATATGTTGACAAGCTTATAACTGATGAACGTCATTTTCAACACCTTCTGTAAATTATTACCTAACTGTTTGCCAATAAACTATTATTTATAGATTAAACCAAGTGATGGGGGCCTCTTTTAAGTTGAACACCTGTATTATGACTCACAATAATATGGTCATAATTATAAGTCTATTTGAAGATTATTATATACTCTTTTAATTCAAAAATTTATTTAAAGTCTTGCTATGCCAAAACCTTCGTCCATGTATAATAGAAATGGTTTATTTTACTCTTAAAAATCCTTATAAGATGCAGGGTTCATTTAAAAAGATTAAAGGACTACTGTAGATTGGAAGTGTGCCAGATCACAGCACACTTCCACCCTGTTGTTTTTCTGTCCAACAATGAGGTTTTTTGAGACCAATTTTGCATAAACTTTTTTCATGCCCAGTTTGTTTGTCAAAATTTGAAGGATTGTGGTATGGTTCAAATTCAATTGTTCTGCAAGTATTCTGACAGTTAATCGCTGGTCGTATTGTATCAAGTCTCTGATTCGCTCAACATTGTCATCACTTTTTGGCGTTAACGGTCTTCCAGTGTGTGGATCATCCACAACTGATTCCTGGCCTTCTGAAAATGCTTTAAACCACCTAAAAACTTGGGCTCGTGACAGAGCGTCATCTCCATACGCCCTTTTCAATTTTGAAAAGTTTCAGTAGCATTCTTACCGAGTTTAACACAAAACTTGGAAGATAAATAGAATCTGTACAGAATATGAATTAAAAAAGTACATACATATTAAAAAAGAATGTGTAAAATTTAGATTTATTAAATAATTATTATTTAAAAATACACCAACTGTGTGATAGTGTTTCTGTAAAATGGAATTTCTTATTTTATTTTATTATTATGATCAAGGATGTAATCTCGTGTATTTTATAGGAAAGTGAAGATGGATGAAATGATGGTAAGAAAATTACAGACCCTCATTTGGAATCTAACTATTTGACATAGAAGACAACCATTACACCAACTGGTCATACAGTTAATTTAATTTTAAATTAACACCAGCATTTTTTAAAATGATTTGATAAATTAATAAACATGGTAAAATTAATTTAAAAGTGTTCTCTCTTATAGACTGAAGTATTATATGGTGTAATGTAAAAACAGTTGTTTTTTCAGACAACACTTTGTCTGAATTAATAAATTTGATTACTATTATTGTTTAGGAATGGGCTAATTTTTTTAATTTCTTTTGGATTTTTAAAATTATTATTGTTTCTTTTATCAACCTTTTTTAACAATGAACTATCAAATTTCTACATTTTAATTGTAATTAAAATTATTGCTATAATAATTTCATTATCATAAGTGAATTTTATTAATTACTATAATTTATTATTTTAATGTTTTAATTAATTTTTACAGAAGGTGGTTGCCCATGGCTCAAAACTTTAGTTCCAAATGCTGAGATAAGTCTAAGTTATCTTGGGGGATTGGCAAATATAGCATGCCTTGATGGATACACATTAAGTGGGCCTTCTGTTTTAATTTGCAATGGTTTTAAATGGAATGGAACTATACCCAGTTGCTATTGTAAGTTATAAAAAAACAATAAAATATTTTATTTATTTAATATTAATTTAAGAATTAATTTCTAATGCCTGCAAGTATGATACATCATCAAGTTAAAATTATTTTTACTTATATTTTAGATTATTTATTTATTCATTACAAGTCATTATTTGTTACAAGAGAATAAAGATTAACTGGTAGTTCTAGCTGATGGCATCATGTGCTTCAAAGATTGTTAACAGCCTGGCAGAAGGAATGAGAGAGTATGGAATGAAAATATATATAGGAAAAATAAAATAATGGAAGTAAACAACAGATAGAATTTAGTGGTAAGGACAAGTGAAGGACGAGGAAGTGTAGAAAAAGTAAAAAAAAATCATATATTTGGAAACTTTGGTGATGGAAGACTGGATTAGCCCAATAGAAATAAAGGATTCCAATGGAAAGCAAGTCTTTGGAAAGTAAGGAGAGGAAATTATTATGTAGTAAAAGTCTGAAGGTAGAGTTAAGAAAGAGGCTATTTACTTATGGAGTGTCTTGTTATATGGAAGTGAAGCATGGACAATGATGAAGAGAGAGAGAAAGAGATGAATTAGATTAAGGTTTTTCAGATCTGGATGTGGAGAAGGTGGAGAAAATAAGATGGACGGATAAAGTGAGGGATGAAGAAGTAATGAATAGTTTTGAAGAAGAAAGAGCTATGAAGGAAAGTACAAAAAAGAAAAGGAAACTGTGGTTAGAGGAAGTGAAATCTTTACAATTTCATTGGAAGTACTAATATATTACACTAAGCCAGGAGTTTGGTATAAGGAGCTCAGTTCCTTTTTTATCACTTTAATAAAATAAAACGCTGTTGTATCATTATTCTTTTATTTTCTCAATTTCAATCAATTATTAATTCACAGTTCATTAAACTTGACCCACAAGAATTACAAGATGCTCTTAAAATAAAATATTTACTATATTTTATAATTACTTACTTTATTGACAACTTGCCTTTGTAAAATAAAAATTTCTCTGTTTTTTAATACTACTTTTTCTTGTTCATTTATATGATGTTTATTTATCTAACTTATTCTATTCTAGTAAACAAACAATCGGTTCAAAAGTCTTGCGATTTTGAATCTGCTCCTGATGATTACCTGTGCGGTTGGAAGAATGATGTAAATGATAATTTTGACTGGGAAAGACAAAGTATGGCAACTCCATCTGGTTTTATTGGAACAGGTCCTGAATTTGACCACACTCTTGGGGCAGGATTGAATGGTTTGTTCTTTATTATATTTTACTTCTATTTCTATGTGGTATTTTTGAAGCACGTACCACACATTGTTTTTTTATGAAGTACTAAAAGTAAAGTAACAAATAAAATGGCTCATTGGTAATAATGAAATTTTTTCCAATTAATTTAAAAGTTTAGAAATATCATTGAAATCATCTAGTTAAAGAAAGAATAATAATAAAATAAGATTATTCTTATTGTACAGGAATAAAATATATGTTAGGTAAGAGAGCTATGTTAGGTTACAGTATAGTAATCAAAAATATAAGAATTTATCGTAATTCAAACTGGAAAATATTTGATTCTGTTTTTATTACACTCATAAAAATGAGCCATAAAATGAAAAAAAAATCATTGTAAAACATAACAAAAATGTTCTATATATATATATATATAGTGAGAATTAGAACATTTTTGTTATGTTTTACAATGATTTTTTTTTCTTATATATACATATTTATATACAGTGAAATCTCTACAAAATGGAATCTCCAAAAAAACAGAAACCTTCTCAAAACATATGGTTTTCCAAGTCACGATATATTTTTATAGAAATCAATCTCTTCAAGACAGAAAACTCTGTAATATGGAAACTGAAAGGGAACATAGATATTACTTTTAATTTTGCATATAAATCTTGTCCCATAAGATGGAAAGGAAATTAAAAATTGAAAGATTGTACATTCCCACAATTTGCAAATTATAAATCCAGTAGATTATTATTATTATACAGTACTGTAACTGTTGTTTATCTAAATTATATGCCATCACATTCTTGGCTCCAAACTTTCAGCATATAAGCCGATGGTTATTAATAAAATTTGATAGCAGGCGGCAGCTTATATAAACAATCCATGTACAGTTCAGAGAATAATTTTTAACAATGTCTACAACACCATGGTAAGCAGCAGAATGGTTTTCATTTTGCCATAGAAGTAAATTGTTATAGTTCCATGTTCTGTTTTTTGTCTGATGAAAGTTTAAATACGGTGCATGTGTGCCTTTATTTTTAGTTTAATCTATCACTTTAAAAACTGTAACTTATTTTAGTTTTAGTTACATGCGATTTTCTTTTTTAAAAGTGCTCGTAATTATGCCAAGAAAAAATACTTCATATTTAAAAGACAAAATAGAGGTTATTAACTTAATTTCTAAAACAAACATTAAAGAACTTTATGAAAAGTTTAATTGTGGAAAAACACAAATTTTGACATTTTAAAAAATAAAGATAAAATCAAGGGCAGATTAAATGCAAAAATAAAGAAATAAATTCAGTTTTATTTAAATGGTTTACACATGCAAGATCAAAAAATCTTCCTATTTCGGGATTTAGCGCTTCTAATAAGATGGCTAGAAAAATGTCATGTGAGGCATTCTATTTCTTAAAATCAAATTTCCAGTGAGGCTAAAGATGTAGGCACAAGAAATAGTTATCGACTAGAAAAATAAAATTAAAGAAATAACCGCAGGTTATGAACCAAACAATATCAGTAATTGCTATGAAACCGGTTTATTTTTTCGAGCTTTACCAAACAAAATACTGTGTTTCAGAAATTAAAAGTGTATTGGAGGCAAACAAAACAAAGAAAGACTGACTGTACCGGTGTGTGGTTTTGCGATGGCATGTAACAAACTATTGGTGATAGGTAAATCTTGGAAGCCTTGCTGTTTCAAAAATGTCGTTGAGTTACCATTGGGCTGATATGCAAATAAAAAGTCTTTGATGACGTCTAACGTAATAGAAAAATAGCTATATAATTTAAATGAAAAAATGGTTAGTGAAAATAGAAATTTTTTACTGTTTTTACACATTGTGTCATGTCACCCTCATGGAAATTATTCTAATGTAAAACTTTTGTTCTTTCCTCCAAAACACAACTAGTGTAACTCAACCATTGGATCAGCGGGCTATTAAAAACATAAAAATTTGTTATCGAAAACACATTCTAGTTGCCAGTTGCTAGTTGCCAATATGGATTCATATTCATCTGTTTGAGAACTGATGCATAAAATTACTGTTCTTGATGCACTAAGGTGGCTCTCTTCATTGTACAAATAAATTACAAATAACTGTGTTAAAAGTGCATTTAAAGAAGTTGGTTTCTGCACAGAAACCGATAAAGATTATGTTCCCGATGCATGTACTTTAAGCAATACAACATTGCATGAAGCTGAATTTCTGTTGCAAGAAAGTGGTGAAACATTGGTCCATGCCACGGGTATTGATAGGGTCCATGGGCCCATTGATAGGGGGTTGATTGGGTCCATGCCATTGGTCCATGACTTCGTGGGTATTGATAGTAATTTGGTAACCGAAGAAGGATTTCAGACTGTAGATGAAATTATTTTGTCTGAAACTAGCAAGATTAACAAAAGTTCAGAAGAAGAAGGACAAGAAGAGGATACAGAAAACAAAATTAACAGTTTCGGAAAGCATTGTGCATGGTCGCACAGCTGGAAGAATTTGCGATTCGTATAAACAGCGATGATTTGCGACTAGAATATGTTAACCGCTAGAAATATTATTGTAAACAAGAGTTCCAAGAGTAAATTATTAAAACAGAAAACTGTACCTGAATATTTCAGAAAATGATTTTATTTTAGAATTAGTGTTAGATCACGTTGTGTTTTAAGCTAAGCATATGTCTTCTAATTAAACGTAACTTTTAAATGAAAAATTACTAACTTGTAAAAATAAAAAACATTCTCTTTTGGTATAACTGAACAATTTTTGAAAATTAGTGGTTAATATTTTCTATATGCAGTATAATTTCCAAATTATTCCAAACGTTTATCCTTGTCTAACTTCATTTTACTTTTGTATAATTCATAGCATAGGACCTCACGATAAATTACTCGATTTTTAAAAACTTCGCAAGACGGAAACCTCTTCAAAACGGAATTCTTACTTGGTCCCGTCAGATTTCTTTTTGGGGAGATTTTACTGTATATAAATTTAAAGAACTTAATCAACCTAAGTACAGAAATAAATAAAGTAGGATGACAGCTTATTTCTCATATGTACAAAAAATGTTTCGCGAATTTCTCACATCTTCAGTTTTAATACATATTTTTTTGTTTTTTAAATTGTTCATGTCAAATTACATAATTACACATAAACATTTTCAAGAATATATTTTGTTATTTTTTTTTATAAAATACAATAAAAACTTTGTTAAAATTTATTTAAAAAAATATAAATTATACAAATCAATAATTTAAAGTTAAAAATTGAAATTAAAATTAAATATGTTTCAGCATTTAAAATTAAAATAAATAGGTAAAAACAGAATAAATATACATGCGGTCTGGCTAGTCAGTGTTATATTACTGTACAGATTTGAAATAGATTGAATTATACATTAACAATGTCTGAAAAATTGCAGTTTTTATAATTGCATCATCCTCATTTTCTATTTGTAGGTTGATCAAATTAAAATTACTTTTATATCTATATTTATAAAATCTTTCTAAAATTTCTAAACCCATATTATATGCATTCATATTATATTTTTTTATTTATTAATTTCCGAATTTGTTTGAATACTATTGATATTGAATGTTTGTTACTAATAAGATTGTCAGAAACATTAGAGAAACCCAGTTTTACATTTTTATATCAAAAATGTTCAGAAAATTTAGTTTTTAAAGATCTAGTAGTTTTTCTCTTGTATAAATATGGTCACAGTCATTACATTTTATTTTATAAATTCCACCCAAATTGTATAAACCATGTGAATCAGTATGTTTTACTGTTTTTAAATGTTTTATTATATGGTTATTTGTCTGATATGCAGGCTTAAACTTATTTTTATTATAAACCAGGTTCTTTTGTTGAGTAAGTTCTGGATTTTTATGTGTAATTTATATTAATAGATGAATTGTTTGGGCTCAGTGGTTTTTGATATAAATTTGTTTTAAACATTTTTAATCTCTTACTTTCAAATTAATGAAACTTTTTTCTGAAGATAATTTGTTTCTTCAATGGTAGTTCTGTTAATTAGCTACAAAAGATTATTTGAAAGAAAAAGTTCCATTAATTTGAATTTAACTTATTTATAATTTTAATAATTGCACACTAGCACTCCTCAGAACAGTATTTACTTTTATTTACTATTCTCTCTTGATAATTTTCACTAAAGTAACAGAAAACTTTTCAAGTAATTTATTAAAAATATTGTTTTTATTAAATTAAATTGGGTTTGTCTTTTCAAAATTTTATAGTTTAAAAAGGTTTTCATCACCATCCATCATGAATAAAAATGTAGCAACATGTAATTAATATGCACATTTTTAATAAGCTTATGCAGGTAACATTCTAAAGAGCTTTAATATTAATAAGATAGTTAGAATAAGACATAATTTATTCTATTTTAGTGTTTAGAATAAGACATAATTTATTCTATTTTAATGTTTATTTTGTTATTAATAGTTATAATATTTTTTATTTAACTGAAGAATTTTTTTTCTAGTTTTTATAAACATTATCAGAAAATCAACTTATATTGCTATTTTAAAAACAGCTGTACTACATATAAAATCTTACATGGTATTTCATACACATCTCTTTACATATCAAAAGAATAAGTTTATAACTCTTGATTAATCTACAAAACGTTTTACTAAAACATTATTTTGAAATTCCAGTTGCTCTTGACTTTAAAAGCAGAGAAAATACTTCCTAGTTGTGTGAAGTAAATAAAAAACAAGTGTATTATTAATCAGTTATTATACATATTATCTCTTTACTTAAAAAAAGCTTTGTGTATAATTTATGACAGAGAAGAAAGGTGGAAAGACTGGAAACAATTGAATATTTTCCTTAAATTCATAAAACAGACTAACGAAAAATGTAATAACTATTCAAATAATAACTAGAATTATGTCAGTTTAGCTATTTCAATCAGCTGGAATGATCTACATTGAAGTGGATGGATGCAGCATGATTGATATTAAGAATGTTTAGACATTAGTCTAAAGCAATCATTTACCCATATTTTATTCTGTATTAACTTTTGTAAATTTTATCATATTTAGTTTTTTGTTACAATTTTTCCACTGAGGTATCATATTTTACATTTTGAGTTTTACTTATGAATATTAAAATTAATTTAGTTATTTGAGACTTAGTATGTAATTATTTATTTACTTATTTACAGGACATTATCTGTATATAGAAGCAACAGATCATAATAATGGTGATGTTGCTAGATTAATATCATCACATTATCCACCTCTTTCTGAAAACAAAACAAATTGTTTTACTTTCTGGTATCATATGTATGGAGGACATATTGGTTAGTATCAGTTGTTTTAATAAGTAAAAATTTAATTTAGTTTTTTAATCATTGTACGATTATTCAATAGGTTAAAATCATAAATTATTAATCATTGCTGTTACATTATCTTAATTTGTACACTCTAATGACGAATAACTTTTTATATTTTGAGATGATGTCTTACTTTTACTTTTTTATTCATGTTTTACCACAAGAACTAGAAATTACTGCAGTTCATCTGATTAATTACCTATTATTTGTACCTTTTTGTTCTGTCTTAGTGAGACATGATGATTTATTTCATTCTGTGCAGAATATTTTTGTCTTTAAATATCCTTGTTTCCCACTTTATCTACACCTTGTAAGGTGAATAAAATTTTTGGTTAATCAAGGAGTGGTTATTGATGGTAGCTACTTGCTAATCAAAGTTCTAACTGGATGGAGACAGCCAAATGTGTTGTGATTAACTATGACTCTATGTATCAGCTAAATTATTTCAGTAACTACATAGGCTCTCTTCAAGTAAATTATATTTGTTCCCCACTTTTTTTTTGCAATTCCATTTTTATTTTATATGCACTCTCCACATATTTTTTTTATTTGGATTCTTACACAGATTCTAATCTGTAGATTAATGCCCTAGAAATTTTATGAAGAATATTTGACCAGGCTCCTGTTTTATCTATGGATTCTGATGTAGTCTGACGAGAATTCACTTTGTTCACAATAACTTTTCAGCAGTAGATTTCTATTGGCTTTTTCGAATTGAATATTTGTCAGTATTCAAGTCTAGTATCAAATCAAATTCATTTATATATTAAGATGGACTAGGGGGTTGGTTTCATCTGATATGTACTTCAGCCATTAGGCTTACTTTAGTCTGCAGCTCAATCCACATCCAGTTTCTACAAGATCTCACAAAGAATGCACCAGCTCTGTAAGTTCTGATATCCTCAAGGTGGGCATAGAAGGGTTACCTACTCCTACAGAATAAGGGTAAAGAGACAAGGATAAAAGAGGAAAATAATGAGAAAGGACAATCTATCCTGGGAGGAATCTTAGTATGAGACAAACAACCACCCACAGAATAGATCAAGGCTCCTTATTGCTAGTAGAAACCATCCTTCCCAAAATTCCTTAAGCTGAGACATTTTTACCCAGGAGAGTTCCAGAACAAGATGTTATGCTATTTACCAAGTTGCCAAAAAAGTTCAACCTGCTTCCTGAGGGAGTTATGAATCAACCCTCCTGATTCAGGTAGGATATAACACTTGAGCAATGGATTTTTATTGCAGCACATCTGGTTGATGAGTCACTAGATCTGCGCAAGCACAGCTGAATCCTACTCCAATATACTCACCTGATTTCACCAACTCACCACACAAGGAGGTGAGTAACTGAGTACTCGGATCTGAAGTCAACTTGGAACTACTTGACACAGTATAAAAATGTAAGTTTGGCCTGTAGAATCAGAAAGCAGAGGGTGCTGTCTATAAACTAAGACTGGATAATGAGACAATACAGAGACTATCCTTAAGAGGAAAGTGCAACTTTCATGTCTGGTCTTTGGCCTAAATGATCAGAGCCACCACTATCCCTACACACGTAAACCTCATTCAGTTGACAGGATTTAATGTCATCTCTGCATTACTGGGGAGTAATAGAATCTGAATCAGAGTCTGTTGCATTGAATCTCTAACCAATTTTCCACCTGTATGTCTACAGCCAAGCCACATGCTTCCTGAATGTATCCCTTATGATCATCCCTTACTGATCAACAATTTTGAGTTTACCTCTTAAAATATGCTGCAAGAAGCATTTGCTTTTCATCTAGAAATTAGAGAAACAGTTCTTTTGATCTCTAATAGAAACAAACTCACCCATTCTGGAATTATGAGGGATATGGAAGTACCCAACTGAACTATAAACCATTCAATCAGACCCCTATTAGAATATAATGCTTAGTGTGTGCATGTTGATATGCAATCTTAATTTTTTTTGTAGTTTTGTATAAGTGTTTCATATAGGTCTGATAACAATCTGGGAGAAAATAGAAGTAGGCTGGGCTTTTAGAAAAATAATTTTTAATTTTGAACAAGTCTTATAATTTTGTTCATTATATCTGACACGTTTCAGAAACAAGTTTCCATTATCAGAAGTGAATATATCTAATTAAAACGAGTATTGGATGTGTCCAAGATAAGACATTAATAAACTCATACAAAGTACAAAATATAACTGTACAAACTGAGCGCAGTAGACTTATTTTGAACAGGGCACCCCATAATGGCTGCTGCCATTAATGTGTTCAGTTAGATGTAATTATATGTTATATGTAATTTATGCATTTACAAGGTATGGCTATTAAATAAAGAGACTAATGCTGTAAATTATTGTATTTTAAATTTATATATATTTAGTTATTATCCCCTTCAATATATATCCCTTTTTTATCCCTGCAACACTCCATGCGAATTTTCCATTGTTCGAAACAGTGCTGAAGTCTTCTTCTGTGAGCTCTTTTCGTGATGTGTGCCGCTTTTTCTTTCACAGCTTCAATGGTCTGAAATCTTGTTTCTTTTAATACAGATTGACCTTGGGGAACAGATAAAAGTCACATGGTGCAGGTCAGGCGAATAAGGTGGAGGGTCTAATACTGGTATGTTATAATCGGCTAGAAACATCTTGACAGACAATGCAGTGTGAGCCGGTGTGTTGTCCTGATGAAGAACCCATGGGTTCTTTGCATGTTAAAATAGTTATGTAAAAATTTCCTTACGCATTCTTCGTCAATTCTTACAGTTTCAAAAATTGCACAAATAGTTAACCGATGGTCATTTCAGATCAGGTTACCAATTTTTTTCAATATTTTTAAAAGATAAGTTTCAGTAATGGTTTTTCCAAGTTTCATATGAAATTTTGTGACAATTCTTTGTTAAATACTTATCATTTTTTTGGCAAAACAAAAAAACAGATGTTATCCAAATAAAGGCCACAGCCAGGCTAATATGTCTACAGAAATTGGAGTGGCAACAATTGAAAGAGAAGGCTTCATGCTACCCAGCTGTCGGTTGTGTGAATTTGGTGCATACACAGTTCTTCTGTAGCAGTATTAGTCTAATTATTTAATAGCCACATCTCTTATTAGCGTTTTTCATTTATATATTCTAATATAATGAATTAAATATTTTTATATTTTGTAATTGGGAATTTATTCCCTAAACATGCCATTACACAAAGAACAATGTTGGAAGAAGGTTTTAAAGTAGGTGTTTATAAATTTTACAAATCCAGAAAGGATTGATGAATTCAACAGGTAAAATATCAATTATCCTCTTCAAATTTATTGCTGCTAAAACTTTTACAGATGTACCAAATCATTCACACAAGATTTATTTATACCATACATTGTATTCATAATCATACTTTCTAACTAAATGATTAATATTAAAAAAATAAAATAAAAATGAATTACTGTATTCTGTTTGTGGACAGTTTCTTACCTGTATATATCTTGAATAAGATTCAATTTTGGAAGAATGGTGAATGGAGTTAGTAAGAATCATTTTTGGTGAAGGGACCCACTCAAACTCAGCAGAGATTTAATATATCATATTGATTTATTCTTTAAATGAATATTTCATTATTTTGATACATATTAAATTTTGAATGTTTGAATTAATGTAATAATACAGCTGTGCAAATAAAGGTTCAGAAAAAATATAAAATGGTGTATTATAGATATATTATTACAGATATTATTATATATATATTATAACATATATAATATGTTTGTACTATGTATAAAGATTTATTCATAAAGAATTTGTTTAAAAAATTTCATTAGCTGTAGTAAATGAAAATACATTAAAAATACTCTAGGTTTTGAATTGTATAAATTAAGAGGGAGTGTTAAATATAAATCAATTTAAGTTTCATGTTCCCATTGTGTAGATGTTGTAACAAGTTATTGAGCTCTGAATCATTACTGATCTCCATGGCAGAGTGGTAGTGTGTCAGCCTTTCATCCAGAGATCCCAGGTTCAAATTACAGTCAGCCATAGAAAATTTCACGCAATATAAGATCTATTTATAATTCATCAAGTAACTGTGAGAGTGTAAACTTATTGTTACTATGTAAATAAATAAATAATGTTGAATGTACAGACACATTATTTGTTCTTTGTATGTAGATATAATGCTAATGTTTTTTTACATATTTTTTTATATTTATCAGTATGTTATTAATATGTCTTGAAGCAGTTTCAGGTTGGTAATATGTCAAAATTAAAATACTTAATCATTATCATGTTACATTGTCTATTTAAAATGTTTAAATCATTCTTTGTTTTTATTAAAGAAAAATATCATAATTGACCTTCATTATTTTATACTTACTTTAAGTATTACTATCATATATATACCATATTACATCAAATTTAAATGAAATTTCAATAATGATTTTTTACTTAAAACATGGTTTATCTAAAATTAGATGTCAATTTTTAAATTCCCTTAAAAAAATTATCAAATTATAACTGAAACTTATGGAAAGGCAATAAATGGTTGAAGATTTTTTGGGCGCTTTTCAATATATATGTTGTATTATAAAAAGTATTTTATGGGGATGATAATCGTTTGCAAGAAAACAAAAAAACTTTTTCTGGACTACAGAAGGACATCTAGAAATATATACTGTCATTTTAACTTATTTTGAAGCTCTTTGATAAAGGTTACCAGTGACATGAGAAAAGATAATGTTAAGGGTAAAGAGATTAAAAGAAACAATGATATTTATTCAAGGCCAGCTACATATGATGTGATAAATTATGAAAATTGTTAAAGCATAGAATGATGGCAGTGGTGTAAAATATTATCTTCCAGTTATAAAGATAAATTACTTATCAATATTACGTTTGATTGAAAAAATTCTGTCTTAGCCAAATCAGCAGTGGTGAAGAATATACTTCTCAATATATGTAGAAAATAATATGGGTAAAATCAGTTAACAAGTAGAATAACTAGTTATGAGAAATTAATAATTAACATATTGCTAAGTGTGTAACTGCTGATAGAAATAAATTATTGCCTTTTGAAGTCCTGAATAAAAAGATAGCAAAGAAAATACCAAAGAAAAATTTTCAGATGGTTTAACTGTTCATGCCCAAAAAAACAATGATAAAAGCACAATTAATTCAAGATTTGTTACAATATATGTGGGAGCAAGGACATAATGAATTTCATCAATAAAACAGTGGTGGACACTTTTCATGCCACCTGACTGACAATGTTAAGTAAATACAGAAAAATGGAAAATGTGACTCATCGTAATTCCTGCAGGTATGATCAGCTGACTTCAGCCTGCAGATATCAAAGTAATCAAATTATTTTAGAAAAAGATCAAATTTAAGCGTAGAAGAATTAGTGTTTGTGTAACAGTGATTTTCCATAATAGTGGTTGTTTACAGCTATTTGCTTTTATGGCAAATTAAAAGGAGCACTGGCAGTGAAGTTCATAGAATGGATTATGAGATCATGGAGAAAATTACATCCAGTAATCATTAAAATTCCATTCTTGAAATGCTGATTGATCACAAATGAACCTCATTTGAATCTGATGTGGCAGCAATTCTGACAGCGAAAAACAAAGGATAAAAATAAAAATGATTAAGAAAGCATTAATTTTTCTTTTTTAATTGAAATAAATGATGCTGTTAAATTTCTTTTTAAACTGATAAATTTATAAAATTAAATTTACATTAGTTTAGTATTATTGAAATTAAATTGTTTTCACTTTATTTATCGTATATTCAATTTAAAAAAATTTATACATTTGTAATGTTTCATTTTGCGTGCAAATTATTTTTTCCCCAAAAAACCTTTCTGAAGTACAGAATGTGTCTTAAATTGAAATGGTAATAAAAATTAAAAGCTTGCTGAATACTGACAACACAACAACACATTGTTTTTAATAAAAAAAGAAAAATTATATGGAGATTTAGAAAATATTAATATCATAGTATGATTGAACAACATTAAGCTTCATAATATTTTAGAGGTTGGAAATAAATTTTTCCTTCAAACATTGATGTACGTTTGTATAATTAAGCAATATGATAATTATGATTAAAACTTAAGAATGGAATCTTGGACATGGTAATTTTTCTAAATAACTGATGGATTTTTAATATCTGTTGAAATGTATGTTGTTATTTCAGGTTCATTAAATGTTTACATTGGAAGAGAAATTGTGCTTAGTGAGTCTGGAAATCATGGAAATCGTTGGATTAAAGCTATTATTCCTATTAACTCTACATCACCATTTCAGGTAAGTATTTAATTTACTTTTTTGGTTTAATTTTGTGTAGATTTAGAATGTGAGGATGTATCGATCAATAAATCAATATATCTTGTCTTTTCTAAATATAATGCTCTGATTCTATTAAATACACAGAGTGATTGATGTAGTGTTACAGAGGCTTCTGAGCCTATTCTACTAATGAAAAAAGTACATTTATACTTGTTCCAGCCAATGTAAGAGCTGTGACGTCACAAGCAGACTGTGTATTACTACTCAGCCTGAAAACATGAACTGCATGTATCAAATTGAAGTATTACTTATTACGTATTGTACGCGGTGATAACTATCTTATTTACATTTACTAATCAGCAATACGTAATTATTTTATAACCTTTATTTTAAATTATTAATTTTTAATAATAAACAAAAGCTTACTTGAATTTTCTTCATGCATCTAATTCAAACTTCTAGCAAGTTCACCATCCTCGCTATTAATCAGTATCACTGTCACTTTCATTTTCACTTTTGTTATCAGAGGCTGCATGTATAATATAACGTTCTGTTCATTTATCTATCAGTGGTTCCAGTTTTTCATTCTCTTTCAATATTTTTTTACTTTAACACAATAGGGTTTCCAGTCATCTTCATTTATAGAATTAATTTTCTCCATAGTTAATTTTTCAACATTTGTGAAAAAAAATGTTGTATAATAACTCGCCACATGTCTTTTTACAGATGACCATACCATCTTGATCAGATTCAAATCAGGATGGTGTGGTGGGAGTGTAAGAATGCGATGCCAATGTTTGTTCAAAAGTTCATCCAAGTGATATTTTTTTACTTTAGTTTTATGTAACTTTACTAATTCTTATAACTGTGGTTTTAGCATTTTTGAACGATACACAATATGGGTTTTCTCCAACCAATCGGTTGTATCTTTCCTTCTGGAGTTAGAATTTGGCGCTTTATCAATACCTTTATTGTGATGAAGGGCATTATCAACAACTACTACTGACATTGGTGGAAGATTTGGAATCAATTTTTCACGTATCCATTTCATGAAATGTCTGTATTCATGTTGTCATTGTAGTCACCACTTCTCGAACTGGTTTTCCAAGTTAGTAATGCATTCAGAATAAAACTGATTTCTCCTCCAGCATCTAACTGCATGTAACTGTTTAATTACTATTAAACAGTCACCTTTATTAATCAGCATGTGAAGTTCCCCAACAATACCATCAGACCATGACTTTGTCAAACAGTGCAAACTTAAAACATATGTTTCATCCAAATAAACAATTGCAGCATTGCTTTGTCTGTACTTAGCCATTGCCTATAAATATTCAATTCTCTTCCACCTGATATCGGATTTCTCAATTAAACGTTTTCTGTTATTTTCAGTTTTGCGCCATTTGAAACCTAACTCTTTCAAAATAACAGATAAAGTCAATTCACTGCCTTTAAAATCAATAGATGACTGAAGTTCTTGCCCTATTTTTTTAAAGCAGGTAATTCATTCTTCTTTGAATGAATTCATTAACTGTTCTTTTAACTACACCTAAATCAAAACTGTCCAGTCCACTGACAAGTTTCAAATGTTGTTTATACTTTTTTGGCATGGTAAAAGAACACAATTGTGATGTTGATTGAAGAATCATATCTTTTCTCTTCTGAGTTTTGAACCTATGTTCTTGATATCCCACGAGCAGCAGCAGTTCTTTCTTTGCATTTTTGAATGCCAATTATGTGTTTGTCATAAGTTAATTTACCTAATTTTAGAGCTTCTTTTTTCATAAAATCATAAATTATTGATAATTTTGTGTGCTTGACTCTTAAGTTTTTTTCTTAACTATGGGTTTAAATTCTGCCATAACAAACCGCACTAATAACACACAAACAAAAATACAACAAAAAAATAGTATATTACAAAAAATTTATGAAAAACAATGAGTAATTATAAAATAATATGATCGCACAAAAACGCTATCCGGATATCTTCACTGAACACAATATAAACTATACTAAAGTTTATTTCTTTAAACACGTTGTGACTACGAATGACAGATCTAAATATAATCGTGATGATAGTCATAATTTCTAACTGCATGTATAAATTTTTATAGGCCTCTACATAATACCAATCAGAGCATTAGTCATTGGTTAAGGAATTGTTATTACTTACAAGATTTTGTCATTAAGCATTTTTATACATGTAATCAACTCAAGTGGAAAGAATTGATCCCACAAAAACATAAATATATTGTTTGGGTGTCTGTATTGTTTGTAAGTAGAAAAATGAAATAAAAATAATAATTGCATGCAAAAATAATATTTCAGAAAACAGTAATATAATGAGATGCCAGCACGTGATGTTACAAGCTCATAGATTTGCTGGGGCAACTATACATGTGTCTGGAAACACTCATTTAGCTAGTTACAGCTAGCAAAAGATTTCACCCTGATTCCTGGGCAAAAAAGGAAATAAAACATACTGGATATCTAGGGAGTTTAATTAAGGAGTTTTTGACCTTGAAAATTGAATAAAATAGGTTCCATAACCATATCTCCAGTAGTTTTCATAATATCGAAGTAAAACATTAAAATTTGTTGTCTAAAAATACTTTTTTCACATTTGTAATACAAAAACTTTGTTAAATTATTAATAAATGCATGGAATTTATTATTAAAACTTGTAGAGAATTTAATTCTGAGAAAATTTATGAAAACTAGTCCATTAAGAAACAGATACAAGTTCAAGAAATTTGATTTTATAACTAACACCAAATGAAAATGAAGGGATTACATGTTTTTGCTTTGTTTACAAAGTGCAATGATATAAAAAATAGTGTTGTAATAAACATAAAAATAAAATTATAGATTAATAAAATAAAAAAACCAGTACTAATGTTATTCAGACAAAGTTTGTGTATCTTTCTTGAATTCACTGTCATATTGCAAATTTAAGAAATTATGATTTTATAAGTTGGCAACAGAAATCAGCTGATCAACAATGCATTTTATGTTGTGTCCTCAGTGCATTGCATGTTCTGCATACTGCTGTGATCACCATACTAAAAGTGTGCTGTGTGCACACTTTTGACCACCAAGATCATCATATAACACTAATATTTTCGCATGTGAAGTTTGATGAAAAGTATTGTATACAAAAGTATTGTATACACATGAGGAATTGGTTGGCCAAATTACAGATGCTGCCGTATAAATTTAGGAAATTTGTGCAGGATTGCGGAGAGCAATGCTAGCAATCTGAAAGTGTGCAGCCAAATGTATTAAAGTAGGATAGATTTTTGAAAATTTACTTAAAACTTAAAAACTTAAAACTTAAAACTTGTTTAGATGTATTAATTACATTTTTATTTTTTTAACATTGTATCAATTGCATATTAATTTCATTTTATGTAGTTGATAACATTAAAAATTTTTCATGCAGTAAGTGATTTGTAATAAAATCAAGTTTCCTCAACTTTTATCCATTTTTTATTGGGGCTATTTTACATCAATTTTCTCATAATTACAGTTTCTACAAGGTTTGTTTATAGATTTTATGCATTTGTTAGTCATTTAACAAAGTTTTTTATTACAAATGTAGAAACTTGTTTTTAGATAAGAAATTTTCCTTTTTTACTGATAATATGAAAACTACTGGAGATATGGTTCTGGAACTTATTTTATCCAATTTTCCAGGTCAAAAACCATAGAAACTAACAAGTTTACTCCTTAATTTGGGTTCCTAGAATTTCAGTATGGTTTATTTCACTGTTCCCAAGAATCAAGGTAAAATCTTTCGCTAGCTGTAACTCGTTAAGAGTCCACACCCTTGTTTATATGAACGTTTTTCATTATTTTCGCTAGTAGAATGTACTCATAAAGCACCCAGTACACTATGTAAATCATAAATGTGTTATACTTTTTTTTTGTCATCAGTCATTTGACTGGTTTGATGCAGCTCTCCAAGATTCCCTATCTAGTGCTAGTCGTTTCATTTCGGTATACCCCCTACATGCTACATCCATAACAATTTGTTTTACATATTCCAAATGTTGCATGCCTGCACAGTTTTTTCCTTCTACCTGTCCCTCCAACATTAAAGCGACTATTCCAGGATTATTACTGTTGCTGTTTGGTTCCTGTAAATGTTAGCAATTGTTCTTCAATCTCTGTATTTGAACCCTAATTTTTAAAAAATGCTGAACATTTTATTCCAGTCTACATTATCGAATGTCTTTTCTAGGTCTATAAATGCCAAGTATGTTGGTTTGTTTTTCCACAATCTTTCTTCTACTACTAATTTGAGCCCTAAGTTTGCTTCTTTTGTCTGTATATTTTTTCTGAAACGAAATTGTCTTCTAACACTTCTTCCACTCTTCTCTCAATTCTTCTGTACAGAATTCTAGTTAAGATTTTTGATGCATGGTTTTTTTATTCATCTCTCTTTCCACTTCTGAACTTTTCTTTAATCCACTCTTCTTTCGCTAGTTTGCACTTCCTGTTTATAGCATTAATTGTGAATAGTTCCTTTTACTTTCTTCATCACTAGCATTCTTATATTTTCTATGTTCTTCCATCAGCTGCAATATATCATCTGAAATCCAAGGTTTTCTACCAGTTCTCTTTGATCTGCGTATGTTTGCTTCTGCTAATTTAAGAATTTCCTTTTTAACATTCTCCCATTCTTCTTCTGCATGTTCTTCCTTATCTATTTTACTCAGACCTCTTGTGATGTCTTTCTCAAAAATCTTCTTTACCTCCTCTTCCTCAAGCTTCGCTAAATTCCACCGATTCATCTGACATCTTTTCTTCAGGTTTTTAAACCCAAATCTACACTTCATTATCACTAAATTATGGTCGCTATCAATGTCTGCTCCAGGGTAAGTTTTGCATTCGACGAGTTGATTTCTAAATCTTTGCTTAACTATGATGTAATATATGTGATACCTTGCAGTATCACTTGGCTTTTTCCATTTGTATATTCTTCTATTATGATTTTTAAACTGGGTGTTGGCAGTTACTAAATTATACTTTGTACTTCAGTGCATACTAAATTATAGTCGGTCCCCTCTTTCATTCCTTTTGCCCAGCCTGTATTCACCCACTTTATTTCCTTCCTTGCCTTTTCCAGTGCTTGCATTCCAATCTCCAACTATTATTAAATTTTTATCTCCTTTTATGTGTTGTTTAATGAGGTACTAGTATGATATCTGTACTATTTAATCTCTTGCAAATCATGAAGATAATGAAAGGCACCCAATCATTAAATTTTAAAATATTCTTGACCATGATGATTCAATATTAGATTCTATATTCTAAAAATTGCAGGTTGAACAGAAATATCTAAATCTATATTTCCAGTTTTCTGTTTTATATTCTTATAATTCATATAGTTTAATTTTTTTTATATTAGTTTTTTATTTATTTATTTTTTGTACTATACTATCTAAAACATTAAAAAATGCTTAATAATTTAATTAAAATTTAAGTGTAATATACTATTTTACATCCAGGATCTTTAGATTTCTGTTTGTGTAAAAATATAATGTATATGCTAAAAATATGCTGTGAGTGACAAGATAGTAATTAAATTTAGCAGATGAATAAGTTTTAAGGACATACTGTTTGTAATTTCGTAGTGTTGGATTGTATTTTCCATCCAATTGAAGATCAGGATCAAAGAGTCAATTATTAGGATTTGTGCTTTGTTCCAATATTATTTATTTAATAAGCAAAACATATTAAAATAACATATCATTCATTCCATCATCAAAGATAAATTTCTGTGTAATGAACCATTCTGTTGTGATTTAAGTGATTAATAAATAATGAATATTTTTTTGATATGAACACTAATAATTTCTAGAATTTGTGGATTACACAAAAAATTAAAACGTTTATCTCTTTGAGAACTGGCTGCATTTTATCACTGTCATACCTTTACAGTACTTCCATCTACTTAAAACTATTTTCTCTGTTTATGAATATTTCCACTTCTTGTAAATATGTTAACTAATGAAATAGACAGAATAGAATCAAAAATTTTTTTGGCTCCATTATTATTCAATGTGTGACAAAAAGATAACAACTTTCTATTATTTTTTAATGTGTGCAAAGGATGCCATTGATTTTGAACAGTTAGAATGTGATATTACCTATCTGTCATTGTTTAACGTGTTAGTACTACTATGGTTATACAAATTTATGTTAATCATGAGTTTGAATCGTCAAAAAAAAAGCTTGTGTGTACTTACATACCCACGTAAGAAGTTAGTTATACTTCTTTGGAAGTGAATAAAAAAAGAATTTTTTTATGCATTCAAACAAATTTGAACAGAGTCAAACAATTGATTTATGACATTAAATACCATGAATAAAAGTTTGAATAAATAACACTTAAATTAAATAATATTTATTTTATACAGCTTAAAAAGTATTGAAGCATTTGTTGTCATATAAAACAAAATTCATAGAATATATTTTGATTAGTTTAGTTCCATTAATTCTTCAGATGATGATTGAATAGGCATGAGGGTTATCAGCAGCTTATGATATGAAAAATATGATACAGATAGCTTTATTTTATAATAGTGTATTTTATCAAAAATTCTGTTTTTTTGTAAATTTAAAATTATTTATGGAAAATCAAGAATTTATCTGATGTGCTATTTTCTGTGTTATTAAAAAATATAATTTTACTCAAAAAATAATTACGTAAATATAACCTCAAATCCTGATACACAATTTAAGAAAATAAATATTTATATATATGTTGCAATATAAATAAAGTTTTATGAATATGAACAATAATTCATAGTTTAAAATATCCATCTACAAAAATCCGTATATATAAATATATATTTATTATGACTCAATATCTGTTATGTTTACAACGTGTGCTAATCAATTAACTACATTGACGACTGACTGAATTAGACACTACACGCATGAGTATGTAAACTGATCCACTTGGGCCTGTGCAAATCTTCATAGTGTGTTACATCGGCGTGTGCAACTTCTGTAACTTGCTGAAAATACACTCTGATCAGTTTCTCCTAACGCGCCAAAAAAAGTATAACTTCAGTAAAAAAATGAAATAAAGAAGTCTAAATCGGTAACTAAAACAGATTTTTAAGTTTTTATTGCATTTTTATCATTATAATTTAATTTACATTTTTATTGTTTTAAGATTATATTTTTAAATTTATGAATTTAAGTATTTAATTTTTTATAGATAATTATAGAGGGCATTCGAGGTACTGGGTATGCTGGAGATATTGCAATTGATGATTTAAAATTATCAGAAGGTTTAGATTGCCTAGTAGGACAATCAAATATAACCGGTAAGAAACTTTCAGTAAAACTGTTATATTTCATAGGTTATTTTAGTAAATAGTTTGTAACTATTATGGTCTCTGATTTTTAATGTGTATGTACTTTAATTAAAAGAAAAAATGTATTTTATCTTTTTTTAAATTTATCTTCTTTTTACAGAATTAACTTTACCTGGCAGTTGCAGTGGAAGGTGTAATGATAATTCAACAACTGATATTGATTCTTGTTATTGCCACGAAGAATGCCATTTAAATGGAACTTGTTGTGCTGATTTTTTGCAATCCTGTGGCTTAGGTATGTAATTTTTTTATTGTTACTTAAAATACACAATAATGATTCAAATTGACTATATAGATCGGTGGTTTACACATACTTGTTTTTTGCTGATTCATTTTAATTAATATGGTGGTAACTGAAAGCCACTGGCGGCATGCCTTGAGAATACATTTCATTATAAATTATGAGGAAAGTTGGCAGCTCTCATTTATTTTTCATAATTAAAAATATGCATATCTTAACAAATATATTTTTATCAGATGTAAAAAAGCGGTTCTTAAAATGTATTGCCTATAAACAACAGATAAAGATAAAAAAAACCTTTTTTTTTTAATAAAGAGCGTATGATTATAATTTTTCTTCTTTATGCACACATCTCTTACCAAAGATTGAAAACCATCTGGCCAAATACAACTTTGCAGATGACTAGAATATACAGCCAGTTGATCCAGAAAGCAAATCCCTTTAATTCTTCAACCATGTAATTCTCTCTCAACCTAGATTCTGGATCGCTATGATTTTACCTTGAAATATGAGACATGGTAGCCTCTCCATGACTCCAGATGTCTAACTATATGTGCAGAGTTCCTCAGCTTTTTCCTCTTAATAATTTTAACTATCCTTATCCTGTGGTAGTCCAGCGTTCTGAATATATCCTCATTGTAAACCTTATTTCTCCAGCTAATGTTGAGCAATCATTGATAGATCCATACCTCAAACGCCTTAATTTTTATCACTGACGTTTCTAATAAAATCAAAGACTCAAAATCATTCACTAACATAGAGTAGGTATAGTAGGTCTTATCATTCTTTTCCTAAACTTATGTTTTGGCTTCATAGAGCCAATTCCAATTCCTCATTCTCATAAAAGCTGATATGACTTTTTATAATTCCTTGAAAGAATAATTACTTGAAAGTGCTCCTAATCGGAATACAAGCAGTGTCTAAAATTTATAAGATTTGATACATACTAGTCCAAGAGGAATGTTACCAATGAAAAGGTCATTAGCATGGATCCTACGTCTACTTACTACCATATATTTCATCTTAATGTTCAGTTGTAATCTATGGCTTTTATATATATATGTATATATATATTCTACAAGGGTGGTTCAGAAGGTAACTGTCGTTTGGCTATAAATAAAATGCCTACATAGATAAAAATATTTTATTATATATAGCTTAAAACTACAGCTTTTAACTGGTTTTTAAATTCAAGCATTTGTCATAGTGTTTCACTAAATTTTCAAATACCTTCTCCATAAAATTCAGCCACCTGGGCACCTAGCCAACCTTTCATGCCATTTTGAAGTTTGTAAAATCATCAAAGTTCTGTGACACTAGCAGCTACTTCAGCAATCTACTGTGAAACTTTGAAGACATTCAGAACAAATGTTGCAGTATGCTATCATCTGGTGTTACTTTTTTGCATGACAAAGCTTTTGTCACAGTGCTCGAAAAACTCAAGAACTTCTGAATCAATTCCAAAGGGACATTTTTTGTCATCCCCTTACAGCCCAGACTTGGCACTGAGTGATTTTCATCTCTTCATTCACATGAAGAATTGGGTTGCGTCACAGCACTTCGATGACGAAGACAAACTTCAAAATGTCATAAAATGATGGCTACATACCCAGGCAGCTGAATTTTATGAAGAAGGTATTTGTAAATTAGTGTAATGCTATGACCAATGCTAGAATTTAAATGGCGACTATGTTGAAAAGTAGTGGAAAGCTCTGGTTTTAAGTTGTATATATTAAAGTATTTTTATCTATACAAGTTTTTTATTTACAGCCAAACAGAAGTTACTTTCCGAACCGCCCTCATATTTTCAAAGAGATATTCAAAAGTTAATGTAAGATATTAATTAAATATACTAAATAAAGGAATTGGAATTTACAGAAGAAACTAAATTATTTTAAATGTTAGAACAAAATAAAAATATTTTAATTAAAGAGGGTGAATGCCATCCACTTTGCAACAAATTTTTACCAAGTTACTGTTATCAGAATCATCATCATAATCATTACTCTCACTTTTAATATTTTCTTGTAATGAAATAATAAATAATTTCACAGTATTGTCAATAACGTGTTCTTGTCACACATATTCAGCTTCTGCTGCCTTAACTTTATCACAATACACTTTCCAATTTTTTTAATTCCTTGCTATTTATCCTATTTATTAATAACTTGCTATTTATCCTTTAACTTCTGACCAAACCATCTCAATAAGATTTAAATTTGGGTGGTATGGAGATAGTCGGGGAACGTCATGCCCTTCTTTTTTGTAAAAGATCGTCAAACACATAGGTAGTAAATTTTTCCTGTTTGCTTTTACTAATATGTACAGTTTTGGTTTCAGCATCAAGGAAGAATGAGAAACAGAATACTTTTGCAACTGCTTTATCATATCTTCTTTTCTTACACTGGAAACTGGTGATTTTTCTAAAACGGCATTGTGATAGGGTGCATTGTCAGAAATTATCAATTATCAGGAAGGTTTGGAATTAATATCTCTTCTGTCCATTTTAAGTAATTTTCTTCTTCATTTGACCTCTGTAATCGCCACTTTTTAAAATTGCTTACCAAGTTAGTAAGGTGTTTGGTATAAAACCCATTTCTCCTCTGGTGTGCATTCTAATAAGTCTCCTGCTTTTTGAAATAGGAACTTTCAGCCTATCATCTGAATCACTACACCACAATTTATTTGTAATACGAGATATTATATATATGATACATTGAGGTACATAAATGGCTTAATTTCATTTCTAAATTTTTTTACAGCAGTAAGATACTGAATACATTAAAACTTTATATCATGTCACTTAGTGAGAACCTTCCTGTTAGTTTTGGTTTTTTCTCCACCTGTAGCCTAATTCTATTATAATTTTTCTTAAACTCATCTACTTTCATGTGTAACCAATGACATCTTAAGCGCTAACATTATATTTTTTAATGTTAGCAGTTGTTTATGGATCTTTTAGAATTCATTTATAATCCGTATCACCACACACTTGTCAAAGTCATCTAGTCCTTTGTAACGTTTTCACAGGGTTTATATTTTATTGGAGTAGAGAAAGAAATCTTCTCTGAATTTCGGCTAATTTTTCTAGCAACCTCTTTTTCTCTTTTCTCACTCTTTGGACTTGGGATGCAACACTAATGGAGTTAGGATTGAGTTTACTCGTAATTATAAAACGTTAAAAATACACAACTGATTATATAATGTTACTATCTCTTCTCAATTAAAACTCGAATAAAAAGAAACGAAATCTGTGTAAAATCTTTTCTTACAAGATCAGCAAATGAAGAATAACTAGTTAATTTTACTTAAGCATTCAATAACGTAGGCTTATGGGTAATTATTTATTTTTATGTTGGTCTGGCTGTATTTGAAAACTGAGCACATTGCAAAAAATATTGCGATATTGTTTCTTGACATGATTATAAAAAAGGTGATACATTTCCTAAGTTATAATTTTTGGCTTGTCCGTGTTTATTTTTTTGATAAATAAAATCAAAATAAATTATAAACTTGTTTGTATACATGAGAATTATATTGTTAGTTAATTTAACATTTAGTGTTTGTCTGCTGACATAATTATAATACTTGTTGAGAATAGCTTTTTATAACATTTAAAAATATACCATAACATTTCTTTTCATGGCAAAATACTTAATCATTTATAACATAAATAACAGAATTAAAAAATATTTAAAAGTAATAATAGCATCCAGTAACATAAAATAATAAGTTGTATTCACATGAAAGCAATTTTCTTCTGGATGTGAAAATGAATGTTTTCAGTTTGGATAACAGGCATCATACAAGCTATTAAGATTCATTTAGCACTATAATTTCAAAACTGCTTTGTACATTGTTATTTATGGTAAAGCAGAATGCAACTCTAAACCATGAAGTCTAAGGTTTACCTTCACATATAAAAACCTTATAATTATTAAATGTGTGTACCATTGCTTCCACCCAAGTAGAAGAAGATCGTGGATACCAGTGTTCTATGGTGGTTGGGTTTCAATTAATTACACATTTCAGGATTGGTCGATCTTAAACTATACAAGATTACATTTATACGTACATCTTCATTCATCCTCTGAAGTAATACCTTATGGTGGTTCTGGAGGCTAAACAAAAAAAGAAAGTAAAAGTAGAGGAAATATTTTAATAAACATTTTTATTTTGAATGGCAATTCTTTTTTTAAAGAATGTCTTCTGCTTTTACTTCAAAGTCCCTGTTCAAAGTGGGATTATTTATTTTTGTTACTAGATAATTAATAATTAAGTAAATTACTGAACAATTAATCCAACTAACTAGCTTATGGAGAAGCCTGTATTCCCAATAAGGAGTATGTACTTGTTTATACAACATTCTGTTGATTCATGTGCAAAATATATGTAGAGTACCAGATACCTTGGGCAGTTGTTAACTTTAGAAGTGTGAGGATAACCTTAAGCTCTGTGTCATTCAATAGAGGTTTTGACTCTGAGACATTGATGATTCTTACTGGTTAGGACAAAGGTATAACTTCAAACCTGATGATGGTTATGTTCTAACTTGATCACCTAATGTTTTAATGTAGATTTTTTGTTTTGTCTTTTGCCAGTAACAGGCTTGACATAATTTTTTATACCACAAATGGCACTGATGGGTTCAATTTTGGGCAAATGCTCCTGTTTGGTTGTTTTCTGTGGAGTTTCTATGCCTTACATGGCAAGACAATGTAACAGGGGAAGTGTCATTGTTCCTAAACCCCTCATAAATTTGCCCAACAAAAACCTGTTACTATTGCTGTAGCACTGTTTTTCACTCACCTCTTGTGAGGGCACGATCATTCTACATTGGAGTTTGATTTGCAACTGGATTATGTGTATCATCATATAGTCTTGTTCTGGTGCCCATGGAAAAATGTGGTCTACAACAGTATATTTTGTAATCCTCCAAGATGTCAGAAAGTTAATATTAATTATTAAAGAGTAAATGCATTTAACCATAGGCAACTGATTGTGGTGCTGCAGTTAGGGCTTAGTGCTGGCACATCCCTAATAAATTTCAATAGAGTAATTATGGATCATATCTTCCTCATTACATGAAGATTCATAAGGCTGTGCTTTATTCATATAAGTAATGTGTGTTAAATAGTCACATTTTCTTATTTATAATGTATTCACTATAACATCATTATGTACTAACATTGGTTTTTAAAACCTATGTATAATTCTTTAGTGATCTTAAAAATAGAAGGTTGCAGGATTAAAATGAGGTATTTAGGTTCTATTCAAAGAATGAAAAATGCAGTTCATTCTTCAAGTAGGCACTGAATTTTTACATGCATTCATGCAAGCTGCTCATGTAATTTTAACATATCCATCATGCAAAAGCACAGAGTATCATGACCAGAAAGTCAAAATTAAAACAGTTATGAAAACAGTTATATTGTTATTATATCCTTATTTGTTTTTCAAATTTCTTTGAGTCATCAAATAACTATCATTCTTCTTTAATTTAATTGTTTGTAATACATGAAGTAGTGGTAGTTAATTTTTAACTTGTGAATGAAAACTATGAAACTGACTAGACTTACCTTGCTGATAAAGATAAAAATTTCATGCAGAATGTTTTTTTGTTTTGCTAATTGCATTTTTTTCATTTGTTTGTAGCTTTAAGACAATTTGAATGTAAATTATTACATAATTATATTAGTATGCCTTATGGTTTGTGAATTTAATTTGCATGATTTTTAAAAATATTATTTTTTTAATACAAGAAGTAGGATGACTATATAATCTTTGATTATCTTTGTCAGAACTATTAAGTAGAGGTCAGTCAAATGTAACATAGTAGAGTAAAACCCCATTTATCAAAATTTAATAGTAGTAGGACTTTTATCAGATTAGTGACATTAATTTCTACTATATACATTAAGTCCTTTAACAATTTAAGATGTAGAACATTTTTCTAAGTACATGATTTTATTCAACAACTAGTAGTATGCACAGGTTACTAACATGTGTCTAAATTTAAATATGGGAATAATACAGCTTGCAATATTATTAAAACATTTCAAATTGGAAAAAACATGTAATTCTCATAACAAATGTTAAAAAAGCTGACAACACATTTTTGGATTTTTTCTTTACACAGCTTTTTTCTGATGCACGGATTACACACTCAACTTATTTATCTTACAAATAAGACTTATTTCACTTACAAATATTTATCATTTTATTTAAATATAATATTTTTTGTTTATTTAATTCAATGAATACTAAAGCATGTGTGCATACTGTATTTCATTTGCGCGGGTGTGACAGTACCAGCAGCCACTTTAAATATTATTCATTTATTTAATTTTACCACTCACATGTGACATCACAACATAGCAGATAACTACAGCAGCTGTACATCAATGGTACACTAGTGCTTCTTGTGGTGAGAGGGGCTACTATTGACGCATTTTATCCACTTAGCCACTAGTTTATTTAGAGTTTTTTTTGGGGTGGGGGTGCAAATTTGCAAATTTTTTTGGAAATATTATTTTTTAATTGTTAACAAATGTGCCTAAGAAAGACCTTAATTAGACAAAATCTCAAGATACTGAGGGTGACCTTGCTCTACAACCTCACCTCCCTGACCTTTTAAGTTGAAAATTTAATGGCATCAATGTCCCATATATAGAAGTAATCTGACCAAGTTTGGTGAAAATTGGTCAAGTAGTTCTGGAGATATAAGGTGATTTAGAGGGTGACACATACATACAAATATCCAAAAATTTCCATATGGTTTTATGGGTTTTTTGGGTTCCTTAGATGTCAAAACGTAAAGATCCGGTGAAAACCGCATATGTCCAAATTCAACTCAAAACAGTACTTTCCCTTCTAAAGCTCTGCTATAGCACTAGACAGGAAAGTAAGCACTATAATTCTGATACTATATTCTATAATTAAGGCAAACAAAATAATCATCTCTTTATGTAATGTGAAAGATTCTAAAAACAAAATAACATTACAAAATGAACATTATAAGAGAAAGGTCAAAATCATTCAGTGTCAAAACACTTGTACACTATATCATTGGTTATAATAAGAAATTAAAAGAAACAATTATAAGTACTGCAATTTGGAACTAAGCTAAATTTTAAAGGAATAAAAAGGTAAAACGTTATTCTTTAATCTTTAATTCATTACCTTGTATAACAGAATGAACATAAAGATATCGGGGTATTTTATCCCCCAATTAATCGCGGAGCCTGGACACCAGTCCAGACACTGCTTCTGGATCTTTCTTATTATCAGGCGGTTATTTAAGTTTTAATGGTAGTTATAAATTTGTTTTTGTTATAAGATAGAGTTGGGAATTGCATTCTAATCTTTTGTTGATTGGTTTTTGAAATGTTATCTCTACTTGGCTTATTCCTTGGGAGATTATCAAGATAATTAATTGATCTTTCTCTCAACATGATTCTCCTTCCAGCCATCCACTGCAGGCCTTATGGTGCTAGTGATTTTTGGTCTAGTAGGAATGTGCCTGGAGCCCTAGTTTTTGGCAGATACAATGCATTCCCTATTCAGAGGGAGTCACATATGCTATCTGTAGGGCAACCTTCTATAATTTATCATCTAAATGTCTGTGTACTTTTTAATTAAATTCTTACTACTCATATAAAAATGAAAATAAAAAATTGTAATCTTTTGATTCTTTTACTAATTACAAATTTTGAATAGCAGACTAATGCCAGCTAACAATGTTTATATATAAATATTTTACTGTTTATAAGTGACACTGAGAATAGTTTAAGGCATAATGTCCAATAAAATGACATTTAATTTTAAAACCATGCATATAAAGAGAAAACTATTTCAAATCAGAGTAAAAGTAAATATGTCACAACATACCTGAAACTGAAAGTACATCAGACAAGACTTAGTAAACTGGATGATAGAAGATGCTACTGATTGTAAAAAAAATTAAATAGCTTACGATCAAAATAAAGATAAATGTTATTTATGAAAATATTACATAAGACTAGTGTAAGTTTTAACTGGGAGAAGTTCAGGGAAATGTGGACAAAATACATTTTGTGGTATAAAAAAGAATTAAAGATATAACTTAATATATAAATATTTTATGCTAATCAGTGCATAGTAATATGTTAAATAGATCTTGTCAAGAATGGGTAGGAGTGCTAGTCCATGCATAAAAATAAGGGATTGAACCAGCATTTCTCTTTACAAATCAAGGAAAGCTGTTGTAAAACCTTAAGCAGAGAGCAGCATAACAAAATATATTTATATATACTGTATATATAAAGAAATGGATTAATTCCATTTTAATGTTTAAAGATTTAAAAACGTACAAAATAATAGTAAAGCAAATGTGTAAAGATACTTGATAAATGAAATTAAAAAAAAAAACACACAACTTAGGCTAATGGAAATTATTAGGGTATATGTATTAATGTACGTATTTAGTGAAGAATAAGTAGAAAATTCAAGGAATTTTCTGTTACTTTTGTTAAATCCTATTATCACATTCTTATGTTCAGATATTAAAAGCTTTTTAAAATAATAGAGAAAACTATCTTTATTATTTTCTTTCTCTGTCACACACACACACACACTCACACACACACACACACACACACACACACACACACACACACACTCACTCTCTCACACACACACACACACACACACACACACACACACACACACACACTCACTCACTCACTCACTCACTCACTCACTCACTCACTCACTCACTCACTCACTCACTCACTCACTCACTCACTCACTCACTCACTCACTCACTCACTCACTCACTCACTCACTCACTCACTCACTCACTCACTCACTCACACACTCACACACACTCACTTACTCTGTACATGTATGAAATATAGTAGTCAGTTAACACATCAAATAAAGCTATGAAATGAATTAATGTGATTTATTTCACTCATGCACATGCATGTGCATACACATACACACTTTTTTCCTCTGCCAACTTCGGTATTTAATTATTTTGTTGTTAATAATATTTTAGATAACCTGGTTTTTTAATTAAATGTTGATAAATGGGTTTTTACATATTAAATGCATTTTAAGATTATGCAACATATTTTTTAGGGTAAATAATTTTAATTGCATATAACTGCGTGAAAATATTAATGATTTTTTACAGTATATTTAAAAATATTATTTATAACTTAATTCATTTTTAATCGTTATGCTTCCAACAGGTTTATCAACATCAAGAACTAAATTAAAAACTGTCAATCCAACCAGTACAACTATTACACTGACTGATCTCATCCAAAACTCAACTTTTGTTCCTAAATTTTCTGTTAATAATTTAACTACTTCCTTTGACTCAAATAAATCAAAGACAACTGGTTATTTAACATTTGTAAGAAACTCTTCTTTAGACAGCAATATTTTATTTATTACTACCACTACACCCATTCCTTTTTATAGCAGTATTTTTAAAGAAAAATTGTTTGGTAAAAATAGTTCTACTGCAACTAATACCACTTTAGTTCCACAGTATATTTTTACTACAGTGAATAATTTTAGAAACATTTCCAACATAGGTTCTACTTCTACAGTTTCTTTTCGTGCACGAGAATATAACCCATATAATGTTTTCACTGAAAGACATAAATTACTAGCTACACCAGGAGATTCAATAACAACTACACCTGTAACATACTACAATTTCACGGTTCGACCATCTAGAACATTTATATCTAGAGAAAAATTTAACTATTTCAATGGTAGTAATCAATCTAATAATTTTTCTTTTACTCATAAATATGTAACAGATATTCTTCATTCCATATCTTTTAATAAAATTATAAATGTTACCACTATTCCTCCTACTTTAAAAACTAACACTGATACATATAAAAGTAAATTAATAGTCCCCAATTACAACAATGTTAAAGAAAGTAATCTTTCACTGATTACTTCATCAACCTTAACGAATCAAACAGAATTTCATACTTTGATTAATCAATTAAATATCAGTAAAAACGATCATAATGTAAAAAATGATTCATTTTATTTTACCACTAATGTAATTGGTTTAAGTTTTAGCAGTACAACAGTTAGATCGGGACTCAATATCAGAAACTTTACAGTAATCAATCCTATAAATAATAATAATTATACAACAATGCATTTTAATAAAACAGGAAGCCTATTACCAGTATTCAAATTTATTGGTACTGCTACTCCGACCATCTACAATACATCAAAAAATATGTTAATAAATAAAAATATTTCTAACAGTTTTGCAACAGTTTTACCAAAAATACTTCCTAAAATTACTAATAAAATGTTACATGTCACTGATGATAATTTTAATGATGTAAAAATACCATTAAAAAAAATGGTTATAAACCCTGATTTCAAAATTATACCTTCATTAAATAAGAGTTCTATTGTCAGTTTTACTAAAACACCTGGTTTTTATGATATTAGACTAAATTCTGTTACAAAAAAACCATTCCTTATGAAAACAGAAAATTCAACACTAGTTTTGCAAGATAATAATGTTGATAGAAATTATAGTTATGTTAAATCTGTTAAAATTAGTTCGATTACTACTAAAATGCCAAATTATTTTACAAAAATATTTTTTAAAAATCTGCCGGTTAATGCTGTAACTGTTAAACCAATAAATTCATGGATTGTTCCACCTTATTATGTAGTCCCTCCTCTCCAAAATCCTGTAACTACAAATACAAAAGAGACCACAGTCAGATTGAGGATGAAAAATTTTTATGAAAAAATTCAGAAAATGAATTCTTCATATGCTCTTGATAAAGTCAGTAAATGGAGATTAAAATATATTAATAAAGGTAAGAGTATTTATTTTTTAACAGTTTTTGTTTTTCTTTAATTAACTGGATATATTTTACTAACTAGGAAGAAACTGAATTTATTTTACTAAACTACTAACCAAAAGGAAAAATATTAGAATTTTTTCTATGGTATATAACTTTATTTAAATAATTCTTTTCACTGTGGTCATTTGTATTCGTAATTTTACTGTCTTAAAATATTTATTTTTTGTCCTCTACAAGATCATGATGGTGTAATGTTTACATTATTGGTGAACATATCATACCTTTTATATAGAATTTCTTTGCTCTTTTATACTATGTAACAAATTTAAACTTACGCAAATTTATAAATATTTCACTTTCAAATTAATGAAACCTGTTTTTCTAAAGGCTTTTTGCTACAAATTTAGTGATGTTACCACTACCAGTTTTGTTAATGTTGCCAGCCTGATTAATAACAGTGCTTCTGTAAAGGTCTTTGGAAGAACAAACTCCATTAATTTAAAAGCAAGTGATCAATAAATTAGAAGTACTATCATGTTTTGCCATTCTGCTCAACTACTTAATATCTTTATTTATTCGTATGATATCTAGGGAAGCTTTCTTAATTTCGGGTTTAGGCAGCTGTGATCTTTCATATAATGTGCATACTTTATCTCATCCGTAGATCAGGTGCCAGGACTCTTGTTGGTAATTAGAATTAAGAAATCAAATGAATAACATCAAAATTCATTCAGTAGTTACGTTTTTATTAATTTTTAATGTGTTTTAGATATTATATGTTACTATATATTGGTTATTTTACCATTAATTTTACAACTATCACTATTTTCTTTTATGTCAGTTTTAGATTTTTTATGTCACTTGTCACTTATTAAATTCTGTATTTTTTCATTAATTTTCAAGGGATATTAATGGAAATCAGTGAATGATGAAAAAGAATTATAAACATACATTGCATTCTTTCCAGGATTTTAATTAATTGTATGAAATATTTATTCATTATTTTGTTTAAAACTTTATAAAAAATTTATTTATATTGCTATCTTTAAGGGTTAAGGAAATTTATAAAAAAATATATAAAACTGCAAGAAATTAACCCATAAATAGTGTGTATATGATATAGATACTCCAGTGACATAAAAAGGATTTGTTAAAATCTTATTCTTGTGTTAAATTATGTATTTCTTTGGTTGTTTTTTTTTTCACTTATTAAAATTTAAAAAAAAACTGCCATTTGATGTCTTTTTATAGCATATGAATATATATATATATATATATATATATATATATATATATATATATATATATTTTATAAAATAAGTGTACAATAAAATTATCACCTAAAGACATACATGTAGTTCAAAGTTAAAAAAGAAAATTAACACAACCTTCTTCTCATGATTAATAATTAAAATCTTCTCTCTTTAGGTAATGTATCATGTTGCTCCTCAGTGATAATTGAAACCTAACAGTTCTCAAAAAATTATAGAAGTTTTAACCCTAGGTCCTGGAAAGTTACCATTCCATATCTTAAAATCTGATGGTCCCACAGCAATTGGAATATGTTGGGGAGCATTTTTCTAAAAATTGAGGATTTGAAATAGAATAAAATACAAACAACTAAAGCAATTTTTAATAAACTATTTCTCTTAGATCACCATGTTTAAATATTGCTGGATGGTTTTTACTTCTTTGTACGAAGTAAAGGAAATATTGTAATCGTGAAAAAATTTGATTTTCAGATTTCAACGGAAATATCCATTTTAACTAGTTTTGGCATGACGTCTGTATATACGTATCTCACATAACTCAAAAATGATTGGCCGTAGGATGTTGAAATTTTGGATTTAGGACTGTTGTAACATCTAGTAGTTGTGCACCTCCTCTTTTGATTTCAATCGATTGAACAAGTGTTCAAAAAAACCAAAAATCCAAAAAAAGTTGGATTTTGGACTTTTTCTTAACTGCAAGCCCTCATTGAAAGCTTTTCAACGATGTATCATAAGTAGTACTTATTTTCATTGGTTCCAAAGTTATAGCCAAATAAAATTTTAATTAATGAGATATTTTGATTTTACAAGGGAAGGCACATCAGTTCGAACAAGAATCAGATTTCATCTCTCTTTTTTTAACTTTCTTTTTTTTATTTAAATATATTGATTTATTAATAATTATTAACCTTTCACTGTAAAAAAAATAATTCAGTAATAACAAAAAAAAAAAATCAGAAGTTATTAATGAAATAAAATTTTATGTTCTTTTCATTTAAAAAAAATGTGTACATGTAATTTAACAGGCGTAAAAGGAAGTCATATTGTGTCCACATCAGATGTTGTTATATTCTGTTGAAATATTGCCGTTGGCTACTGATCATAATCCTTAAAAACTGTTTTTATTAACCTATAATTTAATGTAATTTTATTTCAGTTTTATATTTCAGTAAAGTCCAATGCGTGACTTTTCAGCCATGTCATTTCTTTCTTACAAATAGTGAATCTTGAATCCACTTCCTTCTCAAGGAGATAAATATACTTTTGGAAATAGGTGTGGATATGATAACATCCAACCCCAAAAATGTATGTAACTAGTAGAATAAAAATTCCATAGGTCATGAAAAGCTTTTTACATGTAAATATTACGATACTAATCTTTTATGAATTAGAAAAGCTTTGATGTCCCAATTTTCTTTATTCATGTAATACTCAGTTTATGATGTTTCTACCAGTTATGGTTTGATAGTGAAAAATTATATAATTTTTTTTTTTAATTACAGACAACCAAATTTATTTAATGTAAAAACTTTACATAGCCATTTTTGGTGATTACTGTTTTACTGATTACTGTTTTTTTTTGTTTTTATTCTGCGGTCAGCTGTTTTATTAATTGATACCAAATTTTATTATAAGGTCAAACTATGATAGATTTGAATTATGTTGTCATTTTTGTGTGTTTGTATATTTTATAATATTTGAGTATGTTAATACTCAAGATTGTGGTCTTTTTTGAATCTCTGTAAAATATCGAGATTGTTATTAATGTTGGTAGGTTTGTGATCTATATCATTGTGTAGTTATGGTGTGTGTTCTTAAGTATATTGTACATTGGTTTAAATTTATGTTTCCCTGGTGCCATGTAAATCTTTATGCCATCAGAACAGTTAGTTCATTTTATGTATTCCATTGTCATTGTGTTTTATATGTAGTAATTTGTTTTTTGTACTGCATTGTATTGAACTAATTTTCATAAGTTTTTACTCAAGTATATTAGTGCGATGTATTTTGTTTTGGTGTGTTTGTTTTAGAGTCAGTCAAAGAGTGTGCTCTATATCTATTTCTGTATGTTAGGTGAACTTATAATGTTAAGTTGTTTTTTCTATGTTGAGTACTGCTTACCTTTCCTAGCTTTATTCTTTTATCACTTGTTGATGTGTTTCGGAACCACTCCATTGTCAGAACTGATAGTGAGAATGAAGCTAAGAAAGGTAAGCAGTACTCAACAAAGAAATTATGGTGATCTTAGCAGAAAAGATAATAGTAATTATTATCTTAACAACAACAATGTTTAAGTTCTGTTTAAATTTGTAAACTAGTTTCCCTATTTTTACATAATTAATTTGATATATTTTTTAGAGCTCCATTAAATATATTTGGTTTAATTTGAATTTAATTCATTTTGGTCATTTACTGCTACTATCTACACATTGAACCAATTTCTGTTTTATTTCCACTATTATTTACTTACATTTCTATTTCTCCCATTATAATGTAATTCTTTACTGCATATTTCATAAAAGCATAAAAAATCATGATTGAGTTATAAAGTTTTCGGATGTTTAATGCAGTTTTGTTGAATTGAGGCCTGTAAGAAGCTGCACCCTTGTTTATGTAGGGATTGTATTCATAGATTGCTCTACATATGGATCACCAGAACAGGATGAGTTATTAATTAGAACCCAACAGAAGTGTGGTGACCATGAAGTATTGAGGAATCAGTAGCATCAAAATACAAATGATAAGCTGGCCAACCTTTTAACTTTCTACATAGGAAGGAATACGCTATGCTTTTCTCCCATGCATCACTCATACACTTTAGTAATCATTATTCGATCATATTTTTCCCCATGGCCCATTTAAATACAAAAAAAATGGCTAATCATAAAAAGTTAATGGCTAATTTAAAAGTTGTGCCTAACTTAAAGTGGTTGGTGATTGTATCATTTCATTATAATATTATTACTATAATTCAGTTACTTAACAAAATTTATCAATTTATGTGTATTCACAATAATTTATATGTACCTCAACAAAATTTGTAGATTTAACAATTACTAAATTAAACCTGAGTATAACTTATTACATAAAACTAATAACTTTTTTAATGACAAACTAAACCATTACTTAATGAACCATTTTTGCTTATGTTATACAATGGTGTTGATTTACAATGACTATTTGGTACCTGGTGAACTCATATTTAAAACCACCTAGCTACGCCAGTGATGTCAAAGCATTTTCAATTGCTTTTGTAACTTCCTTTTGGCACTGTTGAATAGATGATCAGACATAATTTTTCTTTTTATGAATAATGTACTGTTAACAATTAATATCTGCTTTAAAGTCAGAGTGAGAAGATTTTTTATATTCTTTTATACTAAATGTTTTTTTTTTTTGTTCCTAGGACTATCTAGTATAAGATTGATAAATATGTTGTATGGTAATTTTCTATTATACATATATTTCAGTTTATATTAACAATTTATTTAATATGTATTATAAATATATATTTATTTTTTTTTTACAGCTAGTCAAGCTCCTTATTATAAAGAAGAGCCAAACAAATTTAGAATGTCAACGATTGTTGTAATTTTGCTATCTGTATTAACTGTAGGGGCAATTACTAGTATAGTCATATATATAGTTCGTCAAAGAAAAATTAATCGTAATGGCAATTGTGATGATGATTCAGATGTACAGTTTTTAACTTCAGATGAAATAATTAATTTTAATTGGGCTCGACCAAGTCCTGATAGACAGTTGTATCATTCTCCAAGACCTGAACGACTAGATTGCTTAGGACTGGAAGAAAAGTGAAAAGTTAAGTGTTTATTGACGACAGTGGTTCTATTTCTATAAAATAAGTATTATAAGAATTTCTGATATTTTTTTCTTGTACATTTTTATATTAAATCAATAAAATATAAATATTGTGTAATATTTTATATTTAACAATAAATTATTTTACATAATTTACACCAACAATAAAGAATGCCTTTTTTATCCAAATATTTTATGAAGATATACACTAGCTCTTTACAAAACAAACATGTAAACAGCTGATAGTATGTGTACATATTTTTTTTTTTAACCTCCGGGACCACCGTTAGGTATCACTTCAGAAGATGAGATGAATGATTTGTAACGTGTGAAAATGCTATACCATTAAATAAAAGGAAATTAAACTAAAATTTTATTTAATTCAATTAAAATTTATTTTAAAAGTTAAATTTAATTTTGAAAAATTAAAAGATTTTTATTTTTTAACACAAAAGTTTTTGTTCCAATATAATGAGTAAATAAATAAAAATACTGTCACCTATTCATGCTGATCAGCTGATCACTGGTGGTCTCCTACCATTATTGCAGAAATCAAACTTACTTCACTATTGTGTAATATTTCATTTAGAGTATTTCATTACTACACTGTTTGTTTCGTATTAGAATTTATTGTGATTGGTTGGCTAATTGTTTTTGTCTACCTTCACCACATTTGTAAGCCACTTTTGTTATTTACATCTATTTATTTTATTTTATTTATATTTTTTTAATTTTTGTAATTGTTAATTACTGAATTAATTTTTTCTGTGCTACCTGCTAACATTACTGTCAACGTGTTACTTTGTGAACAGGAGAGGATCACACTTTTAATGACGAGGAGCTTTGGTGATAGAGTCAAGTCATATAATTAAGTTTGTAAATTGTTCAATCCAACATTTAATAATAATTATTATACTATTGCAAAAGGTACAGTGTCAAAAACCATCAAATGTTTGAAGAAACAGGGAGCATTAATAATAGAGAAAAACCAGGGAGGCCTAAATCTGCAACAGACAATAACAAATTATTGGAAATTATGTAAGAATGTATTGAGAATCCTCATTCCTCGACTTGAAGTTAACTGATTCAAACAAAAAAGTGAAAATTTCAAATCCTTCAAAATTGGTCTGGTACAAGAACTTAATGAAGATGAAGATTGAAGAATTAAATTTGCAAAATTATGATAAACAATATTTATGCAAATCCTAATTTATTAAACAAGATAGTTTTTGGTGATGAGGCCACGTTGTTTTTTAAATGGCAATGTAATTGCCATAATCATAATTTGCTGTAATTGTCGATACTAGACTGGTATAAATCCACATTGGTATTGTGAGACAGATACACAGTGTCTAGTCAAAGTAAATGCATGGGCATATATTGTTGGTGGGCCTATATTTATTGATGGAAATTTAAATGCAGTGAAATATGAGGCTTTGCTTCATGACCATATCATTTCAAACATTCAAAACATTGTTATCACCAATTTCCAGAACATTTGGTTTCAACAAGATGGTGCTCTACCTCATTTCAGTCTTCAGTATGCAAAATTTTAAATGCATTCTTTCCTGGAAGATTGGATGAAGGGGTCAAATATAATGGCTAGCAAGATCACGTAACTTGTCACCAGTGGATTATTTTCCATGGGGCCATTTAAAAAATATTGTTTATCATAATAAGGCTCAAGATATCAATGATTTACAGAATAGAATTTGAGAATCAGCACAAAATAAATATCACTAGGGAACCATTGAACAATGCAGTATCATCGTTGTAAAACAACAGAAGATGGTTATTTTTAACATTTATTAAGATGAAATGTAAATAAGCAAACGTTATGCTTAATAGACAACTTGTTTTAAATAAATTTATTATATAATATTTAATAAAATTTTTGTAAATTTATTTATTTGCGATAACAGATCCTTAAATTATTATTAATGTAATCTTTTTTAAAATTCAAACTTTATCCTGCCTCAATTTTGGGTATGGACATCGTACCAACTTTTTATTTATACAATTTTTCTTGTCTTAAAAGAGACCTTTAAAATGATCTCTCATTCACAGGATGTTACCATTTAAAATATTTGAGTTACAGTTCCTGGACTGCACCCCCAAGAAGAAGTTGTAATTCTATTTCTCATCAAAAGGTAAAGTAGTTGACCTATATGTTAAACTGAAAGTTACAGTATTATATATGGAATGGTTTTAAAGTTATTGAAGGGTTTCAATACTTCTGACTCGCTCTTATACATATTAAGGTTGACAATGTGTATGTTTACAGAAAAAACAAAATATATTTATAGTGTAATTAAATTTAACTCTTAATCCTTCTGTTATAGAAATAGCATATACAGCATTTACAATCCTTGTTACAATGTGATAAAATGAACTTTTCATTAGATAAATTGTACATTCATCCTACTTTTTAATCTAGGAAGTTATTATTTATTAACATTTCAAACAGTTACTAAGATTTCTTCCAGTTTATGCAAATAAGATTTAAAGTAAAAAAGTAAAAAAATTCAATAAAACTTAGAACACTGCAGCCTAAAAATAATCCTGCTGTTCCACCAATGGCCACTGAAAAAAAGGAAACATAGCCTAGTTGAAAAAAAATGCATATAATGTTTTAAACAATATCTTAGTTATCAAAAACACTTTCTTGAATGATAACTATCAAAAATACGTTATATTATATATTTATCAAAAAAATTAAAATATATGTCTCCTTGCTCAGCTAGTGGAACAATCAACATATCAGTGAAGTTATATTCAAGAAAGTAATCAGTGACGTGACCATATTTCTTTATGTTCCTAATAACTCTAGGATAGTTGCGCTGTTTTTATAAAATTGGTGTCAAATGATTTATCTTAATCATTCAAATAATTAAAAAAAAAAATCAAAATTCCATGAGGTTTTTTAAATCAAACTGCTGAGAAAAGAAATTTTAAATATTTAATGTGTTATGAGTTCTGTATCACTGTTAAGTAGACAGAGGAGTTATAAAGCTTATGAAATTAATTTTATGTAGTTAAAATATCATTAAAACAATGTTTAATTTTATCGACTGCCAATGTAGGGTTTATTTAAATTAGGTTTTTTATTAATTTTAATATCCTGGATTTGATAACTGGATTTTACTTTGTTCAAAATTTTGGAAAATAAACGTACTGTGTTTGTTTGGTGACAGTTAATAATTTGAGTTTTTCAAAAAAACATTAATCTTTAAAAAAATTAAACGTTATTTTCAGTTTGTTCAAAAAAACTGTATTTCATTTCTCAACGTTGTAGATTTTATAGAACATATTCATTTATGTCATTTTTTCCAGTACAGTGATAATGAATTGATACATTTATCTGTCATCATTCTAGCTTTTATATCATAAAATAAATGTTCATATATAGTTATTAAAATATTTATCTGTATGTATAATTTATTTGTTAATATTTCTCAGTTTTATGCGTTTAAATAAATCATAATTCTAAAAGCTATACTTCTGTTTTATAATATACTTATTTAATAGTTTAGTTATTGTTTGATGGATAATAAATCTATTTTTTTTATTGAAATCTTTGAATAAAAACGATCAAGATGTGAAATAAGTGTGGTTTGCTATTTTTTTTTTTTTTTGTCTTCAGTCACTTGACTGGTTTGATGCAGCTCTCCAAGATTCCCTATCTAGTGCTAGTCGTTTCATTTCAGTATACCCTCTACATCCTACATCCCCAACAATTTGTTTTACATATTCCAAACGTGGCCTGCCTACACAATTTTTCCCTTCTACCTGTCCTTCCAAAATTAAAGCGACTATTCCAGGATGCCTTAGTATGTGGCCTATAAGTCTGTCTCTTCTTTTAACTATATTTTTCCAAATGCTTCTTTCTTCATCTATTTGCCGCAATACCTCCTCATTTGTCACTTTATCCACCCATCTGATTTTTAACATTCTCCTATAGCACCACATTTCAAAAGCTTCTAACCTTTTCTTCTCAGATACTCCGATTGTCCAAGTTTCACTTCCATATAAAGCGACACTCCAAACATACACTTTCAAAAATCTTTTCCTGACATTTAAATTAATTTTTGATGTAAACAACTTATATTTCTTACTGAAGGCTCGTTTAGCTTGTGCTATTCGGCATTTTATATCGCTCCTGCTTCGTCCATCTTTAGTAATTCTACTTCCCAAATAACAAAATTCTTCTACCTCCATAATCTTTTCTCCTCCTATTTTCACATTCAGTGGTCCATCTTTGTTATTTCTACTACATTTCATTACTTTTGTTTTGTTCTTGTTTATTTTCATGCCATAGTTCTTGCGTAGGACTTCATCTATGCCGTTCATTGTTTCTTCTAAATCCTTTTTATTCTCGGCTAGAATTACTATATCATCAGCAAATCGTAGCATCTTTATCTTTTCACCTTGTACTGTTACTCCGAATCTAAATTGTTCTTTAACATCATTAACTGCTAGTTCCATGTAAAGATTAAAAAGTAACGGAGATAGAGAACATCCTTGTCGGACTCCCTTTCTTATTATGGCTTCTTTCTTATGTTCTTCAATTGCTACTGTTGCTGTTTGGTTCCTGTACATGTTAGCAATTGTTCTTCTATCTCTGTATTTGAACCCTAATTTTTTTAAAATGCTGAACATTTTATTCCAGTCTACGTTATCGAATGCCTTTTCTAGGTCTATAAACGCCAAGTATGTTGGTTTGTTTTTCTTTAATCTTCCTTCTACTATTAATCTGAGGCCTAAAATTGCTTCCCGTGTCCCTATACTTTTCCTGAAACCAAATTGGTCTTCTCCTAACACTTCCTCCACTCTCCTCTCAATTCTTCTGTATAGAATTCTAGTTAAGATTTTTGATGCATGACTAGTTAAACTAATTGTTCTGTATTCTTCACATTTATCTGCCCCTGATTTCTTTGGTATCATTACTATAACACTTTTTTTGAAGTCTGACGGAAATTCCCCTTTTTCATAAATATGGTTTGCTATAACATTTTTAATTAAAATTCTTATTTTAGAGTGAAAATTGTAAAAATTTATCTTAGTATGATCTAGTTTTTTCTTTTAATGATCCTTCGTTACAGACTCTGGAGACTAAAGAAGTACTTTACTGCTTTATGTAAACATATATTTATCATGAATATATTTTATGATAATCTAAAGGATTAAAAACGTAGTAATTATCATTCTTATGAAACTTAAAAAAAATATATTTTTACTCATTTTTTTATGCATAATTTTATGCAGTTACAGTGATGCAAAAAAAATTTACATCAAGCTAATAAGTAAGAAATGATCTGATTAATTAATAGTTTATATTATATCATTAAAATAAGTTATCCTTTAAATCGAGTAATCTGTTACTCGATTTAAAGTACGAAAATATTCATACTAGTAGCACAGTTCATAATATTATACAGTTTACCTAAAAGATCTGTAAAACCAAATATAATATCTCGTTTCAGCCGTAATCGTGGATACTTCACTAGACCCCATTTTAATAGTGTTCCTAAAAACCTGTAACATACAATATTACCTTATCTGAGTGACTTATGACTATAAAACTGACTGTGTCTTATAATTATAATTCATTTTTTATCCAAATGCTTTTCTAAATTTATTTTACCAGATTTTCTGTACCCTTTTAAAATATACCTATAACTATCACTATTGTTTTGCAGTCAGAATGTGTATAAAACTGATTAATACTAAAGATAAAATCAGTTACTTCAGCTTTATTTTTGTAATTTGCATTAAAAAATTGGTTCATTTATTCAAATAAATTATTCAGAGAAAAACAGTACGTAAAGTTTTCTATATTTACATGGTTTATCATATAAAATATATCTGCATTCAATCAATATAATAATATTTATTAAGCAGTCATCGTATCTAATTTAAATTTAATGATATAATTGCTATGAATATGTCATAATATATTCTTTCATAAATTATAAATTTTTGTTCAACACGATGCATCAGTTATGTAAAAGCTTTTGTCAGAGATTTATGATAATATTTAATAAACATTTATGTAATGAAATTTACATAAGGAAACTATCTCAAAAAACTACTTAATTTAGATCAATATGTCAAGCAGTATTAGGATTCCCTACTGAAATTGATTAAAAAAAAGTATAAATTACATTTTTCTAAATTATTTCACCAGTTTGGACCATAAACCCTACCTCTTTCCATTTCTTTTACAACTTATTCAATTTCTTCATTTTTTTCTTTCCTTCTTTCTTATTTTTTAAAAATATTTTCCATAATAGCGTCATTCTTTTTATAGCTGGATTATGGATTTTCTCTCTACTATTCTGCTACCTTTCTATTTGCTTCAAAATTATTTTCGGTAGCTAACTTGAGGATTATGAATGAAAATGTGATTCTGTTATGTTTCTTTAGATTTTTTAAACCACTCAAGTTTTTTTAATAAATTTGTGTAGCATTTTATCTACATACCTTTACTCTGTTATCTTTTCGTTTATAATACAATCTCCTTATTTTCCTCTATGATGTTTACAATTTTTTCATTTAAAGTTTACTAATATTAAACATTGAAAAATTATAAAAAAAAAAATATTTAAAAATTTTTGACATAAGTTGAATCTTTCCATGTATTGTACACTTATTACTTTACATATATTTAGCTACAATTAAATAATTTTGTTGGATTTTTTATTAAGAAAAAATTCAGGGAGGTCTAAATTCAAGACTGGGTAACCTCAACTTTATGAATAAATAATTGTAAAAACGGTTTTGTAAAAGGTAATCTTGATTAATATCTTATGAGTATTTGATAAATCATCACATTGCAGGTATTGTGATTTGTTTTTATTTATTACTTTAAAGTTTTTAAGATCATTTTATTTTTATTTTTCTAAAAAGAACATTAAGCAGTTATCAATTTATTTAATTTTTCTTTAAAAAAGGAGATAATAATTTGATCGGTTGAAGATTCATACTATATCTGGCTTTCTATAGGTAAAGTTTGAATTACCAATACTTATATAAGGGGCATGTATCTATCAGTTTGTGACAAGAAATCTGAGTTTTAATTCTTCAGTGGTTTGGACTATTTTTATGGTAACGTTCTACTTTTAACTGGGATAGTGTAAAATGATACTGTATATTTGATTAGGTTTTTTTTTTATAAACTTTGGCAAAATATTCTTTTGACGTGTTTTATAAGTCTTGTTACTATATAAAACTATATAAAATACTATATAGTATTTTATTACTATATATAATAAAAATATTTTTATTATGATTATAATTTTTTCTTTTATTTAATTGTAATGTAATTGGCAAATTTTAATATTTTGGATGGGAGATGAATTTTACACATTTAAAATTGCCAAACCTGACAATGTAATTCAAATGCAGAACATTCTGGCGAAAGAGGTGCTATCACTCTTGTCACAGACCTCAGTGTTTTATTTACATTAAGTTTTTCCTTTATACTAATTCTTCATTATCTGTTGATGATTGTTTAACAATCAAAATTGCCATCTAATTTAAGATTTTAATAGTTTTTAAGCAGTTTTTGAGCATTTAGATCAAGATGTTAGAAAGAATCATTAAGAACTAAAATAATACTTTCTATAAAACAAATTTAGTTAGTATGAATATTCAGAATGAAAGATAGTCATTAACCTGCAGTTTAATATATTTTGAGATTTCAGGAATATTGTAACTATATTGCTGCAAAAGTCTAGAGAATAAAGAGCATGAAGATGATTTTTTTTATTATTATATTGCATATCAGTACAATTACTATACTAACATCCAATATTTTTCTTAAAATTCTATATTCATACCAGTTCATAGTCGTTTCACTCTCGACAACATAACTTATATCATCACATGACGGTAGACAGGGGCATGGAACCTTCTCGTAATCTTTAGATGGATCTCTGAGTTTAATTAACAGTTCTGGAAAATATATTAATTTCATTCTATATCAGAATATATGAATTATTATATTTTTTTATGAACATGTTTCTAAATAAATTAAATAATTTCCTAATAAAATAGTAGTAGAGAGGTTATGTTTCTTCTGCGACAGCCTTGACCTTTGACCGAAAGTAACTGCGTTTTGGCAGTTGCACTGGCCTTGAAGCGAAAGAACGAAAAATTGTAATGAGTGTGGTTGTGATCTTGTTTCAATTACCTTCACCGCTTTAAAAGCGAAAGATCGAAACGAACCGCTTTATGGTGGGCGGTAAATTTCAACGAAATTTAATCGGGGGTCAAGGTTAGACCAACTAACTCAACCCACGCCACACCAATACGTCACTGGCACCGCAATAAAAGCGAAAGATCGTAACTAACCGTTTTATGGCCGGTGGTAAATTATGACGAATATACATTTCATCAGCTGGAATCCCAGCCGGTGCAACCGCATATACATTTACCGGCAACGATTGGAGGAACTTATGTTTGTCACGGTATTGCTCCATGCGCTGCAATAAAAGCAAAAGATCGGAAAGAAGCGCTTTATGATGGGTGGTGCGACGGGCGTATGGTTGCCGCTATGTTGTGCCCGTATTTAGCGAAAGATCGGATCGGTACGTTTTTAGGGTGGGCGAGTGCAATCAAAACACAGGGCTAAAGAATTTAATTTCCGAATAACCAAGATTTGGTCGATTGAGAGTGTACTCGATGGGTTAATCAGTTAGCGCTCGACCTACTGATACATACGCCATTTGATCGTGAAAATCGGACGAGTAGTTGCCGAGATATTACGGTGACACCCCATCGCACCCGCTTCCCAACTTCCGAACGGCGCCTCAGCGCCACCTGAAAATATTACCATCCGACGGGCACCACTGGAAGCGGATATATCATTGAGGGGGTCGAAAAAATGTTTCAAAACGCTAGGACCGACCGTTTTTGAGATATTTGCGTTTTTCGTCCGGAAATTCGGATCCGGTTAAAAAGTACTAAATTTTCCCAAACCTCCGGTCGCTACTATACAGAATTTGCAGTACCAACTGTATACCCTAATATATACCTCATTTGTTTATAAAACTGACTAATAGCGTTTTGATTGAGATCAAAACTAAACGTCTAAGACTGGAAGGAAGTATGTGAACTATCGAGGTTTACCTTAGTTGAGAACCCATTCCGTAAAAACGTAGCGACGTACTATTATAACAAGGATGATAGAAACAAGAATATTCGCTCACTTTCTCGTTTCTCTACTTGTTAAAACAAGTCATCGTAAACATGTTATTCGAGCAGTTGAACAACGAAAAGTCTGTAAAGTTCAACCCGTTTCTAGAATGTACACACCAAAGGTATCGGAAATTAGCAGATGGTGAGGACGGTTATGAAACGAAAGACTCAAACTTTAGAACAGAGCAGATAACTGTGCACGGTTGTAACAAACTACAAGCTTTTAGAAAAAGCTTTCGAAAAAATTGTTTGATGATTACTGCTGGATTGATGATGTTCGCCAATATCTTATGCAAACCGCCCTATTATGCGCAAATATATAGTCATGTCCGAAATCAAAAGCGAAATCACCAAAGAGCTACACCGCCAGGTAAGAAGGAATATGCCCATCAGTACGTATAGCTGAAAGGTATTGATGATTTGTATGAAGCGGATCTCGTTGAAATGTTACTGTATGCCAAACAGTATAAAGGTTACCGCTACATCATGACTGTGATTGTTTTTCAAAGTTCGCGTTCGCGATTTCAATAAAAAAATTGCTCCACGGCCTGGGTAAAGTTAACAAAATTAAAACACACAGCTCGTATTTGCCAAAAGAAATTGGACTTTAATTAGAAAGAAAACAGCTGAACTAAAACAACTGAATTAAAAGAAATTATGAAATAAACATAACTTAATTCTATATAAGAAATATCAGCTGAATCAACATATGAATAATGATATTAAATGAGAAAAACATGAATATACATTTTTCAAATACACATTTTGAAAATCTACAATTTAACAAAGCCTGAAAACAAGAGAACATAAAACACCTTATTTACAATTAGATACTTATAAACATAACGTCAATAAAAATAGTGTAACTGGAAAACTGTTGCATTACTGACAAATTCTGTAATAATGAAAATTAGCAATGAATAAATGTCATTAACTTAGAAAAATAAATTACAACAATTCTTATTATTGGCACTGGCCTTTTCTGATTTATGAACAACAAACTTATCATTAAATAATTAAAACTAGCAATTCTAGTTTATTGTAGAAAAAGAAGCCACGATAATCTTCCAGTATAAGAAAAGAGTTAATTACAATAATCAAATTGAAAAATTTAAACATATAAATAGAGTTCATTTTAGTAAACAAGCTTTCTTGAAAATATAAAATTACAAAGTCCAAAAACGTAACTTCACATCAGGAGTTATTTTCTTTAGATTAATTTAAGAGAAGTAATATGAATTCAGTTCATCAGTAGATAATAATTAATCTCTGCGATTAACAAATTACATTAAATTGAATGATAGAGTCAAGTACAATAAAAACAAATTGTAATAAGTAAGCACATAACATAATAACATAACCTTATCTAAGCCACCTTTCATGACTACACTTAAGTGAACCAACCTTGAAATTGAAATGCATAATGTACGATTAACTGAATGTTTCACAAATTTTACTAATGACGTAACTGTTTACTATAAATAATAATGAAGGATTTGAACATCCCTTAATAACACACGAATATTGGTAAAAAAGAACTCGTGAAATTAAAGTGCACATATACTTACAGTTTATCCTTGGCGTAGTCTGTAATGGCGAATCAAAAATAACAGAGGTAACAATTTGTGATTAGAAGTTGAAACAAGACGTGGCGTCTCAGATTTGTAGTAATGAGATTCTGCATCGATGAAAATGTAATCAGCAGCTGGAGAAGATTCGGCGTCGATAGAGTTGGCAGTTTGTAGCGATTGAAACACTTTTAGGAGAGACGTAATATACAGAATTTGAAGATTAACTTAACAAAGAAAAGAGGCTGGACGAACATAGAAAACTGTGAAATCACGAAAACACTGACGAGTAGAACAAGAAAATATTTCGACAGAGAAATACCACGTTTATGAGAGTATGAAGACGATGAAAGTATTTAAACATTATACGAGAGAGAACCGCAAGCTGGTCTTCGCCCGGGGACCAGCCTGTACATCCAAACAACATGAAATACAGAACTGGAATGAACAAAGCTGGCGTAGTGAGAAGTAGGGGAAGCGAACAAAGCAATGGACAAAAGAGTGTGTGTGTGTGTGTTTACAACAAGAGTAGTGTCTAAGTGTTAGTATGAGAACGATTAGAGAAAACGTGTGGAATTCGGGAACGAAGACATAACAAAAATAATTTACAAGCAAGCAGACCACTAAAGAATTACGTAAGACTGATAAAATAAATTTCTGAATACGCACAAGTTGAAGAAATGACATTAGGGCAGACAAAGAGAAATAGACTTCTAGGAACTATGACAGTATTGAAATTGGTGAGAATAAAAAACACTTAAGACTAATATATATATTAAGACTAAACAGCAATAAATAATGCGTGATAGAAATAAGCTGACACCAATATGATGATGCAACAGTCAGTCAAGCTGGAGCCTGAGAGAAATGATATCGAAAACAAACCCAAACAACCTATTTTAAAAATACACGTATGATAAGCCTTACAAAAATGCAAAATAAATTTACCAAGCCTGTAAACTACAAGACTCGACCATAACCTTGAATTTATTGGAATAAACGCAACTTTACGCAATGGCGTAAACATTGCCCATCAGTACGTATCGCTCAAAGGTATTGATGATTTGCATGAAGCGGATCTCGTTGAAATGATACTGTATGCCAAACAGAATAAAGGTTACCCTACATCATGACTGTGATTAATTGTTTTTCAAAGTTCGCGTTCGCGATTTCAATAAAAAAAATTGCTCCACGGCCTGGAACAAACCCTCATGGCCTTATCGTTATAGATAAAGAATGTGAGTTGAAAAAAGGCCGTTATCGGATCGGTTTCGACATAAATGTTAGTCACTGTTAATGACCGATAACGGACTCGTAAATAGTTCGAGATATGTAAGCTTAAACAAGACAATATATTATTTTTAAATTATAGTAATTTATTTATTAACTTTCATACAATATATATATTGAGTTCTTTATAGTCCTCAAGCATTATATTTATAGTCCATTCACCATCATTTAATATCACCTGATGTAACTCATAATGCAGTATACCCACTGATAACTGAAACGTAAATTTGTTCTTTATCGAATAAATATTTTTTTATGTTTTTGTAAATGGTGAAATTTGATAATATTTCCGACAATTACAATCCTGTGTTGTATCCTCAGAAATAGTTCCGGTTGTTGGTGTTGTAGTTGTTAACTCGCTGTTTCTACATCAAATGATCGGACGAAATCAAGTGCTAGTATCTATACTCTGGTGATTGCATCACATATATCTTTAGCGGTTGCAGTCGTCTTGCTTCATAACGCTATATTTAGAAGAACTATATGAACACCCTCAATCACCCTCATGGCCTTATCTATAACTATAAAGAATGTGTGTTGAAAAAAGGCCGTTATCGAATCGGTTTCGACACGTTTGTTACGGTGACCGTTAAAGCGAATATATAATTTTTGAATGGCTCATCAGAACAATACTTTTTTCACGAAAGTTTCACCGTCTGTCAAATATAAAACGTGTTATCTTGAATATTGAAAAAGAGAACTATTTGATGTTAAAGTTGGCCGACGTGAAGGATGATATACAACCCAAACACTCTGTTTATTTCTACTTTAGCTGAAGAAGAATTGGAAAGAGGAAAACTATTCAAACTCGTAACCAAATCGCTCGAGGGGATTGAAGATGTATTGGAAACGAAAACAAAAGATGATAACCAGCAACAACAATCATCTTCACCAGTATCAACAACCCATGATGATATGATGACGATAGTAATGAAAAAATGGTATACGAACATGATGTTGATGATGTTTATACCGAGGACGAGGAGGACGCTAACAACATTGTTGAAGGTGAAGAAACCGTTCGAGAGGTCGCTAAAGAAGAGGTCCGAGACAAGTTGACTGCACATAGTATCGTTTTATTTAGAACAAATAATGAACAAATGATTATACAACAAATAATTATTTAGAACCAACTTATGTCAAAGCAAATGGATCGAGTGTTTGGTGTGAGATATGAAAGTGGCCAGTGAATGATGGATGATAAAAAGTAAAATTCGATCATCATCTGTTGTATATCAATGATAAGACTTTCTGACTAACTCCGGATTTGGTTATTTGATTGTTTACAGAAACGTGAAATTGGATCCGAAAGATCCGTTCAACAAATATGTTCTGAAAACGTATAAGAAAATACTGATGTCTACCGGTGCTCATCTGCAACCGAACTTATAGATAAAGAGTAGCAATTCTGAAAATTACAATAAAATAATCAGGGAACTGTTCAGACCGAGACAGTCAGCAAAACCGTTAAATATATCTTATTCGGTAATGACCGCTCCGCATACAGTACAGTATCCTAGAACAAGCACGCGTAGAGATGACCCGTTTAGATCTACCGACTTCGCCGGAGTATAATCTTCATCTGCCGGAGTCTGCCGATATGTTATCGAAAGAATATATGCCTTTTTCACCGAGCGAAATACATTAAACACCTTTTTCGCAAGCAGAAACGATACAGTCTGAGTCTCTAGCTGTCACGAGACGCAAGAGATCCCGAAGCGCAGATTGTGAACCTAAACGTCTTAATCCCACCCCTTCTGATCCCGAAGATCGTTCTCGTGGTCGTAATAAAACCCTCACGTAAGCAGGAGACCAAAGAGCAAACGAAGTATCCGACACCACTGCCTTTTCTTTCTTTTTCCTGTTTAGCCTCCGGTAACTACCGTTTAGATAATTCTTCAGAGGATGAATGAGGATGATATGTATGAGTGTAAATGAAGTGTAGTCTTGTACATTCTCAGTTCGACTGTTCCTGAGATGTGTGGTTAATTGAAACCCAACCACCAAAGAACACCTGTATCCACGATCTAGTATTCAAATCCGTGTAAAAATAACTGGTTTTACCAGGACTTGAACACTGGAACTCTCGACTTCCAAATCAGCTGATTTGGGAAGACGCGTTCACTACTAGACCGGTGGGTTCCGACACCACTGCCTGTGTTAAGGAAATCTGACAGACATGCATCAGAACGTGTACCTTCATCCCCAGAACGTTGGTATTTTGTACCAAGCAGTAAATCTTTGGATAGTGACGCTTCTTTACGGTTCAGTTTGGATAGACGTTCGCATAGTGACAGCAATAATAGCGAATCATCGGTAGTTCATAGTCTAAAAAAGGGAAAGAGATAGAAGTAATACGGATGAATTATACGACGAACCAAAAGGTCCGGGAACAAAGCGAGGCAAATCTTCTACATCGATCGATTGTGCGACCTTCGTGATGAATATTATGCTGACAATACGGGCGTTCGAAACGAAAGGATGTTGATAATTGAAGAGCTAAAAGACATTGTTATCATAGGATGAGCTTTAATGGCTTATTGAAACTACTGTTCACGAAATCGCGCAAGAGGTTCACGAGGACCGCCGGGCATAGGATTCACTTTGACCCTGGACGGTGATTGTGACATGAAAGGGTGCAGGTTGTGCGACTTGGGCGATGATATTATGAGAGATGATGCCGTCAATTACCGATAAAAGGTCAATTACCGATTGTCGACAAATACGATAAAAGGGTAAACGAACTATTTGATGAGCGATTTTCGTTAACTGACGACGGTGATTATGATATGAAAAGGAGATGACTATGTTTTGTAGTCGATGCAAAAGATGATACCGACTCTGTCAGGATTCGACTAGCGAAAAATATGTTCACCGAATACACGACCAGTTTGAGAGAGCTGTTTGTCAATCTAGAAAGACTGAATCAAGCGACCGATGATCTAAGGGGTGAATTCAGCGAGTTTCTCAATAAACGCCATTTACCAATAATAGAAAATTACATATAGAAAACGCTGTAAAAAACAAGTTAAGGAAAAAATCGAACGTTTAAGCGAAAATTTCACCCCCCCCCAAGATCTCTTGCAAGCTATTCTCACAAAATATGTAGAGAATAAAATGAAGGAAATTACACAGGACAACAAAACGCATATATCACAAATAATTCGTGAGCATGATAAAAACAAACTGAAGGTTGAAGAAATTAACGCTAAATAACCATTACCGAATGTACATAGAAAACGAACTCGATGGCTTTGTATAAACTATTGCTTTTTTATTTTGTTATTTTTTTCCTATAGAGATAGGAAAGGTGAAGAAGAAGATGAACAGAAAAACAGGTCTATAAAGTCATCTAATTAAGTTTGCTGCCGGATGGTTGTTACATATATTATTGCTCGTAACTACTAGCAAAAATTAGCAAAGTTTTCTTCATCGGTGATAATGCAGAGCAACAATGTCAATGATGACAGAGAATAGCTGAAAACCTTTTAAGCTATTAAGTTCATAAACTCACATATTAGTTTTTCAAACCACATACATGGTTTTTCATTTTGCATTCTTACTGAACTATGTTGCTTATTATATTCAATTTCATCTAAAAAAAAAAAAAAATGCTGCAAGAAAATTTATGCAAATTAACTGTTTTCCTGATTTAAAAATTGTGTATGACTGTTAGAAACTTACCATTATGCTTGCCGAGACAGTGGATTCCAGTTGCATCACAAACTTTGTAATGCTCTGAAACAAAGTACAGTAATTTATAAAGTAAATGTTCTCAAAAGAGCAAATTGAAAATAATCCAAATTATTTTTGAATTGATAAAACTGAAACTAGTAATAACATTTTAAAGTAAGTACAGGATTCATGAATGTGTTTTTAAGTGATATTTACACTTTTATAACATAATAAAAAATTGTGTGGTCAAATATTTGACCACTAACGCCAAATCTAGTAACAAATAGACTAACTAATCTTAGTAGTACTGCTGAGGAAGTGATTGGATAAGTCCTGAAAAGATCTTACATTGGAAACAATTTCCAGCTATATAGAAAATGAATTATAATTTTTATTATTTTGTAAATTGTAGGTTTATTTGTCCTTTCTCTTAAACAGAATTAATGCTATGATTTAAGGAACTTCATGCTATCTTCAGTAGCATTTATTGTCAGAGATACTTAGAATATCTCAGAAAGTAATATTTTGGAGTAAAAATGAATGTAAAGTGCAAATGACTGAATACTTATTGTTTAATTAATAACTTGGTTACTAAAATTAAAAAATTCTCATTTTAATTTTCATTTACTATGAATATATTATATTAGCAAGCTGCTGTTTAAACATGACAAATTTATCCTGTGAATCGAAACATATTCTTAGTACATTTTAAATTGAATTTTTAAAGGTTAATTCATTTAATGATGCATAACATAACATTTAATAATACAAGAAACTTTACCATTAATTAAATTCAAAATTCTTACTTTGTGGTTTATAAAAATGTGGAATACAACCACATAATTTGTATGCTAATTTCATTCTGCACTCTGTTCTACACATCTTGTAACTGTATGCAGGGCTTAGTACAAGATTTGATTCATCTAGAAATCTACACTTTCTCTGTTTGATGCTGAGTGATCTTGCCTCTTGAGTGCTGTATATGCTTAAGCCACTTAATTCTAATGTTTTGTAATTCATGAATTCAGAACTTAATTTTTTTGTCGCTATGTCAAATGTTTCAAATGGACCGTGGATATACAACTGCAACAGCAATAAAATAAATAAAGCACTGATAAATCTATAAAAAAACATTTTAGTAAACAAATATATAGATGGACTAATTTTAAAAATGGTGATTATAACAAGGAAATAAAAATACCATTAATTACATGTGCACAAAATTCTGGTTCAAAATACTGTTATATTAACTATTGTTTGAATGTCTCTGTTTAACCATTTTATCTCGACACTTTAACTTGACATATCCGATTCCTTCTTTTTTTTAAGAGGTGGAGGAACCCCATTTACAGGCGCCTAAGCAGTGTCGGTATCACTAGCAGCTTCCGCCAGTTATAACCAAGGGTGTATGTATACCTGTACACTACCGACTAAACCTCCACCCCTGGCTTCCCCCTTTCTGAGACTGCTTATAAAAATATTTCAACAGAAGAAGGGGGAATCATCCACACATACACACACACACACACACACACACACACACACACACACACACACACACACACATACACACACACACACAGTCATAACAATCCAACAATGTCACACACCACACAAACAACACTACTGGAAGCAACACATACAACATGTCAAATACATACACCGACAACAACAACACACAAGAACCTGCAGAAAACAGGACAAGCTATTTACATCCACAACACCCACATGTCACACACCTACACAGCCGTCAAGACAGAAATCTTAAATAGTCACACCACTTACCAGTAGTCACCATCAGACGCACGAGCAGAGTGTCCCCGGCCTCATCGTACCCAGGCGACTTCCACATGTACAGGGGGCGACCCTAGGAACTCAGCCGAGGACCTGTCTGCCCCCGCACCCTCCGGCGCCATTCTTCTCTGCGAGACTCCTCATATAATTGAAGCTTCCTCATGACCATCCCGACAAATATTTCCACAGTATTCTTTCTGGTTAAAGAATCTCTGCAGATTACGTTGGGTGTGAGTAATGTTTGTCTTTTGCAGGAAATAAATGATGATTGGTTTATCATGGAAAATTGTATCGAAATTTTGTTACCGTTTGATGAAATAATGTAAGAAATGAGCAATGAAAAATATATAACCGTTTTGAAAATTTATCTTTTACGTTATGGTTGCTAAACCATTGTAATTCCTTTAAAGAAACAAATTATGACTCTGTAAAATTAAAGGAATTTATTATAAAATGATGTGAAGAAATTTATGCTAGATTAAACAAAAAATACGATTTAGATATTTTGAAAGAAGTGACTTTTTTGGATCCTCGATTCAAGGAATTTGGCTTTAAATTTTCTGATGGTGAAATGCAGTTTAAAAGAATAAAAGATAATGTAATAAATAAATGTTACTTTATACATAAAGGTAAGGGGAAAATTATGCTCCACACCAGTCTTCTAGTTCATATCCAGTGCACCAGGAGAATGAAAAAAAAATGGTCAATGTGGATGGAAGATTTTGACGAAGCTATTAAGGTAGAACAAGTCTGTAACTTCCAGGATCCATGGTCGCTAGGTATAGTAGAAGTAGTTAAATATTTAAAAATGCCATTGTTACTAAGAACTGAGGACCCCCTCATTTGGTGGAGGCAAAATAAAGTTGTTTTCCCGACGTTATATGAAATTATGAAAAGACGTTTTTGCATCCTGGCAACAAGTGCCCCTTGTGTAAGTATTTTTTCTAAAAGTGATAAGTTGATTACCGAAAATTGAAACAGAATGCTGAGTAATAAAGTTTCAAAAATAATGTTTTTAAATGTCAGTTTGAAATAGTATTTTACTGTAACTAAAAGTCATTTTATAAGTATTAAAAGTCATAACTTTTCACTATTATTACTTTTAAATTCAGTGTATTATTTTTAGTATGAAAGTGTTGTTTTTTATAAAATGTATTTTGTACATCTTAAATAACAATATTACAGTTCATTAATGAAAAACATTGGAGCTGTTCATTTTGTAAGTATGATTCTAATAATTGGAATTCAATCTATTTGATTTGTTTGTTTTAAGGCTAAGATGATTACGGAATCATCGAATTAGCTGCTATGACTAATATGGTTCCACTCCTATAATTTGATATAATTCCCACGTAATATTAACTAAGACGGATTTAAAACGGCAGATGTTAGCAGTAGAAAGAGTAAGAGTAGGTGTCTTCAGATTGTTCATTCCGCCTCCATGGCGCGAGTGGTAGCATCTCGGCCTTTTATCCAGAGGTTCCGGGTTCGAATCCTAGTCAGGCATGGCATTTTCATACAAACTACAAATCATTCATCTCCTCATCTTCTGAAGCAATACCTAACGGTGGTCCCAGAGATTAAACATAAAAAAAAAAAAAATATGTTTGTTCAAATCATAACTGTTGCCACAGATGATTTTAAGTTGTGGCTCCTACAACAACTACTGTTTCGAAGCAGTAGAACATGGGATTTGGATTCACAGAGTTCGAACAAGGATTTGAATCTGAGCAACAAATCATCAAATCAGTAGTCAACTGTAATGAGTACTTAAGAAACAGTATACTATATTTTATTTATTCTAGTTCTAGGATAAATTTACCAATGATTTAATTGATACACATACCATTAGCCTTGTTATCACTAGGCAATTAGTTGCTGGTGACAAAGTTGGCAGGAGACCAGAGTAGGAGAATGAAGTTAATTTTTTAAGATGTGTATAAAATCATTTGATGAGTTTTTGAACACGTAGAAATCATCAGTAAGTGGCAGAGGTTAGAAATTTTAGATCTTGAATTTCTCCTGAAGAAACATTCAGTGATGCAAACAGGTGGTTGCTCATGTTATCTTTGTTACCAGGAACTTATTGGTTACCATTACCAAGTGTGTACACAAAAATATTAACCATTCAATTTAATGGTTGCTTTCAATTTGGATGATCATTACTGATTACTTAATGTGTAACAAACCTTTGAGTTAAAATATGCTTTTGAGTGTGTGAGAAAGATCTGCCTGCTAATATAGTAATGATGGAAATAATGTTTCTTCTGCTTTTCTTGTGGTTTTGTTGACAATCTCTCTTCAGATTGTTTTTGTCTCTGCATCACAACAGCTGATTTATATATATATATATGAACAGGAGTTTAATAAGAAAAAAGGTTTAATAACTTAGAGGAGCATCATTATTTCTTTTATAACTAATATTTCCACCTATTTAATTTTGAAATTAGAGTATTCATATAATTTTAGATGAATTAATTAATTGCATTATTTTTCAATTTTCTTTTCTTTAATTAGAAATTAGGGTATGTTTGTAAATGTAGTTAATAACATTTCAAATATACTTTGAGTTTTTTGTTCATTATCTGACTACATTCTCATTATTTGTTTATTCATCAAGAGGAATAGAATGAGTATATTTACTTACTGTATAACCACTGCTCATTCCCATTAACTGCGCAAACATGTCTCCATCAAGTGGGCTTCCAGTTAGTGATGGAGGTTGTTCTACGATTTTGAATTTTCCAGATTTCCAGTACCTCAAAAATTAAAGTTCAAAGTACAATAAATACTTAATAACACTTGTGTTTAGTATTACATAATATAATAAGTGATGAAGCCTAATTTGAAAATACTGTGATCATTTAATTATTTCGTTCAATAACTTGGAAATGGTTTATAAAACTTTATATCTTTGCTGTACATTGTAAAATTAAATGATATGCTGATGTAGATCACTTGATTTATTTATTTGAAAGTACAATGGAACCCGCGAATAACGAACTTGGTTGTAACGAACAGATCCGGATTTGTTTGGTTTTCTATCTCATTAATGATAAATTAACTTGCTTTTAGCTAGGTATCGACGCATCATAAACTTGATTATGACGGGCATTTTTCATTTTTTAAAATACTGTAATTCGAAAAAGTTAAATAAAGCCAAATAATCTCGACGCAAGGGAAACTACATTTCTTAATTTACGAAATACTGTAAATTTACGATTTATACTTAAAATTTGTGACATTTTATCTTAGGCTTGTTCAGGTCAGATCTGAAGGGTGAACAAAAGGTTTGCAACAGGACGTTGTACAGTAAGCGATTCAAGTACGTACAGTACAAGTTCCATTGCGGTATTACAAACGCTGATAGCTATTTTAATTACTCGGGTTTTTCTGTTTGCAAAGTTGCTGGAATGACTGGGGCTAAATAAAATGAACTGTCAAAAGCGCCCAAACAGGTTCATTGAACTCTGTAACGCATTTTAAACGATTTAAGTGAAAGTCTGAAGAGGGGTGTGGTTAAAGATAAATTTTACCTGTTCTACTCCCACTGGTAAATTCAGTAGTCATAATTTTCAGTTTAAAAATACAGTACTGTACCCCAGAATCAGTTAAACAAACAGTATTGCGTTAAAGTGATTGATCGGATATTATTAACTCCGGTTCATTTGTAATGAATGATGTCGGGCGTCAAAAGGAAACTACCGTCCGTGAGTGATAAAATCAAAATTATCCAAGAACTAAAACGAGGCCTGTCAAATTCAGATGTTTGCAAAAAATGTTTTTCATCCACACTTTCAACAGTATGGAAGAGTCGCGAGAAATTTACGAGTACTTTTGAAAAAATCACACGCAAGCAAAAAAACTAAGTCTATGTGGCAAAGACGACTTAGATAACTCCCACTTATCCTGGTTTAAAGTTTTTCCTGGACATTTTCACTAAAATGTCCCTATCAGTGGACCAGTTTTAAAAACGCAGGCTGAAAAATTCGCTGTGAATCTCGGCTACGCAGATTTCGTTTGTAGCAATGGATGGTTAGACCGTTTTAAAAACAAACATCAGATTGTTGTTTCCAAAATTAATGGGGAAGCTAACAGCGTAGACAGTTCAAAATTTAAGGCGAAAAATGTATTGGTGGGAAACAAAGGTCAGGCTAACGATTATGTTATGCTCAAATTCGACTGGGACATAAAAACGGAAACTTAATAATGGGGTAATAAAAAAAAACAAGATGTTTTAAGAACGTAAAAAAATTCGCGTCGATTACGTGTCTAATTCTAAAGCATGGATGACTTCAATGATTTTCGAACAATAAATTCATAAATGGGATTTGGAAATGCAAAAGAATAACAGAAAAATTTTAATATTGATCGATAATTGCCCCGCTCATCCTTCATTGCACAACTTAAAACATATAAATCATGTGTTTTTACCGCCTAATACTACAGCAAAACTGCAGCCGATGGATCAGGAGGTTATTCGCAGTTTTAAAGTTCATTACAGGCGGTTAATGCTTTTAAAAATTACTGAGAACATGGACGAAAAAAATAATTCCAAATGACGGTTTTAGACGCTATCAGTTTTATGAAGCGAGCTTGGTGTAACGTATCACAAGCTACAATTCGAAACAGTTTTAAAAAATCCCGTCTCATTCCACGCCATATTTCGACGTTAGATTACCATGATGAAGACGATATGCCACTGTCAGACTGGATTCAAACGCTTGACAAAAAAAATATCAGCCTTTCAAGAATACTCAGTAGATGACACCACAACAGCCGATGATGACGTACTACTATAGAATTTCCGACTGATGAAGACATTATTACTGAGGTAACTCATAGTTGTGTAGGTGATAGAAAAGCTGAAACTGAAAACGAGATGAATCCTACTCTCCTTGTTGTATCACTATTGACGCCAAAGAATTTTTTAAAAAATTAACGCGGTTTAGTGAGACTAATAATGTAAGTGATGAATTTGTGAAGTACTTGAATAAACTACAAAACTGTTTTGATGATTACAGTGATAAGGTTATTAAACAAACAAAAATAAACGTTTATTTTACGGCTAATTAGTTTGTATGGGCAATTAAGTTTTGACTTATTCTGTTAGAATGGAGAAAAATAAATTTGGAATGATTTTTTAGATTTATTAAATACAGTTTGTACAGAAATTTTTGTGTGGTGTTCATTTGTTACTTTCCTCGATGATTTTGGTAAGTTTTGCTGCACACTTAATTTATTTTTGCTAATTCATTGAACGCTAATTCAAGTTTTGGTTAAAAGCAAAACGTATTAGCGTGTAAAAATTGTATTACATCTAAATTTTATTTGTTAGTCTATAGTATAAAACACATCAATATATTATTTTAAAACAGCTTCTTCATAGGTATACAGTATATTTTTTGTATTCTAATAGATAATTACTGCGTAAAAATTTACCATTACGAGATGGCAACAAGGTAGTATAATACTCGGCTCTAATGAGTATTTGATCGGCCCCTTGAATCTCATTATAACCAAGTTTTACTGTATTAAAAATTGAAATAGAGAATCAGTTATTGTATATTAATTCTGCTATTACTTTTCAATAATGGTAATTTTTTTAATACTTAATTCAATGCCATGTAACCATCAACATGATATGAATCTGAAAAATTCTGTAAATTAATTATGTATTGAAGAATTACAAAGTAATTAATCAAATCTTTGTTATTTAGTACAATCAAATTTTATTTATTTCTAAGTTTACTTTGCAATCTAATCGAATTATTTAAAAAATAATGCCTTCTTTAAGCAAAATTTAAAGAATAACATTGTTGACAATATATGGATGTAGTGGTCAACTATGGCCATTATGAAAGATGTATGTTTTATTTAATGATAGAACTATTATGAATAACTGAATCATCTTGTGTAAAAGATGGTAAAAAAATTTAAAGAAACCAGTTAGTCGTATTTGATTTCAGCTTCTTGGGGAGGCAAGAATCTGCACCAATGATGAAAAATAATTAGATGTAATTTAGTGATGGAAACAATTGTGCAAACAATAGTGTTCACAATAAAAATATTTTCACGCTCAAATTTTACCTTTTTTTTATCTCAAAAAAGGAGTAGTAGCATTATTTTTTTGCAAAATTTCAGATGTTGACTATCAGTTTTATCGGTTTTATAACATGAAACCTTTTCAGACGTTTCTAAACTCTATACAGTATATTTCTCAACATCAGTCACAGACTGTCATGACAAAAGCATACTTTCAAAATAAACAGTAAACTGATGGACATGTTGGTAATACCTTCAATCACTTCACATGAAAAATTGTCTAATATTAATAATACAATCCTCAGATTATTCAGCATACAAATTTTTTAAAATCTGCATCGAGGAACTCAACAAATATATAATACCTAGCTTACATAAACAGGTAAAACATCACCCTTATTAATTCACTTGCACCCAAATAAAAAAATTTAAAAAACAAAGACAAATATAATAGATACATCATTGTAGCTTACATAAACATTCCAACCCCTTAAGGGAAGACACCTGTCTAGTGATGTTCTGGTTGCCCCCCCCCCCCCTCTGTTGCTAGCCTGTTGAGCTTTGGCTTTAACAGGAAAGCTTACATAAAAAGTCAGAGAAAATATCTTATAAATTTAAATAAAGCTAAATACAATGTAGACTTAAGAATAAAAATTGCACACCAAGTCAGTCATCAAACAAAAACTATGTTCCTGGATATTTTAAATTAACTGCTCTAGTTGGTTATTAATTTTTATTTGACATACAGAAGACAAATTGAAACAAAGGTGCAATGATCACGAAAAATCACTCTGTAGCAGCATAAACTTAATGTTTATCTACTACCTTGTAGTTGCAAATCATATTCTTTGATATTCTGCTTAAAAAATGGATCATGTCATAATGTTTGAACTATATGAGATTTATGAACATACAATAATGCATTAAGTAAACTGACATAATTCAAAAATCTCTCGTATCACATTCTAAATACTAGAATATTTCGTTATAAAAACATATAAACATTTGAATTGTTATAATATTAATATTATATTCAAAAATAAAATTCTCTTATCACATTCTAAATTTTAGAATATTTAGTTATAAAAACATATATAAACATTCTAATTACTAGAATATTTATACTGAATATGCATATTTATTTGTATGTATATGTACTATTGTATTTGTTAAACAATAAGAAAAGTTACAAAAATGAATTTTAATGATAGATTAAAATTTAAAATTTTGGTGATTATAATCGATCTTAAATACATATATTAGATAGATATATTTCTATGTATACAAAATTCAAAAAACACGACTACCAAAAAAAAAAATTACTCTTTAATATAAGATAATTACTAATAGGATAATTAAAGAGCATGAATATGACAATTTTGAATATAGAGTAATTTTTTTCTTATATACACCCTAAATAAATTATACTCCTTTTTGAACAGTCGTGTAATAACTATGATCTGTTAGATTGAGAATGTACCTGATGCATGCAAAAGTTAGCCTTTAACCTACTAACAAATACCCTGTTTGAATTTAGAAAATTGGATGATTGTTTGCAGAGATATTATAAGAGCACTGTTTGTGGAGGTTCAAATTCTTTGTACCTCCCAAAACAGCGCCCCAGAAGCACTGTTGCCAGTTGATTGTGTTGATTGGTCTAGCCTTGCATGGGGAGCTCACATATCTCACCACCTAGCATCACACGCAGTTCCAACAGGAAGCCTATTGTTATTAAACAGAAATTATTTTAATTTATTTAATATTATTTTATGTAAATTTAATTCTATTATTTTTTGTAATATTATTCATTCAGCTGATTTGAATCATTCAGTTCATTAATTCAATTCATTCAAGTTTGTGTTTCAACCAGCAAATCTCCACTACTACATATATATAAATATATATATATATATATAAATATATATATATATATATATTTTTTTTTTATTTATTTATACAGCCTATGACACTCTCGGTAATGTAAGGGTTCCTACGTGGGGTTGGAATACTAAATCGAATACTACACCCTTTTTGAACAGTCTTATAATAAATGTAGTATTTATGTTATTAGGATTTACATATGTACATATAAATGCGATTTTATATATATATTTGTTTATTTATTTATGTAATAATTTTAGTTGTAATATGTTTAGAAACTAATTCAAAAAATTTTTGAACTAATATTATGGTGATTTAAACTTAACTGAATTATTAAATTAAATTTTTAATTTCTGCGTATCATTGGCAACTTTTAATGGTTCGTTTATTATTATATTTTCATTATTATTTTTTATTGTAAGTTTTTAAGTGTACGATATTTAAATTGTTATGTTTTTAATTTTAGGAAATGTTTATGTCTATTTTTAATATGATATGCTTAATCAGCTTTTTGTTTATTATACTTATATGCTAGAAATGCTGCTGCTAACATTTTAAAAATGTTTATTTGACCATACCTAAGTACAATTTTTTAGTTTCGTTTTCCATATCTAATTTTATAATAGCTGGTTTGGTTTGAATACTAACAGTAAATTTATTGGTATTGTTTATTAATTTATCTTTTGTTATGTGTTTTATTGTGCTATTTTATGACTGTTTAATTCTTATTATAAATATTGATTGTGTTTTTATTGAAAGTTATAAACAGTTTTAATAAAGACTAAATTTAATTGTAAATTAAAATTTAATGCAGTAAAACTTTTACCTACCTTTTAATATTTTATTACACTACTCAAACTGAATTTTATATAATTATTTATTTTATTTATGCTAAAGTCATTGTTTACTATTTTATGCTTTGCTAAATTAAATTCTTAAATTATTATTTATAGTAGTCAATTAACAGAGCCTTATAGTACATCGTTCATAAAAATCAATTAAAGACTGGAACAGTAGTAAAATCCTATAATTAAATAATATTTACATCTTATAATTTAAATTAATTTAATTATATAATTACTTACTCTGGCTGATTATATATTGCGACTTGAGAATTATAGCTATAACAAAATCCAACTTCAGTCATCGATAGTATTAAATCGTTTGTACCATAAACATCAGAATGGCTGCTACTTACACTATATGAAAAGTTATATTTTAATTTTAAGATAATATTTAAAAATTCTTGTGACGGAATGCCTTTGAATTGACGTATGTCAGAGAATGTTGTATAATTCGAGTACATTAAATCTGATATGAAACTCTGTATATGAAGTTTATTGTTTTCATAAGAGTATCTAGAAAAATAAAATTTTAAATGATATATTACACCGTTTACAGATAAAATAATATTTATTTACTTGTAAATAAAACAAGATATTATTTATGTAAATACTAATTAATATTTAACCTCTCATATTAAGTCCAGTAGGTGAAGGTCAAGTGAATATTTTTGCTGTACTGGCATTTACTTTTTGTTAAATTCTATTTCATTACATTGTTGTAGAGACAAAAGTAAAAGAACATTGTTAGAATTGTTTATTGTTCTTAACATAACACTCCAACTGATAGATGTGCATTTCTCGCACCTGCTAGTTATATTTATTATTAATGGTTCTGATAATATTAGATTGTATTGTTTCTTGTAGCAGATGTTTACATCATCATTTAAGGCTATATTATAATCCCAAAACTATGAAATTTAATATTTTTTGTTAAAAATAAACAGATTTAAAAATAATATATTTTATCTAATGTACCGAAGATGTGCATTAATATTAATATATTAATGATAAGGTAGAAAGTGTAATTAGTAATTAAATGTTTATTATAAATAATAAAAAAGTTTATTTTGTTACTGATATGAGAGATTCTATTAAAATTAACTGTAAAAAAGGAGTGTAAATATTTCTGACATTTTATGTTTGAAATTAGGCATCTTAAAAAAATGGTTGGTTACATTAAATCCATTGTACTATAAACGTTAGAATGGTTGTTATTATATATAAAGTTACATTTTAATTTTAAGGCTGTATTTAAAACAGTTTTCAGTTGAAAGCCTCTTAAATCTCGTTCATCAGGGAATTTAAATTAATTTAATGTGATTAGAAATCTTTTATGGTTTAGTTTGTCATTTCATGAGAATATTAGAAAACAATACTATTAGTATTTTATGAAATTAATTTAAAAAAATTTTTATTTAAAAGAAATGTACTGATAAATTGTTTTAATTTGTATGATTTGATTAATCGAATGAACTATTAATTAATTAGTAGACTCCAAATTAAATATTAATTTTAGGCTTCTCCATTTTGATAACAAAAATTAATTGTGTGTGTGTGCGCGCGCACGCACACATGTATATATATATAATTTTATAAAACGTTTTAAAATATTCAATATTAAAAATAATTGAATTACCAAAGACAGAATGTGTGAAAGATTTGTTTTCCAGATAATTTCTGAAATATTTTTGAGGTATTGACATAGTCAGAAAATACTTATTGAAAAATAAGTCTGCTAACTAGTGTGTAACCAGTCTGTTGTAATAGCTATGAGTAGTTTTTATTGTTCACAATATAACATATAATTTATATGTAAAGCATTATGTTTTCTGTGTTTGTAGTTTCAATATTCTCATATATAAATATGTGCATGTTCATAAAGTATTAAGTTAAAATATGTACAAAAAAGCATATTCAAATTAAGATTAGATCAAATTCAGATTAAGATTCAAATTAATTAATTAACAAAGGTAACATCAAATTAAACAACAAATTAAGTTAAAACTTGTTACCTAACTTAAGTTAAAACTATTACAAAATTGGGGTTTTCTTTAATATGCCTTCAATTTTTTTTTTTTTAATTGGGCAAATTGAAGTAAAATTGTGTAGTTAATGAAGAACTTATAGAGAAATAAAATTATAAGAGTTCTGATTTTTTTTGTTATGAGTATAAAGAGATTCTTAAATAGAATTCATCAAATATAATTACTAAATTAGACAATGATTTTGTTTTTTAGGTAACAATTTCATTCCTATGTTTGAGAAATTTCATAAGATAAAATTTTAAGTATTCGTATAATTCAACTATATTATTTTAGAAGATCTAGCAATTTAAATTCATCATTTTGTTATTCATCATTATATGTTATTCAGTTTTGCTTTTTACAACAATCATTGTTATTATCCATATTTGTAATCACAGTTATCTATTACTGCTGATAACTCAATGACACGTGCACGTGTGTGTTTTATGTTGTGTATAAAAACAAAATTCATTGTGATTGATTAGATTCTTATTTGAATAAATTTAATTAATCTTACTTGTCATCAATGAAAGCCTGTAACTGGTCATCCTCAACTTTTACAGTTGGACATACTGTTACAGAAGGAAAAGATGTGTTCCATTCTTTATAATCTCGTTCCATTGATATCACTGTTGGATTTTCTTGATAACGATACCAAGTTGTAAGACTCAAATCAAGTGCAAAAGCTGCTCCCACCAGTACACATGCTGTCCAAAATATGCTTAAAAAAATAAGATATTTTAAGTTTCTGTAAGGAAATTATTAAATGTTATATATGTACATTTAAAATTAGAAATCCTCTGTTAAACTAGACTCTTTCTTTGCTAACAAACAGTAGAACTTTGTTTTTTCATTATTGAAGGGACCAAATAAATTTTGTCATTATGACAGAGTAGTAGGTGTTATAAAAGAGGTATCAGTTGAATATCCCTAGTAACTGATATTGAAGAATATTATAATATTTATTTTTATTCTTATCCTCACTTTTCTTTGAAACTCATCTTCCTGCAAAATAACTTGATTAATTGTATTATGCTACAGAGATTCTGCACTATATTCATTGGTTCTTTACAGTAATGAAATCCATTGCAGCAATACCAAGTCTTATCAGCATACGTCTATAGCTGATATAGTTTGCAAACAGCACCTCCTGTGGAGGGATTTCAGTTTCCCTTTGGTTTCAGCTACTCCTGACTACAACTGGGCTCCATATGGGAGAGAGGAATAAGCAACTCTGATCACTAACCTCCTTCTCTGTTGCTGAGGTCCACCTCTATTTGGCAGAAGGCCTGCAATCAGCTGCAGCATCCTATCAGCCTTATCACTTGGCTTAATGGGATGAACTCCAAAATGGAGTCTGGAATCTATCCAAACTCCACTTTCTTTTCCCCCATAACCTGTAAAACTATTGACTGAGCTAAAAGAGGTTTGCTTGAGACCCTGGTGGCTTGGTTTTACCCAAACTCACCAATTTTTGTGAAATTTTGCAGTAAGGTTGCTTGCTGTTAGGTAAGGTAGACAGACATACTTCTAATGATTTTTCATAAAATTTTGTTTCAAAATTATAACCAATAAAGCTGTTAGAAAGAATGCTATATGTTAGTCCTAATCACTCATTTTCTCTGCCTGTTGGCTAGTATTTGCACATATTTGTAAATATTTACTTTGTATATATATATTACAGTTTAACAATATCTTTAAAAAACATGTGGATGTTTTATATATACGAGGTGCTACCCAAACGTTCGGGGAATTTTACCATAAAAATAAAATAGCTTACCATAACTTATAATTTCTACTGTCTCCTTCAAAGTAATCCCCTTGGGCATTGATACAGTGATCCCAGCATTTTTCCCATGATTCCATGCATTCCTGGAAGTCTGCAGGTGTAAGTGTTCGAAGCACGTTCTGCGTTTCTTCCTGAATCTCCTCAGTTGTGTTAAAACGACGGCCTTTCAATTGAAATTTTATTTTTGGAAAGAGAAGAAAGTCACACGGGGCAAGGGCAGAAGAATAGGGTGGGTGGGGAGTCACTACCGTCTTTTTGGAAGCCAAGAAATTCCAAACGGCTAGCGATGTGTGCGCGGGCGCGTTGTCATGGTGTAGAACCCAGCTGTTGTTGCCCCCACAGATCTGAACGTTTGCACCTAATGCTTTCACGTAACCGCTTCAAAACTTCACAGTAGAACATCCATTGACAGTTTGATCAAGATGAACAAATTCCTTATGGATAATGCCTTTGATGTCGAAAAAAACAATCATCATGGACTTCACGTTGCTGCGAACTTGGTGTGCTTTTTTTGGCTGCGGTGAACTTGGCGACTTCCACTGCGACGACTGCTGCTTAGTTTCAGGGTCATACCCATACTCCCATGTCTCATCACCGGTTATGATGTTGGAGATCTGATGTTGGTTATGAAGTTAGGGTCATCTCTTGCTGAATTTTTCAATTCACTACAGACAGCTACGCGATTTTGTTTCTGGTCACTGTTCAACAGTCTCGGTATGAATTTTGGAGCAATGCGTCTCATGTTCAAGTGGTCTGACAAGATGCGTTGCACGGACCTGTATGACATTTGTACGATTGCACAAACATCATGGATAGTTTGTCTACGATCTGCAACAATAGCCTCTCGCACTTTCGTGATGTTTTCCGGTGTTGCGCTTGTTGATGGTCTTCCTGAACGCTCATCGTCATAGACTGTCATTCGTCCATCTTTGAATCGTTTGTACCACAAAAAAGTTTTACTTTTATTCATAGCATTGTCACCAAATGCTTCCACAAGCATGCGATGGAAGATGCGATATGGTATATACAGATGCGATACAGATGCGATTCTGTACCAGTTTTTTTAAGCATGAAGCAAAATTTGATGCAGGTTCTGTGCTCTTTAAAATCTGCCATTTAGAGCTTTGCCGAAGCAGTAAAACACGTGTCACAACCGCACGAAAGTCAACAATGCAGCCTCTCACTGTCACAGCTGTTGGAACACAGATTCACAAAGAGTACTGTTAGCCACATCTAGCGGCAACAGGTTGTACCAGCAATGGTTCGCGCGCAAAATTCATACTCCCCAAACTTTTGGGTAGCACCTCGTATATACTCTGTTGATATTCATCAATCAGTGTGATAAGGAAACAGTGATTACAATATTTCCTTACAGCATTTTGGGAACTGGCTTAACATTTCCACAATCATGTGTTGAATAAAAAAAATGTTATTTTATATTTACTTTAATCACTGGTTTATTAATTCAATTTAAATAACTGGTTTATTAAAAGCTCAATGTAGAGCTCAATTTTTTAAATTCTGTAAAAAATAAACAGGGTCTATTGTCTTAACAAAATTTTTAGTTTACCTACTGTTTGAATTCATTATTCATGTATTATTTTTAAAAAATGACCTGTTTTCACATGTCCATAACACTCAAATTAAGTCTGAATTACTTTCATTTTTTAGGGTCAGTCAGTACTTGTGGATTGTGCATTATTGATAGAAATTACGTACTATTCAATCCTTCAAGTGGGGTTCAGGTTGTTTGATTTATTGATGTAATTCAGATGAGTAAACTAACTACAGGCATACAATTCTGGGGAAGGAGAGGAAAATTTTCCTTAGTGACATATGTGTGTTCCAAGGTAGTCTTTTGTGCCTGGAGAAAAAGCTGTAGTTATATTTTTGAGTTTGTCATTTCAGCAATACTGATCAGTAATTGTTACTTCCATTTTTGTTAAAGATAGCCTAATTTTTTTTGGGTTGTTATTTTGTAGTTTATATTTGGGTAAGCAACACCTTTTTATTCAGAATAAATGAGAAACTAATGATTTTTTGATTCATTCCTTTTCCGTATTCTTTTCCTTTCTTTAAACTGGGATGTTTATTGGTTTTGGATGATTCTAAGATTGCAGGGACTTCTGGAGTTAATATATTTGTTTTGTTTTTTTTTTTTTAGTATTGTGAGGACAATTCTGTCATTGGATATATCCAGGTAGTATGTTTCCTATCCCACTGGACTGGTCTAATGGTTAACTTTTCATCACAAATCAGCTGATTTCAAAATCAAGAGTTCCAAGGCTCAAATCCTAGTAAAGGCAGTTACTTTTATATGGATTTGAATACTAGACTGTGGATACTGGTGTTCTTTGGTGGTTGGGTTTCAATTGACCGAACATTTTAGGAGTGGTCGACCTGAGACTATACAAAACTACTACACTTCATTTACATTCATACATATCATCCTCATTCATCCTCTGAAGAACCTCTGCAACCACCTTATGGTGGTTGCAGAGGCTTAAAAAAAAAATAGAGGTAGTATGTTTTAATACATACATATATACATAAATACATGTATATGTACATTGATACATAAATAAATACATACCTTTCAAGTGGGTGTCTTTTCTTTGCTGTTATATGATTTAAACCATGTATTGATGACATCTCAAGAAACATAAATATAATTTTAAATATAAATTTTGGTGTCTTAATTATTTTTTGCAATAAAAAATTATTATATTTCACATGTTTCTGTAAATTTTTTTTTTCATTTTTGAATCCATTACCTTCATTTAAGTTTTGTGTTGTATTTCTTCGCAAATTTTGTTTTGAAAATTTGTTGGTGTAATGTGACTTTGGTAATTCATCTATGTAAATCATTTTTATTTTTATGTCTGTTTTTATAAATGTATTAATTATAAACAAAGTTTTGTAATTAATTAAGCAAAAACCATGATTATGAAGGTTACACTGGAATTAACTTTTAGTGTAGCTTTTAGTTATATTACAACTTACTGTTTGTTGTAAGTTTATTGCTATCAGATGTTTTATTATTATCCTGGTTATTTCTAATGATATGATAAATTTTTAAATAGTAAGTCTGCTGTTCTTAATGTTTTATTCAAATGTAAAATACCAATTTTGAATGAACATTTTTCCAGTTTTGTTATTATATACCATTTACAAATTACTTTTTACCAAGTAATTTCTTATTGTAAATTTATATAATTTATTTATCTTTGAATCCAATAGTATTATGCAGTGAATAACAAATAAAGTGTGTGTGTGTGTTTGTGTCTGCACACACACACACACACACACACACACACACACACACTTATCAAATTATACATATGTGTGTGTTTGTTTATGTCTACACACACACACACATACACATATGTATAATTTGATACGTTAAATGAGTATTCTGTAGCTATATTATTTGTAATTGTGAATTTGTGAAATATTCAACATTTATTTCACATTATATTCACATTTTTTAATAATTCATATCATGCGATTTGGTACTTGAATTAATAATTATTTGAACTCTAAAAAAATGAATACAATAATTCCTACTGTAATGTTAACCTATTTCCATAATACTTACATTCTATAATGTTCATTTTAGATTACCATAATTTTTGCATAACTTAAATTTTCTGTGTATAATTAATGATAATAGAAATGTTATAATAATTATAAAATTCTGCGTTTCACTTTTAAGGTTTTATTTTTTTCTTAATTAATCTCACAAGTTAATTACATATTTAATTCCACTTTTTTTATTTCTTGAATTCCTTTTGTTTATTTACAGTTTAAATTTTTACTTTCAATTCTCTTTTTGTGGTAAACATTATTTATTGAAATAAAACAGCAGAGAAAGCAAGATGTATGAATGATAATGTTGATAGATGTCAAGCATTTACCGAAATTTTATAACATAAAAGAATATGAGTACTAGAACTTATTATTAGATATGCTCTCTAGAACTGGCAGGCAAAATGGTTTATTGATCAGATGGATGCATCCATATACTGTACAGTTTTAGGAATGGGCAAACGCACTCTTGGAAGTCTTGAGTCTAATCTTGAGCAACTGTTTAATTTCTGGAGGAAAGGCATTTTTATTGCAACATATTTAAACTGGTCATTGCAAAATCATTGATTTTATGCTGCCTCATCCTTAATAAAGATGCCCAATTTTCAATGTAATTGTTGGTAGGACAGGTGAGCATTGAAATAGACTTACGAGTGGAATGATTATTCGTTTCTTGCCACGTTTCCTATTTGAGTGCCACACACATCCTTATCTTTCCCTTTCTCATTTTGGGTTCTAAGTTGTAGATTATTCTTCATTAGGTACTTACTGAATTTATAGGGATTTGTAGAGCTGGTGAACCTTCTATATAATTTCATGAGGTTGACTCCCTGGGTGCCTGCATAGGGAATATTCCTCAAATGGCCCTGTTTCTCTGTTTCCATGCTATTGTAATTGCACAATAAACCTTATTATTAAACAAGTCTGGCTTCTTTATTCCTCTTGATATATTTAAAAACATTATTAATTATACTCAAAGTACTTGTAATTATTTTTAAGACAAACTGAACCAAATATTAAAATACAGGATGGTAAAAAAAATTACTCCTTCAAAATATGAAAACCAGTATTCCGCTTTAAAACTGTTATTAATTTGTGTCAGAGTAGCTTCACCGATTATTTTTTCGGTTATTTAATCTACCAGTTCAGTGTGTTGCATGCATCTTTAGATCAGCTGATAATAGTCAATGTAAAAGCTGCATTTTACATTGTTGTTTGTGTTATAAGGTAAGGTTTTTCACTGTAAAATGATAAAAGAATAGCAGCAGATTTTCTTCTCAAAAATATGGTATTCAATGGTTTTAATCTAGTAATTAATTATTAAATAACTTTCATAAAGTTACTCCAATTTGAGAGGCATTCAACAACTTAAGGAAGCTTTTTAAAGAACACCGATTCTATTTCAGACTGTTCAAGAATAGTTAGGCCTAAAACTGCAACCAATGAGAAGTACAGACTAAAGGTTCATTTCCAACAATTCTTCACCAGAAAAAGTTTTAATGTTAAAAATTACTACCTACATATGGTCCTGATACAGAAAATGAACCTGATTATAGGCTGCAATTTTTGGATTGATATTACATATTGAACAAGATGCTAACTTATTTTAAAATGTATAATTATATGATGTGATGGGAGAATCTTTAAATTGTGACCCAGTAAACAGACACAATAAATTGTACTTGTTAGTGTTCAGAAAATAACTAACTTTTGCTCTGAAATAGAGAAGAACCAGCCTAGTTAAGGTAAAACATATGTTAGGATTATTCAATGGATAGTGACATTTTTTCACCTTTATAATGGAAGTATATTTAGTTGTAAAAAATGCTACAATTCCTTGTAATTATTCCTATAATTTCTTTATATTTTGAATATATTGCATTTCCAGTTAAGTATGATTATTATGTAGAATTGGAAACTTTTTTTTTGTAATGGTCATTTAATATTTTGTTTTCTCTTTCTCTTGGTATGTGTGATATGTGTTTTATCATGTATTATGTAGTGGAAATCTAGATGAAATAGGTGTAGATAAAAAGTGAAACGTGGAAATAATTTTCAAAGAGATTTTATTTTCTTGTAAAGTCTTAGTACAATATTAGCCATTAATAGTTACTCATATTCGTTTCAAAATCATTTATTGCATTTTATTGGTTTTCAATCTGACGAACCTGGAGCATTACAGAACAACCACATCATTACCAGTTTTTGTCATAATCATACATATGGCTTACTTTTGCAATAACAGTAGGTGAACAAGAACAAGTCAGTGTGTGTAGTGAGTAGTTAAACCTATACCATATTCATTTCAAACATCTAATACAACTTTTCATAGCGTACTTAATTGACGATTGCCATTTGCATATCTGATGGTCTTTCTAGCTTAGTTTTGCTTCATCTAATTCTGGGGTGCAGTCAACTGATAACTGGTTTTAATTGTAATAATGCCTAAAATGTTTTCTTATTATTAAATGTGTAATGAGAATAATGTGTATTTCCCATTTTATTTCTCTTTACTTTTTATTGTACTGAAAATTTGGCTCCTTTTTTTGGTTAATAGCTATTACTCATTTTTGTGAATGGTAGAATAACTATTTTAACATGAAAACTTTAGTGCAAAAAAAAAAAATTGCATCAAATTAGCTAATGACTAAAGTGAATTAATTTATTACAAAATTTGAATCATTTAGTAACTGGTTTAATTTTTGCCACTTTTATTTTCTTATTTCCATTTTTTTTAATGAACCACAATAGACGTAGAGTAAAAAAATAAATAATTTCTACAAAGCTTAAAGCACTGCATCCAAGAAAAAGTCCAGCCGATGCCCCAAATGATACTGTAACAGTAAGAAATCAAGAAAATAATTTAGCTTAATCTGTTAATTAAGTATGGTAAATTAGAAAATTAACTTCATTCTTACTTTGTATTGTATTATTTTCCAAAATGCTACCTTCTTTAAACTTCTCACCTCAGTAAAGAGGGTTTAAGTATACCTCAGGTTGTAAAAGAGAATTAAGCTTAGTGTCATGCTCAGAACCTTGTATCATTTATTTCATTACCTTACTTTTTTTTTATACAAAATAACATTTTGTATCAAACTTTTTGTAGATGCAGGTTAGAATAGAATTTTGTACAAGTTTCAAACATGCAGGCAAACCGAATTATAGAAACTGAGTATAAAAAGGGCAGCAACATTGACTCATCTGTTTGAAATCCTCTCAGGAAAAGCAAATAGGAAAAAGTAAGGATACATGTCTGTTTTTAATGGCAGAGTATTCAGATGTTGTATTTAGTGATTTATGTTAATTCTAGAAAGTAGACTTTGGAGAGAAGTTCTCTGATGCTAACAGCATGAAGAAATTTACATATTCATCATAAATCCTTTAAAAAAAGACACTCTTATATAAAGTCAATCAACACAACTATTTTCATGTTATACAGCACAATATGTCAGCTTTACAAGAAAGGACTTCATCAATGTGTTCTGTTAATAAATTACATAAAATATAGAAGCTCTTAGACGAATTTATTAATCTATTTAAAATTAAATAAAATTATTTTATTTTATAGCAATAATTTTACTCTGTCCGTGAGTTTTTAAATAAAAATATTACAAATTAGATAAATCTTGATTTGTTTTATATTAAACTCTTTTTGCATTTAACATGTACATGAGTACATACTCAAATACTTTATAATTAATGCTTGTAAAATTATTTTGTTTTATATCAATTTTAATTATTTATTATCTTTGCATGGTTACATAACTATTATTTCATAAAATAATTATATTTATTTAATAATATATACTATTACCACCTTTTGTTTTTGATGTAATTTTTTTTAAAAATAATTTAATACTGCTCTCATCAAGCTTTTCCACAGCTTTCATTGAGCCTTCCAGGCAAATGTTAGAGCTATTACTTTTTTTGTTATCTGACTAAATGCAGACTGTCCATGATGTGTCCTACATTATGTGTAATTATGTTCCAGTCTGATCGAAATGAATACTTACATCAACATCAACATACCGTATTAGCATGTAGATTAGGATTTTTGTTGCATAGACTAAGAACTTCATAATTTATTGTTGGTTCTGTACAGAAGAATATCTAGGGAGTTATCTACTCTGAGAGCACCTCAAATAGGTTGACACGATGAGTGTTTCAGCTGAACAACTAAAGTATTCTTAAGAAATCATTTATTAGAAAAATATAATTTTTTATATAAGTTTCATTGGCTTTGAATTTGATATATTGTCTAATAATTTAATGCCATTTAGTAAACGTGGAAAAGTGATCAGATGCACATCGGGCTTTCTTTGTTAAATTGTTTTATAAAAATGGTAACTCCACGACAACTGTACAAAGGCTATTTCACAATCTGTTCATATTCTGTTTCATGGGTGGGTACCGTCTGTTCATGCAACTAACTTATGAATAAAACGTTTGAAGAAACTAGGGTCCACATTAAACTTAAATCATAAAGGAGCAGGAAAAAATGTTAGAACTCCAGGCAACATTGATAGAGTTCAAACTGCCATAACACGCAGTCAAATTTTCTACGATTAATCATGCATTGGCATTGAATATCAGTGAACCATCGATCCATCAAATCTTACATAAGAACTTTAGCTTTCACAAATATAAAATTTAAATTGTTCAGGAATTAAAAGATGCTGATTTGATTGTTCACATGAATTTTTTGTGGCAGCATTTAGATGGTGATGAAAACTTAATCCATCATATATTTTTCTTAGATGAAGCTCTTTTTCACCTGAACGGCTAAATAAATAAGCAGAGTAGTTGATATTGGTGGAGCGCTGATAACCTACTTCAGTTACATGAGAAACCATTGCATCGTTTGAGGTCACAGTTTGGTGTGTACACTTTTCTCATTTGGCATTATTGAATCATTCTTTTTTCAAAACAATTGAGGAAATGCTACAACTGTTATTGCAGCCTGTTACAGAAGCATGGTCACAACATTTTTGAGGCAAAGCTTGATTTGATTTCCACAAATTATGTGGTTCCAGCAAGATGGTGTGATAAAAATCATGCCGCTCATGTGCCTATTAAGAAAACTCTTTGTGAACCATATCATATTCAAAAATCGGACATTGTTTGGCCAACTAGACTCCTGATTTGTCTTCATGTAACTTTTTTCTTTAGTGTTTATTCAACAGCAAGGTGTATGTCAAGTGACTGCAGAAATCAGTGGAACTACAATTAAAAATTCAAGAAGTTATATGCGTAACACCAGTTATGAACCATGATTTCATCATCAATTTCAATGTTGCTGTCTTATTATGTGGTCTCTTTGAGTATCTTGTAAAGAAAAGATTTTTCCGATACTGGTTTATTATTGATAACAGGTTTCAATACTGAGTTTTATTGTGAATTTTCAAACACCAAAAAATAACACATTTCTGTTGTAAAGTAAGTCATGTTTATTCTTGTAATGTGTGGCAGATTGATCTTTTCATTATGGCTACAAAGACAATGTAGTGTGTTGAGGCAATGGCAAGATATTAGACAAATCAGTTCCATCACATAGTAACAAGAGGTGTTTATGTATATATATTTATTTACCTGAAAGCTGATAAAAAGTGATGTTTTTGTGTAACATTGTATATTTGAACTATTTATTTATTAAAAATTATGATTTTTTACCTAAAACATCAGTTATTCCAAAAATGATTTCTCTTTTATATCTTATTCGAGGATATTTTATTATTCCCCATCGTAGTTCAGCTCCAAAGGCCCTATTTAACAAACATAATGAAATAATTTAAATGTATATTGTACATAACATGAATGTTTTTGTCCAATGACATTTTTAATCATTATTTTTAAATACTTTTCTCAAACAACTTAATATTTTCATAATTCTTTGATGGCTGAATTTAATATTTTTTCTCATATTTTCTCAAATTCTAAATTAGTTTTAAAATAAAATATAAAAATGTATTTAGACTTCTGAAGGTTAAAATAAATCTACTGTATTAAATTTGTAAATAAAAAAGTTAGGTAACTTTTTATTTAAAGAGTGCTTCCAAGAGAAAAGAAAACTTTTTTCTTTATCTAATTGCATATAAGAATGCCAAGAATAAATATCATTGGATGCTTTTTCAAAAAATATTTTTGAAATATGAAAACATTGCATGTTTACAAAAAAAAAAAAAAAATCATCAGTTTTTAGATTTATGACTTATAATTCTTTTCTTGAAGTACTACAATATAAATGCTCAGTTACAGCTGCTGATGAGAGATGGAATTTTTGTAACATGAAAAATTGCTTAGTTATAAATTAGTAAGTGGCATAGTTTAGTCTGATTCATTGACTATTGTGGTTTTCTTTTTGTATGAAAGTAAAGTGCTTTGAACATATTTAACAGATGAACCTTCTGGTTCAAAACTTATTAAATATCTTGTATGTACAGAGTTATTATAAATGATCTTTTCAATTACAAACTTAAACGACTCACGTTTAATAACACTCAGATACATGAAAGTAAAATTAATGAAAGGGAAACTAAAAATGTTTTGTATTTCATTTGGTTCACAACATCACATTACATGTGCTCAATGTGAGCTCCCTATGTCATGCAACACATCGAACTTGTAGTCCAATTCCTGTCATACACATTGTAACATTGGACAATTCACTGATGCATTGGACTCTCTGATGCAAACACAAATATTCTGGATGGTAAGTGGTAAAGGTTGCTCAAACATGTGTTGTTTGACAAAACCCCATAGAAAATTTTGTGGACTTTGTATGAAACTCTCTCTTTCACACGCTCCAAAGTTGCCTCACTTACTGGTGGAAGGCCAGCTGACTTTTACTTACAAATGCATCCCCTCTCTTTAAAGCCAGAATGTCACTTACAGATACTGGGCCCATTGTATGCATCTTCATTAAACGTCCTTCTAAAATTATGTTGCACAATGATAGACTAGCAGACATGAAAATCCAGCACACAAACGGCTTCCTGTCTTCATTGTCAGTCATTTTCTCTCCTATTACCCAAGTGATGAAATCAATAACTACACGACAACTGTACCAACCACTGAAAACTTTGAGTTTTCCTTTCCATTGATGCTGCTTTCAAGTATCTGAGTGTTATTAAACATGAGTTATTGATGTTTGTAATTGGAAAAATCATTTGTAATAACCTTGTGTTTGTTAAACATATGAATGTGTTTGTTAAATATAAAAACTGTATGCATATGTTTGTCTGGGAAGTTCAAACTATAAGTCCTAAAGAAAACCCAACATTTTTTTGAAGTTACTTAATTTTTATTGCAATTAAATTATAAAAAAATAATAATAATGAACAGTGAACAAATGACCAAAATTAATTAGAAACTTTATAAACTATTGTTACTAATTTTACTCCTTGTTGTAACAGTTAGTAAATAAAGGGATCATTACGTTTAATTTAATCCTAATACTCATATAACAAATTTGAGGGAAAGCAGAAAAGTGTTTGTGGTAAACTTTTTAAACAAATTTATATGAGTTTACATGAAATATATTTATTCTACTTGACTATTGTTTCAAGGATTTCAATAATGTACCAGGAAAACATCCCTCGGGGACTAAAAGAGCACTAAAGCGATGGTATATGATACCATCTTACTATTCTTTCTTGGTCACAAAATTTTCCGTCTCTAGCAAGCTATGAAAATATATAAGGAATGATATCCAGATGTTAATGAGAAACCTCTGTGGAGACATGCTGCCTGTGTGTAATATTTAACTGAAGAGCATCGATGCACCTCATAGTAACCAGTCTGTTTTGGTAATACATTGCTGCTGCTGTGCTCATTCAAACTCTATGCCCCCCCCTCTCACATATATATATATATTATATATTATATATAATATATATATATATATAAGTGGTATAAATTAAGACGATTGCAACGTTGTGCAATCAAGTTTTGTGTTGAACTCTGTGAGAATGTTACTGAAACTTTTTTGAAGATGAAAAGGGTGTATGGAGGTGACGCTCTATCATGAACACAAGTTTTTAGGTGGTTTAAAGCATTTTCAGATGGCCAGGAATCAGTTTCAGACAATCCATGTTCTGGAAGACTGTTAACGTCAAAAAGCGACGACACTGTTGAGCGAAACAGAGACTTGATATGATACAACTGGCGATTAACTTTCAGAATGGTTGCAGAACAATTGAATTTGAACCATATCACAGTCCATCAAATTTTCACAAATGAATTGGACATGAAAAAAGTTTGTGCAAAATTGGTCCCAAAAAAACAACATTGTTGATCAGAAAAACAACAGGGTGGAAGTGTGCCGTGATCTCTTCTTTCTAAATTGAAACTGATCCTGACCTTCTAAAAACTGTTATTACTGGTGATCAATCTTGGATATTTGAATCGACGCATAAACAAAACGCCAGAACAAGGAGTGTCACACTTCAAATTCACCACATCCTAAATAAAGCAATAATGTGCAAATGAAAACCATGCTAATTTGTTTGTTTGATAGTAATGGCATTGCCCATAAGAAGTTTTTACTTACATGACAGACTGTAAATCAATATGTTTACCAAGAAATTCTTGAAATACTATGGAAAAGAGTTGCCCATGTGAGACCAGCCATCAAATACAAGTGGATGCTGCATCATGACAATGTACCTTGTCACACTGCACTCTTAATTAATGAGTTTTTGGCAAAGAAAAATATTCCTGTAGTTCCTCAACCACCTTATTCACTTGATTTGAGTCCCTTTGACTTTTACCTGCTCCTGATTTAAAAAAAAACCACTTCAAAGGACACCATTTTGGAACAGTAGAAAACATTTTAAAAAATGTAACTGACCATCTGAAGGATGTTCGGTTTCTGAGTTCCAACATTTCAACACTGCTATGAAGAGTGGGAAAACCGTTAGAAATGTTGTGTGGCTTTCCAAGGGATCTATTTCGAAGGTGGTATATAATTGAATTGTAAATAAAAAGTTTTTCTGAACCAGTATCATTACTTTATTTACAGACGTAGTCTACCATATAATATATATATATATATATATATATATTTTAAATTAATAGCTAATTTAAATTATTTTCATTGTGTTTCTAAATTAGCTTAAATTATGTATTGCAGCAAATGCAGAAAGGCAAGTTTGGAAGAAAATCACGTATTGAACTCCCTAACTATAAATAAATAAATAAAGTAAATAACAGAAATACTATTACTATACAGTAATAGTATTTATTTAGATAAATAGTAATATTTACCACTGAATGTTAGAATGCTTGAAATCCAAGTTGTTAAGGAAAAAAATGCTCTAATATTATGAATCTTGGCTTTAACCAGGATTGCAGTTGAGTGAATATCATGCAGAATGGTTTATAAATCAGCTGAATAATTCTTCACTCTACAGTTTCCAGAATGAGTAAGAGCTACTTTTGAAATTCAGCATCAGTTCTCAGGAAGTTCTTTATTTTCCAGTAAAAGAGACATTTTGGATTGTATCAATGAAATATCATGATTATTGTTTGTGTTGCTCCATTCTGGGTAGAAATTACCCACACTCTCAAGAAATTGTGAGTGTGATGTACCATGGGGGTTACATTGGGCCATGCTTTTGCCATGAAGTATCCTTCTCCTATAGGTGGAATTGTTTTTTGTACTGCAGCCATGGACAGGAAATCCATTCTATTTATCTGTTTTATTCAAAATGGGAATTCTTACAATTTTGGAAAAAATACTCAATTTAGCAAGTGCATCTATATTATGATTTGGTAGGGGGAAGAAGATATTGAAATAAAAAATGAATCATTTCAGTGGCTTACACATTGTAGAAGTAATCTTAAGGAGAATTAATCAGGGGAAACATTTTATTGCCTGTAATTATCTGGCTACTCAAGTTTTCTATTCAATGTCAAAAAGCTTAATGGGCTGTCAGGTAAATTCAGGCCTCCTAATTCCTTCTAAAATCAAAAATACAATATCCAATGGGAATTTCACCTATTAGGCTTGTTTTGCAGTGATATAATGATCAATATAAGAGAAATTCATGTAAATTTATTAGTATAACTTACCAGTTTATTGTTCTTTTATCTTCAAGTGTATAATTTATGTCATTACAGGATGGTAAACATTGACATTCTACCTTTTCATCATTAGCATTTCTTAATTTTGTTAGAAGTTCTGAAAAAAGAATTTATGAATTCATCTAAGCAGAAAATTTATAGAAGTTACTCTTATCTTAATGATTCATTCTTAGTTTACATTGATGAGCATATTTTTGAAAGTACCTCTATCATCAGTTCTTTAATAAAATTTTGATGTGGACACCACATAACTTCCTTGTATGTTTATTAAATTATATATACACACTTTTTTAAAATGGAAAGTACATGAAATTTTATTTCACTAATAACTTCTGATATTTTTTTATGGTTATTATTGAATTATTATTTATCATAAAAACGATTTTACAATCTGAGGTTAATAATTATTAATAAATCAATATATTTAAATTAAAAAAAAAGTTGATGAAATCTCCTTTTTTTTAAACCAATGTGCCTTCCCCTTGTAAGATCCAAATATTTCATTAATTAAAATTTTATTTGGCTGTAACTCTGGAACCAATGAAAATAAGCACCACTTATGATATATCGTTGAAAAGCACTCAATGAGGGCTTATTACCCTATTTTACAAAAAGTCCAAAATCCAATCTTTTTTTGAATTTTGGGCTTTTTCTTGATGATTCAGTTGATTGAAATCAAAAGGGGAGGTGCACAACTAGATGTTACAACAGTCCTAAATCCAAAATTTTAACATCCTACAGCTAATCGTTTTTCAGTTATCTGAGATACATATGTATGTACAGACGTAGGCCGAAAATAGTCAAAATGGACTCAGAGGTGGTCAAAATGGATATTTCCATTGAAATCTGTAAACAAAAATTTTTCATGATCACAATACTTCCTTTAGAAATGGGCAAATTATGTGATAATAAAATGTCAAAATTTTTAAAATATTGAGTTACTTTCTCAAATGTTGAGATTAGTATTTGTGATAAAGGGAAAAAGTGTGTGATGAGGTTTCATAGGATAAGAGATGGTCAGGAATCGGAAGTAAACCATGAGTCAGCTGTTTATGAGATTGGTTTTATTTTGTCTCAAATTAGTATAACCTTTCAGTTTCTTTGTAAGTGATACCTCATTAAAATTATAATTTATTGAAAATAATAATCTTAGGAAATTTAAATCAGGGAATACAATTTTGTTTGTGTAATTCATATTATTTTTAGACAATCTGCTTCAAGTGTTGATTAATTATACTAGAAATAATTAATAAAGATATTACATTATGATTTCTGAAGATTTTTACATGTTAAGATTGAAAATATTATTCTGTCATACAAAAAATTACACTTTTATGAACATTAAAGAGTTTTCTTCAATTTGATTGTCTAAAAATTTTGTTGGCTGGTAGAGAAAATTCTAAATATTATGAGAAATTAATTTTATAATTTTGCTAATGCTGAACTCAAAGTTTGGGTAATCTGCAGAGATATGCAAATTCAAGTAAGAACATGAAATATGAGGTATGATCAAAAAGTATCTGACCTTACCTCCTAAAAACAAAAATACTTACTTAACCTTTTTTGTTCAGTGACTTGTCCCCTTCAAAACAGGCCTCTTCTAATATAACACACTTATCCCAGAAATGTTTACATTGTTGAAAGCATTATTCAAAGTCATTTCTAGCGAGCATTATAAGTCCTCTTGTTGGATTTCTTTTGATCTCCAAGCACCATTTTCCCAAAGCTGTGGTCTCTTGGAATGAACAGCATCTCTTACAAAACACTATCTTGTAGCCTTCAAAAAACAGTTATGTAGTACTCTTTATTGACAATTTGTCCTTGAGAAACTTGTGATGAACCGTGCCTTGATAATCAAAAAAGACTGTAGCCATGACCTTCATCTGTGGTGAAAATTCATCATAACAATGCTCCAACCCATGCACAACAATTTATCCAGAGGTTCTTGGAAAAACATAGGATCGAACAACTTCAGCAGGCTCCTTACTTACCAGACACTACACTATGAGATTCTTTGCTCTTCCTAAACTTAAAATCTTTCTTAAAGAAAAGAAGTTTGAAAACTGAAGAGATCAAAAGAAATGCTACAAGACGACCTATTGTGCTCACTAAAAATGAGTGAAAAATGCTTTCAACAATGGAAACATTGCTGGAAAAAAGTGTTGCACAGAAGGAGCCTACTTTAAAACTGACAAATCATTGAACTAAGTAGGTTAAGAATTTTTATTTGTATGAGCAAGGCCAAATATTTGTTGATCGCACCTTGTAAAGTATAAAATTCATAGTTTACAAATTCTGAATAAGTTACTATACTGCGAGAAAACAACTATAAGTGAATGAATTACAGAATGTGAAATAATGATTTATTGTAAAGGTTGGAGAGAAAAAGATATGCTGTCGTATAGCTTATTGTGTATAATTTGATTTCTTATCCCAACTCATGTTGACTACCCAACAACCCAAAATGTCTGAGTTTAGAGTTGATCACTTTTAACAGTATGACTTAAATATAGTTTATTCAGAATTTATGTCTCATATTTCTTCTATATTTTTTGTTGGAGATCTAAAATAGGACACAAGTCATGTTCTCAAAATGGTAAAACAATTGCCAAAAATAATCAGAATTCTCCATCATATTGATCAGTGATAGTGAGGAATGAGTAATATTTTCCTATTACCTTTTTTTTTTTGCTGAGCCAAATATATTAGCAAGCTGAGCAAACCAAAATATAGCTATTATTCAGCCCTAAAAGCGACAGTTTATCACATGCTTAAAATATTTACTTTTAGACAAAGGAGCATCATTATTTTTAGAGAAAGGAACTATGATTAGTGTCTTCTAACTTGTGCTTTGTAGCACCTGAGTAAGTGATTAAGAAACACAGTGTAAAGTATGAATAAATGTACCTGTTTTGAAAGGATATGTCATACACATTGCCTTAACTCTGTGCGGGAAATGATCTATTTAAATTCTATCTGATAGGTTCTCTGGCAAGTGTATTTGTTATTCTCGCATTTACTTTTCTGTATATTCTACACTTAATAGCATATAATTTACTACCATTGGTTCTTGTCCCGTAAAAGACAAACTGTATGATTTCCTTCATCATCAAACTTACAAATGAAAAAAAAATTGTCTCATATTATAATACTGCAGTTTCAAATTGAGATCTGTAATGGAATTTTTATTTTATTTTATTTCCTTACCTTGGTGTAAAGCTAAACATGCTAAACCAGCGGTATCACATACTTCATAATTCCCTGAAAGAAAAAAAAAAATTAAGTTAGATTGTTTTACATTTTCTGTTAACTTATTTTATGTACTATTAAGTTTTAAAATATGTTTTAAAAAAGATACTGATTAAACTATTTTTATCGTAAATTCCTACTTTGCTCAAGTTGGACCTCATCCTCTTAAAGAGGTATCTATTTTTATTAATTTTATGATGAGATTCATCTGTAGTGCAATAACTTAGGTATTTATTACAAATAACTGTATGAAATTGTATTCTCTAATCATAAACAAACATTTAACTAGAAGAATGGTCTTTGGCATTAAACTACTAAATAATGAGGCAACATTTTTGCAGAATATCCGTTTTCTTATCTTTCATTTTTCTGGTTAATTGCCATGGAGATGTCAACATCTCAACCCCCTCCCGTTACAAGCTATGAGGCGAGGAAAAGATCTTGCCTCATAGCATGTCAGGTGGCTACACCACCCCCTCCGTTCCTTGTGGAAATGTCAACAGTCATCTTTGCTTTAGGTATGGAACCTTGCTGGTCTATTCTGTTGGGCTTCTTGTTAGTTGATAAGGTAGCTGTTTCTTTTTTGAGCCAGCAGTTTTATTTTATATTGGATTGTAAAATAACCAAATTAATACCTGAGGTACTGTCTAGTCCACTTAGAATCTGTAATCTTAGTATAGAAGAATGACTAATGCTGCTTGTTTGGATGTAAACCATCAGAAGTTAATAAAGTTAGCTTTCAGATCCTAGGGTTTAGTATCCTTGATACTAGAACTTTTTCATAAAGTTTTTCAGTGGAAACACTTACATGGTTCACAACTGTTTACATGCAATGATCATCTCATTCGAATTATTTTGAAATGTTTAGTTGACTTTTGCTTTTATCTACCAATTTATTGTAAACTGTACTAATAATAATCAAAACAAAACAAAACATGGCAGATCTACTTCACACTCTCATGATGGGAATGATTGTGTGAACACACTTATAGTCAATTTATAAAAGGTGGAAAAAATGTAAACATAACTAAAATGTTTTTAGAATAGTTATTCAAAATTTGATGAATATTAATTTATTTTCTAGTTAACTGTTTTTTATACAGTATAATTACATCCAAATGAGAGAATATTAAAAAAAAAAATTATTTCTGATGAAGAATGGTACTTCCAACATAATTTTAAAATATGTATAGCCCAAGTTTGTACATTGAATCACTTGCAAGTTTTATTGACAATGACACCAGACTTTCATGTTTGTGCATATAAATAGTGCTATTAGAGGGCACTAATTTATTGTTCTTAGTAGTACATAAATATATATGTGTATTATCACTTACCAACTTGTCTGTAGAAGTATGGCACACACCCACACAATCTATGTGCTAATTTACGACGACAGTCCATGCGACACCAATTAAACGTGTATATTGGACCAATTTCCAGATTTGATTCCCAAAGTAAGCGACATTTTCTTTGTGTTACGCTTAAATCATAAGTTTCTTTTGTGCTGTAAATGCTTAAAGCAGTTAAACCTAACGTCTTCATCATTTGCTGTGTTACTTTAAATACTGGACTTGCAATATCTGGCATTTCTTCTGGACTATGTAAAAAAACCTTTAACAATAATCGATTTATTCTTATATTATTTATAAAATTGCTTAAATTATCAATAGTTATTGTATTATTGTTGTTATTAAATAATTTTTATTTTATATTATTTCTAAAACATACATATTAGAAGCATTGAAGATGGTCACAGGAATGTGAAAACGTTTTAAAGTAAATTATAAAAAAATATTTTATTTATAAATCTTTCAGTTTTGCCATTTTAAAAGTTTATAGTTTGGAATAATAATCTATATTCATTAATTATGATTTAAGTTTTTCTCTTGTAGCCTGTCCCATTGCTTTCAATTTGTTCACAGAAGATGCAATATAGTATTTGAAGAAAAGATTTGAATATGGAATAAATATTCAAAAATAAAGGTGTTAAGATTTGCTAGTACATTGTTCTTTCAGAAAAACCGAACAGGAATTAGAAAAAATATCGATTTGAATGGATTTAATGATATGAGAGAACTTCTGTCTGAAAGTAAATTATAATGAAACAAAAGGTGATAAAATGTGATAGAAAGGTGAATATTTAGGAATTAAATTTAATAAATGGATGAAAACACCATGTATCTGAAACAGGAGAATTTTGTTATTTATGTAATCAAATTACAAATGATGGACAAAGTTATGAACATAAAAAGAAACTTGCACAAGTACTACTTAATTGCAAAATGGAGACTTTACGTCCTCTTAAATGTAGATCTAAGAGTTAGAAAGAAATACTTTTAAAATATTTGAATGGAATGGAGCTTTTTATGGGGATAAAAAAAGGACAATAGGGAAAGTAGAAAGGGGATGAATAAGAGACCTTGGAAATGTGGTGTTAAAGAAGGATGTTGAAAATTAGGTGGGTTCACACATCCTCATTCATCCTCTGAAGTAATACCTTATGGTGGTTCTGGAGGCTAAACTGTAAAAGAAAGAGAAGGAAAAAGAGTGTGTGTATAGAATTCAAGATGAAGAGGCAGAATCTTGTGAAGAGGTGAACTAGGTTGGTGTCCATGTATAAAGCATCCGTTGTAGTTAATTTAGTAAAGGAGAGACTTGTGTAAATTAAAGACTATAGGGGAAGACAGAGATTGGAATACATAAAACAGATAATTGAGGATACAAATACAGTAAATATTTTGAGGTCAAAAATTGGAAGGAATGAAGAATATAATCAAGCAAAAGAATCCTCTTCCCCAAAACTTAAAAAAAGCTACTTTTTTATTTATTGCATTTCTTATATTAACCAACATTTTCTTTTGTAATGTCTTCCTAGTCATAGTTAGTAGTGGTGCAAGCAACCAAAAGAAACATACTTTGGGAACAACATTGGGGGTGGAAGAGCCAATCATATTTTAAAACGAACAATCTTTTGAATGTTTCAAAACTTTTTTTGGTTTATTTAAACTTTTAATATTATAATAAAATTTCATTGTAATTCACCTACCACCTACAAAAAATAAATCTTAGGTAATATTTTATTGGTTGTACATTTTTCAGTAGAATTTTTTTAGTTTTTTCCATTTAACAAAGTGAATGTACAAAAAAATTCTCTTTGAAGGGGATTTTGGAGATGGGAGAGCAGAAAAAAAAATACTGATTTTTTGGTTTATTTAAACATATAATGATAATTTTACAATAAAACTTCATCATAAATTATCCCCACCCCAAAAAAGAAATATTAGGTAACTTTTTTCATGTATCATTATTTTCCAGTGTATAAGAATAAATAATCAATGCCAGGAAAGTATTATAACTTTGTTATCAACTTTTTTGAAATCATATTTGTACAATTGAGGTGTTATTTTGCTTGTAATAAAACGTTTAAATTTTATTAAATTAAACATAATTTTATTAAACTAATAGCTAACATTTAAAAATTTACATAATAAATAATATTAAAAATAAATTAATATTATTTTTAATATTAATATTAAAAATAATTGATTACCATTTTCAAATTTGAACATGTGAAATTATTATTTATTTGAGAATTGTAATATAGATTGGTATAACAAATGTTATTTGCGTACCTCTATCTATCGTGTATAATCTTATATTATAAAAAAAAATAAATAATAGAAAGTAAACAGTTTAGAATTTGGATTGATTTCATATGATTACTTTTCTTTTGTTGATGTTTTTGATCCACCATAATTTTTGTGATTCCTGATTCTTTACACTGTTAAAATAAAACTTGTCAATTGCACGATTCACAGTGTTTTTTAAACATGTGATTAGCTACAAATGCAAAAACACATTTTGTGATTTGTTTTGTTATATCTTTTCTAATAATTAAAAACATCAAAAGCTACTTTAAGAGAAGTTCCTCTACAAGTACAACTACATAAGAGAATATTAAAATACGAAATAAAATTTTCCTGTAAACTTAAATTAATGTGGTATGTTTTAATAAAATATGAGTATAATAATAATTTCACTTATTTTTACCAGAAATCCTTTAGAGTCACTAAAGGTAAATTGAAAGTAATTATCTCCATCCAGTGGATTTGATTCAAATCCTTCCCCTTCATCCACATAATTCCATTTGTTTGCTTTCCAATACCTGAAAAAATAAACATATTAAAACCACAAATAATACAAGTGTACAAAAAAGAATATGGGAATTCTAAAGCTATTTAATATCTGCTAACATTGATTTAATTAATCAATCAATCACAAATAAAAAAGAAAGAGTAACTCTTTCCCTGCAAGTGTTCAATATGAGCACCTTTTGTCACATGGCACACATGTAACTGATAGGACCCCCTAGTTTAACGAGCATGTATGAGTAATGGAAACGACAGCTGTTTCAATCCTTTGCCTCAATTTGGGTAGATCAGTAGGGGAAGCAAAGGCACATACACAAGATTCTTTATAAAACCCCAAAGGAAAAAAATCTAACGGGTTCAGATTGGGTATGATGTTTGGAGGTCACCAGAAACAAGCTCTGTCAAACAACAGTTGGAGTTCCCAAGCTGACTGATCCACTGTTAGTAAAATGTCATTCAAAAAATCTCAGAATTATGCCAGAGTAGGTATACCACCTTGTTGCTAAATAAAATTTTCTGGTTTATCTTGCAGTTGAGTTAAGAGTCATGTAAGCAGCATATCCAAATAAGTAATTTTTGGATTGTTAAATTTTGAATTTACAATGTTTAAACAAAAATGGAACATGAAATTACATATTAATAATTGTTTTTAAGATTTTCTGAATTAATTAAATGAAATAGCTTTGTGGTCAGTGTGATAGCCTCTGATCTAACTCCTCTTGATTCTAAATACTTGGTTACCAAATGAGATGTTTGGCATAAACACACTGCATTTATCCCAAATTTCTTTTTAAAGTAAAACATTACCAAGATCATAGTAACAAAATTAAAATATGCATTAGAGATGAAATAAACTGATCAAATATCCCAAACAAAACATTAATAATGGTTTAATGGACATTAAACGTTAATAATGGACACTGAATTCATTTTATGATGGGTTGTATTTTTAAAAAAGCTAATAATGAAAATACATTTTAAATAGTGGTCTTATAGCAGTTCTCAACACGGTTTTTTAGATTAGTTCAATTGGCTCTTTGGGATAAAAAGAAATTAAAGCTAAAAGAGAAGAAAAGTAAGAATAAGAGAGAAATTTTACAATATTAAAAAAGAAAAGAAATTAAAGATTAGCTATAAAAATTATTTCAGAAATAAGAAACAGTGACAACAGTTTATACTAAAATCTAAATCAGTTAAAATATCTTATATTTAAGAAAAAAAAAAATCTTTTGAATTTTTGTGAAACAAAGCCCATAAGATCATACAGGGTACTTACACAGCAGCCCAAAAGTACACATATTAAGCATGATGGTTCCACTAGATACTATATTGAACATAAGTACTGTGACTAAATATACAGCAACAGAATAAAATTTTGTGAATCATCTTATATAAATAGTAAAAATATACAAACACAATAACCACAACATGAAAATTTGATGAATAATACAGAAAATCCAAGATCTTAATACATGTTAAACCTTATGAGATTTACACACTGACAATAAATCTGTCAAAAACAAACATTTTAAATGAATGTGAAGACTAAAAACTCTCTAATGCCACTTACAAAATTATTTAAAATCTAAAACTGTCCAGTAATTTGTTAAACATTGTGTGTTATTAAGTATTTATATACTTTGCTTGTTAAACAGACCTCTCAAGAAATACTGAGGAACGGAAACAGTAATATTTACTTTTCTTTATCATTTTATCTTCTATTTTTTAAAAGTATTTGGTTCTTTTAATGTTAATTCCTCAGTATTTGCTAATGATGATTGTTTAACAGTGAAGATAATTATCTAGTTTTAATAGTTAAAATTGTTCTTTTTTAGTGTTCTCTAGTTTTAAAAGTTATTTAGAGTAATTCTTTTGTTATATTAAATGAAATAACATGACAAATAAGTTAAGATATCCAGTTATTTGCTAAATGATTTTCTAACCTTTATTTAGACAGGTATTGTTAAGATACTTTTTTGAAGAAGGAGCTAATAACTAACTCCAAAAGGCCTTTAGAAAAAAAATTTCATTTATTTAAATGTGAGAACTTGAGAAACTATCTAATTTGAAACTGTTGAATTATAGAACCAAAAAAAAATCACTCATCTTAAAGCAGTTGAATATTTCATTAAATAAATACCATTTAAATCATGAAACTTTTAGTCTCATGATTTTTAAAACACCTGTCAGCTGCTACTCCAACAATATATGTCATATTTGGGAAAAATTACCGCTATAATGAATAGGAAAATTAAATCATTTAATGTTCACAATAAAGTGCATAAAACACTAAATAATATTTAATTCTTATACTGTAATAGTCCTTAATAATGGCCTCATGTGCCGTTACGATGGCTGTAAACAAGAAACATTTGGGCATGGTGAACTGGACTATTTTAACATAACACAGCAAAAATGTTAATAAAAGTTGTTTGATATAAAATAAATTATAAAATAGTAATTATATTAAATTACCAACCACAGTGAATTTTTTAAATTTTGTTATGGCACAAATTAGGTGGTAACTCCTTATTCTACAATATACAATGATCTTAAATTGTAAACAGTGAATATTGTTGTTCAGTATTCTCAGAGGATTTGTAAGTAGCCTTTTGAATCGAGTATGAGTATTTACTCGCATGTTTGTGTGTTAATGTATAATTTTATGACTATTAATTTTGTTATACTAATTTGATTATTTCTACTGACTTGTAAATAATCGATTACAACTTACTCTGGGTCAGTATAAGATGTAACTCTTGAAAGATATGCATAACAGATTCCATATTCAGTTATATACATTTTTAAATCTTCATTTTTTAGTTCTGGTATTTCATTAAAACTCATCATATGTTTAAATTTATGTTTACCTTGTACATATATCCAAATGTAATCTGATGGTTTTACATCTGGATATTCTGAAATATATTCTGGTTCTGCATAATTCCAATTTGTGAGTCGTTTCATGAATTTATATAGTTGCTCTTCATTATCAACTTGAACAAACCTGAAATCATTTATTCTATTTGTTTTACTTATCCCATAAACAAATAAGCTTTTAGAAATCAAGTGACATTTTTTCTTAAGCCTTATGAAATTAATTTTCCCTATTAAATTAAAGCAGTGTGTGCATTCTGGGTCAAAATTTAAATAGGATTGAAAAAATATATTTTTCAGATGTTATTGCAATTTTTTAAGTTGATTTTATTTATATAAGTTTAATTTTTTTCACATTTTTACTTCCTTGTACAAAGTAAGGAAGTATTGTAACTGTGAAAAATTTTGATTTTCAGGTTTCAAAGAAATATTCATTTTGACCATCCCTGAATCCAATTTTCACGAGTTTCAGCGTTGACGTCTGTATGTACGTACATATGTATCTCACATAACTCAAACATGATTAGTCGTAGAATGTTGAAATTTTGGATTTAGGACTGTTGTAACATCTAGTTGTGCACCTCTCCTTTTAATTGTAATTGACTGGACCAAAAGTGTCCAAAAAAGCCCAAAATCAAAAAAATTGGATTTTGGACTTTTTCTTAACTGTTGCTTCTTAACTGTTCATTGATTCCAGAGTTATAGCCTAATAGAATTTTAATTAATGAAATATTTGGATGTTACAAGGGGAGGGCACATAGGTTCGAATCTGACCTCATATATATATCTTTTTTAATTTTTTTTTTAGTTTAAATGTATTGATTTATTAATAATTATTAACCTCTGATTATAAAAACATTTTTATAAAATACAGTGGTTTTTTTAACTATCAGTATTAAAATATTGTATCATATATGTATGAAATTTTATCCTAGAATTTTCCACAATTTTACATGAACTGTTTGCCTCCATAAAAAATTAATAATTTAATTGATAAATATCAAAATTAATAATTTGTCTCCATAAATATTTAATAATTTATTTAAAATTAATAAATATTTATTAATTTTTTTTGGAAACGGTAAAATTATTAATTTACAAATGGAACTTTCAAAATGATCACAAAGGTGGACCCAGTTAAGCAGTGAAAACTCGCATATGAAAGTGCTGATCTGTATTATTGAAACATTTTTTTGGACTTTGTACTCCCAAAATTTGAATACTGAGAACAGAACAGAATTTTTTCATGATTACATTATATATTTTCCTTTTTGTTGTATGTATGTTTTATTTTTTGAAAACAGAAAAATAAAATTTTTAGTTTAATATTACAGATTGAAACCTAATTGATCAGTTTGACCAGTTTCATAGTACTCATGCAACAAGTCACTAATGGAATTTAATTAATTCATTAAAAACATATTATTATTCATTGTATTCTATTGTTAAGTACAATTTTTTATATAATTTATTTACTTACTTCTTTTCGATCACATGTTCATAAAAATAATTTGGGTCTGCTGATATTTTATTCATTGGGCATATGGTTATTGCTGGAAACATTGTGCGCCACTCTTGATAATTGTTTTCTATTGAAATTACAGTTGGATTTGTTTGATAATGATTCCACGTTGAAGAACTTAACCAATATATTCCGATAGTCCCCATTATTATACCAGTTATCCATAAGAAGCTGTAAGATATTAAATATTTTATTATTTGATTTGAGAATAGGTTTTTTAAAATTTTATTGACTGTTTACTACTTCATTTTGTAATGATAAATAAAAATTTTTATTATAATTATCTTAGTATATAAATTGTATTATAAATCTTTTTATTAGTATTATAAATTATTGTTATTATTTTTGAGTATTTAATTAATTCAACAATAAGTATGAAGATTATTCTTGAGAATATGTTGTAAAAATGTTTAGTTTGAGAAATGCCAAACATGAACAGGAATTAATTAATGACATCTTCTGGATGAAAGCTGGAATTCTGCTATTCACAGAGATCAACTAATTTATATTATATAAAATGAACTTAACTAAACTTGGCTTAACTAGTATAGTGAGTTTTTATGACTTATTTAATCAAGCATTTCACATCTACTAATTATTACTTTATCTGATGAGAAGAGTTTGGGTTAAGAATGTTTTTTAAATTTACTTCATTATTTGGAACTTTGTTAAAAGAAAATTATTTCTTCTATTTTATCTTAACCCTTTTTAAATAAGTAGTTTTGAAAAAATTAAAACCAGATGAAATTTGTGTGTAGATTCAGCGACTACATCATTGCAGTCTGCGAGCGGGCAGACAACACACTTGCTGCCTTAAAATGACCTCTTGAACCAGATGGCTCCTCAAGCATTGAAACAGAGGGTCATCATATCTACTGTTACATCCACCGTACTATATGCTGCTCTGCTTTGGGGCTCAGCATTACAAATTAAAAGAAAACTCGCTAGACTTCAGAGCCTGCACAGATGATCACTGCTGGGAATCATTGCAGCATATAGGGCCACATCATATGATGCTGCCTGTATGTTATCTGGTATCCCAACCATTGATCTACTGGTTAAGGAGAGGACGGACAGGTATGTCCGTTCTCAGGGTCTGACACGTGATTTACTGAGAACATTTGGATGGGAATTTTACGATCACCCACCATATAGTCCGACTTAGCTCCTTCCGATTACCATTTGTTTCGGAAATTGGAAAAACGTTTGAGTGATAAGCAATTTGCGAGTGATGATGAACTTTAAAGTGCTGTTAATCAGTGACTAAATGGACCGGCGGCAGATGAATACGATGGGGGTATATCGCTACGACAAATGTCTTAATTCATGTAGCGATTATATAGAGAAGAGTATAAATTATGTAGTTGATGAGAAATAAAAAATATTTATAAGGTTTTCAAAATAAATTTTTTTACAATGAAACGCCCTTTACTTTAGAGATAACTTCTGTATATCATTTGTAAAGCTGAAGCCATTGCAGAAGCCAGTCAGTTTAAATGGTGATGCTGTGCTTAGGACTTTCAGTAAATGATTATTGGTGATCTTGTACATTTTTGTATATCACTGGAAGAGACTGATTTATATCAGTTTATTTCTTAGATATTTATTATTTTTTTTGAAGCAAAGTCCACTGCTATTACCTTCTGCTCGATTATGCTCAAATGTTGTTTCATAATTTAAAATGCTACAGATAATTTTTGAAAGATTGCAGAAGCATTTACTGAAAATATACCATGTGCAAAAAAGATTGTACTTACTATTCAGCTGGATGTAATTTTCGTTTTGAAAGATGACTTAGTCCATGTATTGACGATGTTGCTAAAACAAATGTAATAAAATCTTTTGTAAATCCTTTTTTTGAAAACTTAATTTCTGCTGAACTTTTTTTCTTTCCTTTATGTACTTTTTTATCTTCATTTTCCTTTACTTTTGATTGTTTTTTATGGTCTTCATTTGTTTTTATATTATAATTAATACTGTTATATAATTCATTTCGAAGTACACTTGTATTTTTTTGTGGTGTGTTTTTCAAAGAAGTGTACATAATTTTGTTGTTAATTATGTTTTATATTTATGTCATTGAAAATGTTATTCATTACAATACATTATAAATAAAGTTCTGTTTAATAAAATTCAGTCTAATAAATTCTGTTTAAAAGTAAAGAATGTCAGCTAACAAACTAATTTAATATCTTTTTTCATTTAATTTCAAATGTGGAGAATATGTTGTAAAAACGTGTAACATAACCAACCCAAGTAGATAACTGCTAAATGAATTGCATGATAGAAAACGTTTATCAATTTATTTTGTGATATCTGTTTAACTATCTTGTGTTATTTTAGTAGTCTGATAGTTTATTAAATCAATATCACTTATTAATTTATTCAAAATGATTTTAGCCCAGTTATTAAGTTATTATAAATTCAGAAAATAATTATTTTTGTTGATAATGATGAAAAATAAAACAGGAAACCTATGGTTAAACTCATTCATTATCTTTGTTATGCTTTAAAAAATTGAAATAAATTTACACTTTTAATTAGTTGTTGTCACGGTCAATTTGTTATAAGTGAGTTGAGTCACTTAAAATTCCAATTATTTTCTTAATGTGAATAATGAAGTAATCATTTTTCTGACTATCTTGTAGCACAGGAGATTGTAGCATGCTTTTCTATTATACCAAAGCTTCTAGGTTCAGTTCAAGCTAGAGTCTAAACTGGAAAATTTATAGCAAATCAACTCCCATGTAATCTGTAATGATAGTGCATCCCATGCAGCCGTGAGGTGTAGTACCATCTTGATGATGGTTGAAATAGAGTAAATGTCACGCAGTACTCTGCGATGGAGCTGAGTGTGAGTAGGAGGTCTCCCTAATGGACTAGACCGGAGTCCGTAAATGAACCTAAGACTTGGGTATGAAGTAAAATGAGTTCACTAGGAGCTAGGAGTAAATTCCATTGTTGCGAGCAACATTGCTGGTGGTATGTTATTATTTCTATTGCCTCGATCCAAGCGAAATTTACAAACTGGCTCTGTAAAATGTAGAACTAGGCACGAGGTTCGTCCTTTCGCGAACTCGGTTAGCTAGTTTAGAGGGCAACTATGTAGGACATCCAAGATGCCCGTATGAGGCCTGCAGTGAAGACAAAAGTTGAGTTAAAAATCACTGATGTAAATGTCTACCGAGGCATTTACATTGGTGGCTTCACAACCGAAGCCTAGCTTATTATTATTATTATGGTGTAGTCAGTTGATGGTCTATAAGACAACTACCATTAAAGCCCATCACTCATCAGGGCTAGGAACATGCGGGGGGGGGGGGACAGCATGGTGACCATAATCATTACAAGGTGGGCATCTTCCCTATGGTAGTTGGAATGTAATGATAGTACGTAATATGATTTAAGAAGCAAAAAATCACTTTCAGTTTCTGTGTAGTATAACAAAAAATATTTTTGTTAAATCATATTTGTAAGAGACTCATGAAAGAGGTCTTACCATTGTATGATGTAATCTGAAACATAATAAATGGAGAAGTTATAAACAATAAAAATACCATTAATTCGATGAACATGACAAAATGTAATTTTAAACTCTTGTAATAAAAAGTAAAATAACATTTTCCTGGATGTACGTGTGTGTCCATGTGTCAACCAAGGATACGTAATCTCACTGTTACTGCATTTCTTACTGCAAACAGTAATATTTTACATCCTCCTAGGATTCCATCACACAGATCTCTCCATGGCAAAAAGATTAAGTAAAATGAACAAATATTTATTTACTTTCTAATTGTAGTGCAATAGTACTGGGCTGATGCAAATACATCAATTAGCATGCAAAATGCTAAATAATAGATATTTTTAGAAATGATAGATCATGCTCTTCTGTTCCCTTTCTCTCTTGTGTTTTTAATGGTTATTCAGAATTGCAGAAACATGGAATTACTCCTATGTTATTCCTCTATTAGTCATGAAATTTTTATAAGATATTTGTTCGATTTGTATGTCATAGGTAACATATTCTCTCTCTCCCCCCCTCTCCCCTCTCTTTATTTTGTGCCTTTTCTGTGAGATAATTTGCCAAGATTGATTTTGTTGTATGTATTGCTTGTATATTTTCTTTATCTGTGATTGAACATCTATCCAATCTGTCTAATGTGGTATTTAATGCAATCACTGCATTAAGTTGTATGTAACAGTGTAAGACCTACTGTATTTACTGATTTGGTTAGAACTTAATGTACTTTTATGTTTGTGGTTTATGAGTAGTACAATCAGTTTTTCCCTGAAAATATTGACAATTTTGTTAAATGTTTGTTGATGCATATTAGCATTATAATCATTACAGGGTGTGTATTTGATATTATTCTCCATTTATGCAATTTGTTGTCTCTGAGTTTTGCTGTGTATCTTTTAATATATGTGTGTATTTAACTGAATTAAACAATGTGATGTTTTAACTCAATTTTTTGTCATTTTATATTTGTGCATTTGTGATGTAGTTATGGCCGAATATTTTTTTCTTATTTGATTTATTTTCTTTCAGTCTGTTTCAAATTAGTGGATTCCACTGTAATGGCATATCTTTCAGAAAATAAAATAATTTCAAAGGTACCATATTATTTAATTCAACATTAAAGTCAAGAAAACCTTTATTCTACATGCTTATTGTAAATTTTAGTTTTTGTTGTTTACTAATTCAAAGTACATTTCTTAGACATATTTTCATTTTTTATATTATTCATATTTATTAATCAAACATTTACACTTCATAATTAAATTTATATATATATATATATATATCTACAAGCATCCCCATTGCAACTTTGCTTGCGCTATTTGATTACATACATTTCTCGTTACGATCAGGAGATGTTTAGCTGGTCAGGGCGAGCAAAGCGAGCCCTTCCCTTCTAGCCGAGAGGCTTTGCCGTCTGGACTCCCTGTGTTTATTGAACTTATGTTTGTGAGAGTAATAATGATAAATAAAAATTAAAGCGTGTTCAATTTATTAAAAAAAAAAAAAATCAGTGTATTGTAATTTCTTCAGACCCACAGTTTGGTCAGTAAAAGACCCAAAACTATGAGTAATCTGAAGAATTCAAGTTTTCAAAATAGTTGGCCTCCATTTAAAAATAGTAATTATAGCTGGTTTTCTGTTCTTTGTATTGGTAAAAATGCATTTTGCTCAGTTTTTAGCATTACCCAACAAACACTACTAGGAAGTTACTGTACTTCATTTCTTGCTTTATTTTTTATTTTTTAACTATTTTTAGTCAAATAAAAAGAGGCAAGTGCAGCCAGTTGTGTCACACATACAGTAACAATAGCTGTGTTGGTTGAGCCACCATGCTGAATGGCATTACAACCCTTAAAAATAAGAAAAAAAACCCGAAAATGGTTTTTAAATATTTATTTGAAAAATATCTGCAAGCCCTAATCTAGTGAATATCTTGTTTAGCATAATTTGAAATGGGGAAAATTTCTAAGCATTGTTCAAGTATTTTTTACCTTTCTTCATCGCTTTCAAGGTCGAATTTTGAAAAATCTAGAAATTAGTTTTTAGATGTTCACATGAAGATTATCACACAAAAAATGAAGTTGGTATAATTTTTTATCGAGAAATTAAAAAAATAAGTAAATTTCATTGTTATTCAATTTTTATTCTTTAAACTTGGAATTTCAACAAAAAAAATTCTTTCTTTCATGTATACAAATTTTTATCTATTTATCTTCTGTAGGTTTTGCTGGGCGTTGATGAATCAGTCAGTCAGTCAGGATAAGTTGCTTTATAGGTGTAGATAAAAGAGATAAAAGAAAAGGCATGTGACTGTTTAAATATTTTGTTTGCAGATTTTAACTTTTTTTTGCCTTTGATCTAAAAAATTATCTAGAATCAAAATTCAGAAAAATTATTCAATTCAAAATATTTATCTCAATCTTGAATGAAAAACAAGTCATTCTTGAAGATATCTCCTGTGGTTTTCCCATTAAAAATAATTATTTTACAAAAACATTCCTCCCAAAAGGTTCATCTCAAAACATTGTATACATATCTACAGTATCTTGTAAGATCTGTTGAAGATCAGACATTGAAAATTACGTTTATTAATCAGTATTGCTTAAGGCATTTTTTTATAAGAAACAGAATATATTATACAGTATGTATAATATGGGAATATATTATACATTATATATCATACAGTATGTGTAAAATATAAAAAAATAAGAAAAAACTTTTTAATAAGATTTATTTTTCTTTTCTAATATTGTATTTCTTCTGAAGAAATGACATGTAATGAATGTATAATGTAGATATGAATTTCTATACTAAATTAATGATACATATAAATAAAGCTTATATTTTATATTCATAATAAATAAAAATAGATAATACTGACTAGAAAGTAAATTTCACATTATACTATACAAAAATAAAATTATAAAAACATTAGTAAATCTTTTTCTTTATAATAAAATAAATATACTTAAACTAATTTTTCACAGCTTTTACACAATCAAATAAAATCATTAACTCAGTCTCTTTTACATTAAATTGAAAAAAAATATTTTGTATTAAAAAAATACTACTTAATAAATTATTTTTTTTTACAAATAATATTTACCCAGATTTAGTTTAAATGACAATTAAAAGATAATTTATTAACTAAATCCAATTTAAAAAAATTAAATTTCATTAAAAAAATTATAATAAATCAAAGAGATAATATTTTTGTTCGTAATATGAATTACTGATAATACCTTTATAAGGATTAATATTTTATTATAATATTTTGATTTATAAATCTGTATTCTTAAATATTACACAAAAATAAAAATAATAATTTTTTAAATCACCAAAATAAAGAAAGCTGTCTGCAGTTTCATTGTATGTTGTTGAAATTTTTTTTATGATTAATGATCATAGTCAGTGATCACATACCTGACACTGTATAAAACTTGACATAGATAAAAAATAATAATTTTGTTTATTTTAAAGACTAAACAAAGTTTACAAATTACCCCTTGCTCAAATGAAGTTTACAAATTATTTGAAATATATAAATAATAGAGTATGCACATCCAAAAAATAAAAAAATAAATAGTTATCCCATTTTCAGGAGTGACTTGTTACTCATATCAAGTTGCCTTCAACTGTTACTATTATGGTGCCGAATACATTAAATACATATATATATATATATAAATTACAAAACTTCATTTTCAGCTTGGAAAATGGATCCTAATTTACTGCAATATGTCTAAGGAAATCATAATAAATATATACTTTTGAATTCTAATTCTTAATAATACTTGTTTATATAGGTCAAGTAGTGTTGGATTATATTTTTTTATCATTAAGTTAAAGTTAATTAATTCCATGTGATATTTAATGTATATATGTTACATATTCTGTAGTAAACTGAATTTAAAAAAAAAAAAAATTTGTATGGATTATTTGAATACATTTAAAAAATAATTTTTTTTTAGATTTTCCTGTAAATATATTATCTTAGAATAAGTGTGTGAACATTGTCATATTAGTGTGAAAAAAGGTTATTCTTTATGCCCTGAAACAGTTTTAATATTCTGATAGAGTAAACTTGTTTTATTTTAATTTATTTTTCAAGAAGTCATCAGCAAAAACTTCAGTACTTCTTTTCTTTTTGGAATTATTTTATGAAGTGTCATTATGATGAACAAATTTCAGAAAGTTTATTCTTTAATGTGAGCTTCTGGTGTAGATAAAATTAACATAAAAGGTATTTCTTGGGAAAAACATCAGCATGGAAAATAGCATTATTAATGAGCATAAATATTAATAATGTAGGAATGACAAAGTGTTCTGTAATATTCAAGATCGTTTTTAAGTTATTTGATTGTACAGTATTTTCTTCCTAATCTTGATAAGTATGTATAATTTTTCAGTAGATATGAATTTGAAAATCTTTTAACCATAAATTCAATGAAGAAGAATAAAGGCATTTTTGTGAAAGTGTTACATATTAAAACTGTTGCAAGTGGTAAATGCTGAGTCTTTATTCCTCACATCTTTCTGTTTGCTCTTCTTGAATCAAATCACTCTTTACAAAACACAAAAATTTTTAAAAAGCCTTTCTGTTTTTTCTCGGGTAGTTTGGTGTTGGTCTGGTAACTTTACCCCAAAATAATATCGAATCTGTTTTGTTATGATAAATAAAAAATAAAAATGGTCTCTCTACTCTTACTAAAGGTGTTGTACCACTTTTAGAAATTAGAGCCAAAGTTACTGCTGCTGCTTTTGTACCGTACTCATTAATATCTAACTCAACTTTATGTACAATCTTATTTACAAACATATTACTATCAGCAATATTTTTTAAGTCAGCTTTAGTTGGTTCAAATAACGATGTTACACCTAATTTTTGTAATGGATTTGTTAGATCAATACTACTTTCTAAAGTCATTTTTGGGATAGCATAAATGACCATAGTTTTTTCTGTTGAATTAATCATTGAATGTAAATCATTTTCATTGAATGTTTTCATAAAATTTTTGATGTTTTCATCTGGTAGTATTATGTACATATGCATATCATGACCTTTGTAAGGTATCCCTATCATTTCACATTTACGTACTTTATCATTAAAATATGGAATCTTGGCTGCATTTGCCATCATTTTTACGTCAATTACTTCTCCTTTATTATTTCCCATATAAAAAGGTTGTCTGCAAAGAAAAAAAAAAAATGATATCAGTTATTTTACATTTTATAACTTTACAAAAGATTATTATTTAAAAATAATATCTTGTAAGATTAAAGGTTTTCATTCTTAATTAAGGAAATTCTTGCTCTCCTGTGGTTCAACAAGAAAGGCAGCTGGTGTTGTAGACATTTTTAGGTGATGTGTAGAACAAATATAAACAATTTATCACAAAGTATTAGCATTCTAATGCAGGATTCACAGATTACTCACTCATTCACACTCACATTGCCAAAGAATCAGATAGAAAAACTTAACTTCACAAAATAATTAGCCCAAATGGATATACTACAGCAATCATTCTTTTGTTTCAAAAACTTTTATCATATTATCAAAGATTTAAAAAAAGTAAATCGTCAAAACTAAATTAAAAAAACTTTAAAACAAATTTTACGAACCAAAAAGTTAACTTTTTTAAATTTAAACCTTGAGTTGGTGTCAGGTTAAAAAAAAGGCTAAACCAACTTGGTAACCCTAATTTGGTGCCAACTATAAAAAGTCAAAATTTAAAAAAAGAATTAAAAATGTATTATTTTTTTAGGTTAATTAAAATGTTTTATAGTTTTATTTTTGTTTAAAATTTGGTTATGCCTGTAAAACTTTACTCATATAAAAAAGAATCTGCTTGTAAGAAACACAAAGGTGAAAATTGTGTGTTTGAAGAAGACGATGCAGAAAAACGGCTCAAAGAAATTATTTGCCTGCAATTCCTTTGGAATGAAATATTTGCTAAGAATCATTGGAATACAGGAATATTTATTATTTTGTTACTGAGACTATCTAATAAGAAAAGGAATGCAGAGAAATGACTGCTACAGAACATAAATTAAGATTCTTTTGAATTCAGAAATATATATTATTTCTACCCTAAGTTTTCCTGAATTTTCATTTGAAAATATATTGAATATTACAGTAACATCAGGTTATCTATTGTTATGATATAATAATCCATTACTAAGCGAGTGATAATGAAAAGATGAAAATACCTTCAGAATGTCTGTATAGGCAATGAAATTTTTTGTTCAAAATATCTTCCGTGTAAGTTATTTAGGTAGGCCTATTTATTTAGGTAGGTAGCCTTAAGTTATTTATGTAAGGCCTCAACAAAATAATACAATGTTAATGTTGTTTTGACTGCATTAAATTCTACATTGAATTGATAGAATGTAACATGAAAAAAATATAAGATGAGGCTTTAAAGATTGTCTTTTGTAAAATAGAGTTTGGCATTTCCCAAAAAAACTCACAGAAACAGATAAAATAATGTAACAGTAACCTTTTTCATTGAATAATGTAAAATACACTAATATATAAAAACATATATTACCAATATAATAAATGCTAAATATTAACTCTAGTACATTTTTGAGCACATGTTAAATACTTGCCTTCCCATCTTAAAACATACTCTCTAGTCTTGACTAGATTTATTCAAACAAGTAAAAATAAATTAAACATTTAATGAGTTTACGAACAAAAACTAAAACCAAAATTTCATATCAAGAAAACTAATTGTCTTTGATTCAATTATAAACAACACTTTTATAATGCATTTGCTGCAACTGTCCAAACATTTATAAATAATAATTAGCTGTTTTTAATGGGTGTGACATTTTAAGCAAATGGTTCTTTGTATCTAGTATAAAAAACGCTGAATAAATAAAAGATTTTGACCCAACCTATCCCAACTCTTAATCTAATGTAATAAACTTTTCTTACATATTGTTTTGCTTATATCCATTTGAAGCATCTTTAATTATTTATGTGCATTTTCAAATCATCTTGCATCTCAATTTTATATTTTTTTTTTGTCTTATTTTCTTTAGTGCTCCCTATATTTATTTATAAGTTATTGCAAATACAAGTATCAGAACTGTAAATATTTCTATGATTTCTATAACTGTAAAACAAAATTATAATAGAAATTTTAATTGCCGTGTGGTACTTACTGTTTTGTTAATTTCTCTATAAATGGGTACTCCCAGTTTCCATTAAAATAAAGTGCACTGGCAACTATTACTGTTGTGTCTGGTGGTGGAGGTTCAGACAATATGTTTTTAATTCTGTCATTTGTTTTGTTTGATACCCATCTGTAATTAAATAGAAATAAAAATTTGTCATTAGTAATGGTAACATTATTAAATGAGTATGATTATATATTTGTGATCTCATTTATATATATATATATATATACTACTAATTATTTACATTCTCTATGTTTGGGTGGTATTTCAAATTTACATGTTTATCAGATGTAGTTCAACTCTTTCTTAACACTAAGAGGTTTTTAAGAAAACATTTTAGATTTTTTTAAGCATGCTGAGAGTTTCTAGGATTTTAGCATCAACCAATGTGAAAGTTCCAAAATATAAAATTTTATTTTTAGCAGTTCAAAACCTTTAACAGTATGTTACAATTCATAATTAAAAATTCTTTCAACTTAATAACTGAACTAAGTCAACATACAGAATTTCTGCGTATTGCAAAATGCTTATTTTCATTCATGCATGTTTATGCAAAAGAAATATTTTTTTGTGAATTTTCCCACCATTTGTTCATATTCAAGAACCAATTTAATGTTGAGGGCTATGCCAGCCCTAGACAATAAGCCTGTATAATGACTGCAGAGCTTATTTTGTCAAGCCATGTATTATAAGCACAAGATACGCCATTATTATCATCATTAGTAGTACTATCATTATACAGTTATCTAGTTTGAGAAAGATCTCTTTCACTATGTCTATCTTGATTTTCTTCTATTTCTAACTAAGCTATTAAGCTCCTGATATTTTTTAATTAGAAGATTCATACCACAAATGCTACTAATTATATTTGGGAATATATTATGATTTATATTTGTAGTGTAGAAGTGGCAGTAAGCACATGGTAGCTATGTTCTTGGTGGAAAGAACTATCAAGATGAACGATTACTCCAATTCTGTCAAGAGAAGAGATTTCAAATAATCAATACACACGTTCAGCAGCATCTTCAGAGGATATATACTTGAATTTTATGGTACACCAGATATGACAGCCAAATTGAGATTACTCCTTTATTTCTGAAAGATGAAAAATGTCACTCAAGAATATAAAAGCCTGTCACGGTGCAGACTGCAGCTTGGACCGTTGAATCATCAACCACTAAGTTTGTTTCTTAGAGTCAAGTTGGGTGTCATTTGAGTAAAACAGAAGACACATTCTTTTCAGAATTCAAAGGATGGAACACCTTCATAAACTAAAAGTTAGTTTCATTGAAAGTATATAGAGGGAGAACAAGCATCTTTTAGAAAATGGGAAGAGGAGCACCTCCTCTTCCCATTTTCTAAGCTGGGCTTCATGACTTGTTGTCTCCAATTGACATTCCAGTCTCCATGACAAGTTGTCACAAGTCATGAAGCCCAGATAGTGTTACAGTGTTTATGAATTCTTCTAAAATGCAAAGAATAAAACAACAAAATAATATCTTTAAAAAATGTTACCTGTTTAAATGAAATATTTTAAATAGTATTTTTCAGAATTGGTAAAAAGTTGACACATAATTATTTATTAACAAAAATATTTATCATTTTATGTAAATAAACTCATTTATGAGTCAGTTTGACTCATTCAACTGATATAAGAGAATTTCTTTTTTTTAATTGCAATATAAAGTTATTCTTATTGTTGATTTTTTTACAATGTAAAAAATTCATAATTTATCTAATAACAGTATTGTGTTTCTACTATAAATAAATAATTATTCTTTACTTGTTAATAATTTCGAGGGCTTCTTTATGATGGTGAAAGTAGTCAAGCGGCATCACATCACTTTGATAAAGTTTCTGCACTGCAGTTATATATTCTGGTTTGACTGGATGATTACTTTGAGGAAATATAGCAGTAGCTGAATCTACTTCAAATTCTTTACTTGATTTATTATTAATCTTTGATAATAAGTTTCCAAATTGTTCATGCACTGGGTCAAATCTGTAAAAAAAATGTATTAATATTTGAAATAAATCGATATTTATACAGTTCTGCATTTTAATAACATTTGTATGCATATATAAAAGTTAAAGTTGTTACTACTAAATAATGAAAAAAAAAATAATAGTAATTACAAGATTACCTTTTAACAACCTTAAATCTGAACTCATTTAATTTATACTAAAAAAAAAATGTGTACTTAAATATTTTTTTAATCAATGCCTTTAGAATTATTATATTTTAAGCAAATTTTATTTATTTATTTTTATACCTTCATACATTTTTAGCTGTATTATTTTATGTACTAGTACAAACCATAACCATCCAGTTTATACTAATAATATGTACCTTATAATTATGATTAAAACAAATCATAATTTGTGAATTAATCTTATATCTTTTAATGCAATTCTAATAAAGATTTTTCCACATTTACTTGATTCTTTCAGATAATTTCCAATGGAATTCCTTTTGTTATTCTTGACATAGCACTCACTATCAACTATTACTGATGTGATCTAAATAATATCTGATAATTTACTATTTAATAAAATGTTTACATATTTATTTAAGCTAGAAGTTAAATGCAGAAGAAGACCCTTGTCTTGTCTTGTTTGGTGATTGCTTATCTTATTTCTTGGTTGATTATTTTTATTTTTGTAATAAGCAGAACTTTATTTTTTGTTATATTTCAATGAGCTTTCTTAATATTTCTATAATTACCAATTAAATGACAAATTAAAAAATTATATACTGCAAATAATTTAATGATTTATGCACTTAAAATTATTTTGTACATTTAAAAATGATTGAAGTTATTAATTATTTACCTATAATTTAGATTTCTTCTTCCTGTCTGAATCTGAACTCCTAATAACTGTGATAATTCCAGAGATGTGCTTCCTCTTGCACCCAAAAGTAGAAGAGCCATCGCTGATGATATACATAAAGGAGAGAATAGAATATTGTCGGATAAGCTTGTCTTGGATATCGTGCGATCAAGATCAAAGGCAAATTTACGTATTCCAGTTGATATAGATGTTTCTTTTTTTGTTTTTAGTAAAGGAATAGTTTTTATTGGAGCTGAGATACTCTGCATTGGTATCTTACTTGGTATACTATTAATTAGAGGTAGTTCATTTTCAAAATATATTTTGGAATCGTCACTGTAACTTATTCCTAATAAACTTGTTAATACTAATAATAATGTAAAGCAAATCGTATTCTGTAACAAAGAAGAAAAAATATACATGGATGAATAAGAAATTTTTATTGAATTAGTTGTAGGTATATACAAATCTTTATTTATAAACTCTCAAAAAAATTAACGCTTACATATAAAATATTAACTCTAGTAATAAATTGCAAATGAAATTCAATAAATGAAACAGAATTGTACACTAATAAGTATTTTGTGGAGACTATAATTTATCATATTTGTATCATGTGAACTGAAGGTAAATTATTATCCCTTTCTGTACTTGTCCTATATTGTTAATCTCCCACCCCAAATATGTACCTACTATGTTCTGATTCAGTTGTATGCAATGATTTATAACATGGGACTCAGCCAAGCCAAGGTGTTCATATGGCAATAAAAGGGCAATGTGTCTATCAGGTTGAGGTTGGTGACTGCTACTTGTGTGAATGTATCTACAATAGTGATGTTAAGAGATTAGCATCCTTCCTATCTAACCCACCGGGGTTGATCTAGTGGTGAACGTGTCTTCCCAAATCAGCTGATTTGGTACTTTTACACGCTTTTGAATACAAGATCGTGGATACCAGTGTTCTTTGATGGTTGGATTTCAATTAACCACACATCTCAGGAGTGGTCGAACTGAGACTGTACAAGACTACACTCATACATATCATCCTCATTCATCCTCTGAAGTATTATCTAGATGGTAATTACCGGAGGCTAAACATGAAAAAGAAAGCATCCCTCCTATCTAATTTATATAGGTGTTATTTTTTTCTTGAAATTTCCCAAGAAATTAAAACATTTATGGACATGTTATGTAAATTTAAAAAGAAATTGAAAGTGTAGCTAATAAATGATTTTGTTACAAACTGGAAAAGTTGACTGAAAGGAAAATTTAGTTTACATAAAATTATTTGTCGCAGTATTTTGTATTTTAACATAAATTTATATTGATTTTATGTAGATTAATTATTTTTATGTACAGTGTAATTGGCTGAGTTTATTTTGAAATAAATAAATAAGAAGCAGTGCCACTTTAGCACAGTATATGATTAATATACTAGCATCTTGATAAGATAGTCTTAGTTTTGATTCTTGATGAAGATTTGGTGAGAAATGTTTCATGTCATTTCATATCTTCCTTGTTAAAATACATTTACAGCATGTTTGAGGTCATAATGCTTAACAGACTAGTAAAAAAAATAATGAAAAATGAAAAAAAAGTAATATTCTGAGTTAAGAATTTTAGTCTAATCAAAATATAATGGTTAATAGCACCAAATAAATGAAATATAACTGATTATAAAATTTTTTATAACTTTCACTTAGTGCAATGATACAATTCATTATCAGATACTCTTTCTGTAACAATAATTTTTTGTATTAATTTTGTTATATAGATTTCATTTAAAACTTACCTTAAAAAAACAAGCAAATAAAAACACATCTTTGGAGCATTAAACTATTATTATCTTTTGAAAGAAAAAGAGAATGCATTTGCATGTGTGTATATATATATATATATATTAGATACATTTTATTGCACTAGCAGATCACTTTTTGTTTCAGGTAGATATTATATGTACTAGATAATAATGAAAGGGAGAAAGTTGAATAATGATCTGTACCTCATGCAGTTCATCATTTACATAAAGAAAGTTTTAAAGAAAGTTGATACAGTCAGAGTATCTATTTAAAAAGCTATTAAAGCTATTAAAAATATATTTAAACTCATTTCAGTTCACATATTTTATGAAATTTATGTCATCATAATTTGATTTTAAGTACACAGTAAATGTTATATTTTGAGAAATTCTGTTCTGGATTTAAAATAGTATAAGCTTTAAATTTTGTTCAACAATAATTGTGTTTTGTGATAATTTTTTTTCAACAATTTTAATTGTGTAATGCACATTTCGTGTTCCCTCCTATTCATTGCCATTTTCTTTACCTTATTACACCTCTTTACATCCTCTATTAATTGTTTCAATTTTTGTTTTCTCTTTTGGTCTACTATTATTCTTTTCTTTTTTTTTTATAACCAAGTTGACTAGTCCTGAATGGTTTAATACTTGGCCTACCAATCTTATTTTTATTTTTTTTTAGATTCTGTTACTAACTTCTCTCTTCTCCAGTTAATTTTAAACATTTTTAAAGTTTTTGAAAACTCAAAAAAAAATATAATAAATTTAAAAAAAGAACTGCTGTAAAAAGTAGAAATAATATATTTTTAATTCTTTAAATTTCAACTTTTAGAAGTACAAGTTAAATTAAAACAACCTATTTTATATATTTTTTAGTTATATTTAACTATATATGAGTAAGTTTCAAATAACGTATGTCTAATGAAAACAACTATTTCTAAGAAATGAATTTCTAAGAAATGGTGAGAAACCTGCATCTGTATGAAAACAAAAATGAATGTAATAAATATTACTACTAAATATGGAGAATGGTTAATGAAAATAATGCTAGAAGGATCGACAAAATGTGCAAAAAAGAGAGGCCAGAAAAGAATAAACATTTTACAGTCTAAAATAAATGGTAGCTATTAGGAATTTAAAAGTTTTACTGGAAATAAAAAAGAATGAAAACAGAAATTGTGCAAAAGACCTGTCTCAAGGCAGATAACCATATAATGAACACCTAACACTCTTTAAAATATAGAATATATATTATTATTCAACTCTATTTAATTATTTTTTTTTTTGTTTTTTAAAGTTAATAATTAAAGTCAGTTAATTTACTAATATCAAAGTGTCATCAGCCTATTCCACTTATACACCATAATAATTCAACAACAACGGCAACAAAAAAAAAGAAAAATATCTTCAAACTGGTAATGTAGACTATATAATTCTTTATTTGGTAAATTTTTTTGCTTAAGTTATCTGGAAAACCTTACTATAGGATTTCCAGAGGAATGTTCCCTACAAAATAAAAAAAAAAACTTATCAAAATTGATCCAGTTAGTGAAATGTAAGGCTGGACCACATGAAACGAATGGAGAAGGTCTAACTATTTTTTAAGTTATTTAATTATAATTTAGTTAAAGAACATTTTTATAAATTAATTGTGAATAGTTTTTGATTTTGCTAGATTTAACTGAAAATAGCATATACTTTTTTTATAAAAAGGTATTAATTTTTGATTTGGATGAAGTTTATTTTTATTCCTTAGTTAATTTAGATTCTAAGTAACATTTTTTTTAAAATTGATTAATTTACAGGATTTTTTATAAGGTTAACAAAATGATTATATTTGTATTAAGAAAATTTAGGTTTGGACATAATATTTGGTGCAGCACATAACATAAAAGTGTTTTTATATTTATTCCTTATACAAAGTAATGGAAGTATTGTGATCATGAAAAATTTCAGATTTCAGATTTCAACAGAAATATCCTATTTGACCATCCCTGAAGTCATTTTCATTAGTTTTGGCATGACGTCTGTACATATGTATGTATCTCATATAACTCAAAAACAATTAGCTGTAGGATGCAGAAATTTTGGATTTAGGACTGCTTTAACATCTAGTTGTGCACCTCCCCTTTTAATTGCAATCAAATGGACCAAAAGTGTCCAAAAAAACCAATATCCAAAAATTTGGATTTTGGACTTTTTCTTAACTGCAGTAATAAGCCTTCATTGAGAGCTTTTCAACAATATATCATAAATGGTACCTATTTTCATTGGTTCCAGAGTTATAGCCAAATGAAATTTTAATTAATGGAATATTTAGATCTTATAAAGGGAAGGCACATTGGTTTAAAACAGACTTCATCTCATTTTTTTAAATTTAATTATATTGATTTATTAACCTCTGACTATAAAAAAAAATTACAATAAATAATAATTCAATAATAACAATAAAAAATATGTATATGAAAAAATATCATAAGTTATTAATGAAATAATATTTTATGTAGTTTTTCATTTAAAAAAAAAAATATGTAATTTAATTTAATAGGCGTACAAGGAAGTCATGTGTGTCCAAATCAAGATTTTTTTTCTATATTATGATATTAGATATAATAGTTTATAACTGGGTATAAAATGATTCTGATGTAATGATCCAATTATATCTGGGAGTTTGTTTTATTCAATTTTTGGCTGATAAAGCCTGAACAAGGCTATTAATTTAATTCATGAACGAGAGTATACTGTTATATTTCATATAACAAAACTACACTATTATTGCCTAGTCTCTGCTATATTATAGAGTAATGATTTGTTAGTTACTCACTCATTCATCCGAATTTTAATTTGAAACTTGATTCTCATATTATATAGTATTTATCTGTTTACTTAGAAAAAGGATCATAAACGTTTAAGGAATTGAGTGAATAATTTTAACTTTACCTAATAAAATTTTAAATGAAATATGTAACTCTCCAGTTGAGTTAATTGGACCAGTTCTTCAATAAATATATGTAAGGTAAGAGATAAAGATGGGATAATTATTCATGTTTAAGGGAAAAAGTATTTGAAATTCTAGTTTTTAGATTGAAAAAAGTAATTAAAAATATGTTTTGTTTACATAATCATTAAATGAAATGTGTAACTAATTCACAACTGATTTTTCTTGAAGAAATTCATGAAAAATTTATTTACTATGTATTTAATTGATTATGTTTATTTTTATTACAGAGAAGTTTCGCTAAAGATGATAGAATGTATGGTTTAGCGATACCATTTAAATTCTGTTCAAAGATTATTCTAATACTCTTAAGATGCATTGCTAAAGCTGTGGATAATATTTTCAGGATTTCTTTATTGAAAGAGGTAAGGGCAGTCTAAAAATACATTACACTTTTACGATTATTTAACAAAATACACTCTAACATACATTAAAATTTAGATTAATATACTCACTTTTCTTTTATTATTTATTATTTCTCCTACAAATGTTTTGCATTATCTGTTCCAATTATTATTATGGCTCTGATATATCAGTGTTATGTTATACAGTATCTGACATAAATGTGGCATACTAGTCAAGAGTGCTTTGTCAGGTAGTAGTAGTAGTGTTTATTGTATAGTTTACAATAGTTTATTGTTTATTGTAACACTACTACTACAGTAGTGTTTATTGTATAGCTAATGATGAAGAAATTGACGTTATCATCTTTGGGGCAAATAATACCTGCATTGCAGTGTACTAGGCATGCTGGTATCTAGCAGTATATATGGATAAGTAAAGAAACAACAAAAAAACACTTTACTCCTCACTTTCCAATGTAAGCTTGGTGTAGAATTCTTGTTATTCTTGGAAAAGGCCATATTATATTTACAATTGTTTGTCTTATTTATCTTTGTTTACAACCGTAAGGTTTTGGTGCTCAATGCACTAGCATACTATGAAGAATTTGAATTCAAATCTTTGTGAAACTTACAATTTTTTTATACCCTATGCATTCATGTATCTTTAAAAATTACTAATTGGTGAAAACAAATAAATAAATAAATACATTTTATTAGTTTTTTCACTTGAAAAATTCAGCATCAAATTATACCTTCTTTATTGAAATTTTCAACAAAATTTTGATTTTCCAGGTCTTCCTTAATTACAAGGAATAGAAAATAGTTCAGTAATAGAAAATTCAACATTTGTATCTAGCCAAAGTTTATACCTAAAGAATTTAAACAAAATGAATATGATTACACAAAAAAATGAATTTTAGACACTCCATTTTTGGTTTTCTTTGGGGTAACCTTTTTTATCTACTTGGTTCAGAGATTATTTTTGTCTCAATTTTCAACTTAATGGTTACCAATAGTTGTTCTTTCTAGGTATAACAATTTAGTGGAACTAGCTTATATGTGTAGTATTATTATAATTTCTGAGAAGGATAATTGATTCATATGGGTTTTCCACATTTATGTTGTGTTGTGTGCATTAGAATGTGTACTGCTGTATAAATATATAAAACATTTATTTTTAAAAAAAATACATGCTAAATCTGTTTATTTATATTTCTATGAAATGACAACTAATGACATAATTAGTATGAAATATTGTTGGCAGATTGTTGTTTACCAGGTACTTTGTTTGCATAAAGTAGACAATTAAGATTATACATTTATTTACGTACATGTTTTTCTTACAATATAATATAATCATGAAATTAAAATTTAATCTGCTGAGTTAAATGGTTTTTCTTTTTTTTTAGAAATATGTGTGATGTTATTGTAAGGCAATAATATTAAATTAATGACATTTTTTTATGTATATTAACATTAGAAGAAAATTATTATTTATTATTTGGTTTAGCTGTTTTCGATTTTATAAAATCTTTTTTGACTCGTCATTTTCCCAGAATTACTGTATAAATTATAAGAGTTAATTTTAGACATTTATAAAAATTTTATTATTACAGCATATTCTCTTATTATTTAATGAATTAATAAAATATTCTCTTTATTATCATATTCTCTTCCCCTAGAGAATTAATAAACATTTCTCAATTCTTTGTTTACAATTAATAATTTACTTCAAAGAATTTTTAATCTAGCATCCATAAACAGAAAGGAAACATTGATTTTTTTTAGTAAAATACAAATATGATGTAGTGTTTGTTTGATCATACTTAATCAAGGTTGGATGGATTTAAACAGAATCTTGTGTTCTTGCAACCAGTTCTGGGTCAACACATAAGCAGTTTTTATTTCCAATGAAAAAATAAAAGCAATAAAAAGCTAATAATAGCTATATAGATTATTTATAGGTTTAATTGATAATAAACTTATGATTATTGGCAATGAAAATATCAACTTTTTAAACAAATCAAACTAGATTTATTAGTGCAGTTTTTAAAACTCATTTCATAATACTCTATCAACTAAGTGGACATATTACATATTCTAAATGTGTATGACATTTGTTTTTAAAAGCTCTGCATTTAATGAATTTGGATACTATTGTCATTTAAAGATTTAATATTTTTTTGAAAAAAAATCTGATGGGGACAACACTTGCTTGTACACCTATTAAATTACGTTTACAAATTTTTTTTTAAAATGAAAAGTACATAAAATTTTATTTCATTAAAAACTTCTGATATTTTTTAATTTTTTTTTTTAGTTATTATTAAATTATTATTCACTGTAAAAGTTTTTTTTTTATAGAGAGAGGTTAATAATTAATTATTAATAAATCAATATTTTTAAAAAAAGGTAGAAAAAATTGATGAAGTCTGAGTCAAACCAATGTGCCTTCCCCTAAGATACAAATATTTTATTAATTAAAATTTTATTTGGCTATAACTGTGGAACCAGTGAAAATTAGTACCACTTATGATATCACTAAAGCTCCCAATGAGGGCTTATTACTGCAGTTAAGAAAATGCCCAAAATCTGAATTTTTTGGGATTTTGGGTTTTTTGGACACTTTTGGTTTTGCCGATTGCAATCAAAAGAGGAGGTGCACAACTAGATGTTGCAGCAGTCCTAAATCCAAAATTTCAGCATCCTATGGCTAATTGTTTTTGAGTTATATGAGATACATACATATGTACAGACGTCATGCCAAAACTAATGAAAATGACTTCAGGGATGGTCAAATAGGATATTTCTGTTGAAATCTGGAAACCAAAATCTTTTGCGATCACAATACTTCCTTTACTTCGTGCAAGGAAGTAAAAGCCAGATATATACAAAAAAGCCAGAAGTGTATCTGCCTTTTACTCTGAACAACAATGCTTGTGTAAAGTACAGTAATCTATTCAAATAGTGAAATAATGTTAAAAAAAATAAATAATGTCAAAAAGTAGTCTTTAGGAAAAATGGTTTTCATAAACTGCAGAGAAAATTATTTTAAATATTTATATTTTTACGTTAAGTGAATAAATTCAGATTGAACTGGCTTATTTTTAAACTAACACAGTCATTAATATATTTAATACAATATTCTTTATCTTCATTCAGGCAGACATATGGTTACATATCAGCATTCCAGTCCTACTGAGAAGGTGATATTCAGTTCTACAAGTGATACTTTCATTTTTTTACCACAGGGATTAGTTGTATACAAAGATATTAGTCTTAGAAAATGTAATTTTGATTGGTGTCTTTTATATCTCACATGCTTTACATAGTTCACAGCCGTAAGATTTTAATATTATTTTCTTGAAAAATGCCAAAGAATATATGTTTTTCTTAACATTAAATTTTTGGTTGTGTTTTTAAACCTGAAACTATTCAACTGAATGATCACTGTATTTATTTGTTTTTAAAATTTAATAATAAATATGATCATTAATGACAGAGATGATGATGATGATGATGATGACAGGTTATTATTATGTTGATTGTGCTATAATAAGGTATAAGAAAAGTAAAGCTAGAATTCATCTTAATCTAATATTAAGTTGATAGAAAACCTGTTTGTAGAATATAAATTGATAGTTATATCTATTATTTGGAGTTAATAGTTTTGATATTTTTAACTCTGTTATTGGAATTTTCAACTAATAGAAATTATAAACTTTATTAAAAAGATTTTCAACAATAGTTTATTAGTATTTTTTTTCATAGAAACATGAACTTTTTTCTAACAAAAAGTGGAATTGAAAAATAAATTGAGTTAATATTCTCAATCTGTTAAAGAACAATAGAATTATTATTATTATTGTTGTTCTTTTACAAGGTCAACATCGTTGGTCACTGTGCAGTCATCCGGTTTTATTTTGTTATAATGCTGCAAAACAGTATCTTTCTTTTTTTTATCTTGCCAATGAATTATTTTTATGCACGACTGCTATGGTTAGGCAGCAGTCAAGAAAAACTGTAATTACTGTATTTTTATCAAATTTGTTTTATTTCTTTAAATCATTATTAATATTCTATAGTACTAATTTATTTATCACTGATAGTTTATACATTCATTCATAATAAATAATTGTAGTAATTAATCTATAATATTTCATTATTTCATTCTTAACAGCTGCCATTTTGTATTTTGTCTTAAAAAAACAAACACAAAATAAAGATGCTGTTTTTGCATACATTAAAAATACTAATTTATCTTCCAAATTATGATTTATCTCTGGTTATAATCCCTTTTTATCTCTTTATGGATTTTTTCATCACAACAATGCAAAAATCTTTTTAAGACTACTAAATAAATTTTTGCTTGATTCAATTCAAATCATAAATTTCTTTAGTATTATTAATTTGGTATTATTTTCTTTAAAATAATTTAGTTGGGTGTAAGGCATAATATTTGTATGATTATTTACATGTTAATTTTTTGTAATTCATTTTTCTAGCATTTTGAACTTGCCCGTATTTTTCCTTAAAAAATTATTACATATATCTTAACAATATATTCATTTAGACAAAAATGTAGCAAAATTTCTCACTATTATTTATACGTATAATTTTTAATGAAATCTAACAGGAGTAATGAAACCAAAATTTTAAACATTTTTCTGTTTTTGTCTTTATTGTAATACCCAAAATAAAATGGTACAATAATCTCTATTTTATTTTTTTATCAAATAAACTTACATTTCCATTGATGTCATTAAATTTATTTTTAAGTATCTGTTTTATAAATAATAGAAATCTATTAATTTATCTATAAATATATATTTATAAAGATATATATATATATATATATATATATATATATATATTTTCACATATAAATTTATATATTTATCTGTTTAATTTATCTATTTTATATTTTATTTTATAACTAAAAATAATAATATTCTTATTAAAGGTAGAAAAAATATCTGTAATGAGAGAAAAAATGATTAAAGAAAAGTTTTTGAAAGGAAATTACATTAGAATCTACATTTAAAAAAATGAGGAAACATTACAAATTTTATAAAATTATTTAATATTACTTTATATTTTTTTTAAATTGAGATATAACAAATATTAATTTTAATGAAGGGCTTAGATGATGGTAATGTGAGGAAATTACAGTCTTTAATGAAAATAATTGAAGTTTCATTCTAAATTACATATTTTATGGCCTTGAATTTAATAAATAATCCTTTACTAGAGGGAATACATGAAAAATTATGGTAATTGTTTTTTAATTATTTGTGAAATGATAGTATTACATAATAAAATAGTTAAACATAAAATTTTATAAGGGCTCAAACCAATGAAATTTGTTAATTTTAAAGTATATGCTTTGTTTATATCATGTTTACCAAAGTATAATAATGTGTCGATAAAGATTATTTTAATGTATGAGTTTATGTATATGTATTTATTAATCAGCGTGATAAAATATGGTTTAAGTTAAATTAAATGATTTATCTGCTTTGTTAATTCCATGGCAATAATTAATTCCTAGTGCACTGTTCCTTAATCAGTATTCATTGATTAAATGCACTCAAATCCCATTAACAAAAGTGCCATCTGCAGCATCATTACTGAAGAATTTTTAGTTGTCCCATGTTCTGAAAATATATTTTGATTCAAAGATTTACAAAGGAAGTAGTTGTAAATTAAAATTAGAAAAAAAAATTATGTATACTTTCTAATAACATTTGTTTATTTATACATATAAAAAACTATATAAAAATTTTTGGGTTTCTGTATTTTTTAATACATATAAATATTTAATTTTTTCTTTTAAATATTTCTTTTTTCTTGAATAAAATTAGTCTTAATAATAATTAATATAATTATTTTTCTCCATGCCACAAGCCGGTTCCAAGTCTAGACCCATTTCTCAAGAGGATGGGGAAATGTGGAGGGAGAGTATTAATCTCATTAAAAAACCTACGTCCATCTGGCTCCGGATGGTAGTACCCATTATATTAAATTATCATTATAGAGACTGTGCTGCTGGAAGAACAAACTGGTTTCCAGAAGGGATGTTCGTGCACAGATAATATATCTTTGTATTAAAACAGATTATAGAGAAGAGAAGAGAATTTAACTGCAGTACTTATATAGTGTTTATATATTATGAAAAGGAATTCAACAGAGTATTGAGAGGTAAATTGTGAAATATAATGGTGGAAAGAGGAATTCCTTTACAAATTGTTGAGATATTGACTTTATACCAGGACACAAGAGTAGCAGTTAGATTGCGAAATGGAAAGGTTGAATATAGGAAGGTGAACATGGGCATAAGACAAGGGTGTGGAATTTCACCAATATTGTTTGATATTTATTTAGATGATGCCATTAGAGAATGGAAAAGTAGGTTAAGAATTTAAATAATTGACAATGATATTTATCAGAATAATTTTGTAATTACGCTTTTGTTTGCCAATGATCAAATTATTATATCCAACAGAGAAGATTATTTTCAGCATGCCTTGTTTGAATTGAATAAGATAATGAAAGAATATTTTAATACCTCGCCAGGTAAAACGGTTTCCACAGCCTTTTCTGGATTAAATCTGCTTCAGTGTAAATAATGGAAGAAAAAAATCATTGACCAAGTGAATGAATTTAAATTTCTGGGTTACAGTATATCACCTTTTGTGGAAACAAATGTCAAAAATAATATAGAAAAGTTAAATAAAATGTGTGGTACTGTTAGGAGAACATTGCATGGCAGGGTGAGGAATGAGACAATGAAGAAACTTTATAAAAGCATAGCTGTTGTTGTGGGTCTGTATGGCAGTGAAGCATGGGTTTTGACATCAGCTAAGAAAAGCCGAGTACTGGCTGCTGAAATGCATTTTCTTAGACCTGTTATAGGAATTACCCGAAGGTATAGAATACGAAATGACAAAGTGCGACAACAGCTGAATATTTTCAACTAACGATAAAATTATTGAATATAGAAATAATTGGAAACAACATGTGGGTCAAATGGCTAATTATCATTTTCTCACGAAGATAATGCAGTACAGACCGGTGGGACACAGGAAGACCCAAGAACAGATGAGAAAAAAATTGACTTTAAGTTTGCAACAGGTTGAAAAGCCTAAGGTTGAAGTAAATGATGATGATTTTTTTCGATCAGTGATTCATGGATATGTGTGTGAACCTCTATTATATTTTTCTATTTTAATCCAGACCAGAATTGTAGACAGGGTTAGGTCATGCCTTCCTATTTATGGCAGTTAACAGGTCAAGGTTGGATGATTGAATTATATTTTAATGTTATTCCTTCTTCAACACTAACTTCCAGACTATCTTTTTACTTATATTTGTAATTATTAAAAATTCTGGGCTGTCAATCCAGGGATGTTAAAACTCTTGGTAAACTCAATTAGCAAACAATGGATTCAAACTACATATTGATTTTGATTCAATAAATATATTTAGGTATCTAAAGAATCCTTAATAAATTCTAGATTGTAACATGAACTGTCTTTTTCCTTTACTCTTCCTCCTACATCTTCAGTATTAATGTTTTTCTCTGACTTATGTTTACACTTTATTCTTCTGATCATCATTAAGAGGTAATCCTGTATCTCTTAATTCTTACCTATGCAATTTACTTTATTGATCAGATTTTGTCTAAAATCTTTTAAGTGACATTGGCTCTATAATCTGATTTGGAGAAGGAGAATACATAATAACTAGAATTTAATCGTACGAAAAGTTTGACTGCTCTTGATTAAAAATACTGTTATGGAAGCAAATGAATGATCAATTTCAGACCACCAAAAAAAAAAAGAAAAATACTGCATTTGCCTCTAATAGGATTGTCCTAAAAATAAGTTAAGTTTTTTCAGATATCTTTTTCATTGGTATTACTCCAAGGCTTTGAAGTACAACAGATATAGATATTTTTATTGGCTTGTGCATTTATTGTTTTTGGTAATAACGACCAGTTATTAATTCTAAATTTAATGCTTTCATCAAAAAGTGTGTTGTTACTATTTCATGTGTTTTAAAATGTTTTTTATTACCATACTATTGCTTACCGTTACTCTGCCATTAGTAGGCCAATGTCATTTCTTATAATACTTCAAATCATTTTTTCTTTGTTTATTTTTTCTTTCTGATTTTCTTGTAATGCAAATTTCACATTACAATAATAAAATTATTTGTCAAAATGAATAGTATTAAGAAACACTTTTATTTCTGAATCCTAAATACATAATCATATTTAAACTAATTTTATTCTTTTTAAATATAAATAAATAAATATGTTTATAATAGCTGTATTTTTTATATTAAAATATATTTAAATATAGTTTGGTTTTTTGTGTTAAAATTAAAATTCATTAGCATTTTGTGTCGATGAACTTAATATAATGTCATACTTTCTATTCTTTTTAACATTAATATTTATCCCTGAAAAATTTGTTGTCGTAAATACCTGTAACATTGTAGTAAAATTGCCCGCATCTAATTCCATTGAACCTAACGGCATTGTGTCCTTCAAATGTTAATTCTTTACATAGGGCATACAGTACAACCATATATTATGATGGTAATTTTTAAAGCTTTCTGGTTTAAAGAATAAAAAAAAAAATTATTCACTTTTTCCTTGATATGTTAAGTAATAAAATAACATTTAAAAAATTAAATAAAACTGATTCAAAAAACATATGAAAAAGAGAAAAAATTTAATTTGATAAAATTTCAGTGTTAACTACCAAAAATATACAAACGATTTGGCTCTGAGTTTTAATTGATATAATTTTTTATTTTCCTGATGTTTACGTGGGAGTCTGTTCAACTAGTGAACAATAAGCAATTCCTCCTCCATGGCCCACTGAGATGAGGATGATATGTATAACATGAATATGAGTTTTAGTCTTGTACATATGGTCTTGCTGACCAAAGACATGTGGTTAATTGAATCTCAATCATCAAAATACCCTCCACTGTCTAGTATTCAAATCTACATAAAAGCAACTAAATTTTAATAGAATTTAAACCTCAGTACCTTTGACTTCAAAAATCAGCGTTAAACAACAATCAACTAATGAAAAATTTAAACTAATTTAAGGAAGAGTTTTTTAAATTTTTTTTGTTTTTTTAATTAACCTGTTGGTGCATTTTAAAGCTGATTTTATTATTTTATTTTTTTAACTCTATGATACATTTTTAAATTTTAATTTAATTTTTACTTAAAGCATGGATAAATATACAAATTTACTGCCTGTATTAAAAAAAAAAGTTCAAAAAATGTAGAACATAAGAATGCTACTGTTAATAGAAATAAAGATAAAGTAAAGAAATGACAAAAAAATACTACTTCTAGTGAACATGCTCTATTCAGTCTGGAAATATATATTATTTTACATTAAGCTTATACATCTACGTTCATGTAAAATGTAAAATTTAAAATAAATTTTAAAGTTGTTTTTAATATTGAAAGGATGTTAAAACAAATTTTCTAGCCTATTTCTTTGAAGAAATTTTGCCGGGAAATATTTATGTGTTGGTCTATGTAGATCATTTAATCTTCTGTTTCTGAAGTCTTTTACTTCATTTATCTGAAAGAAATTTACTACGCAGAACCATCTTGTTTTCCAACAAAATAAGAAAGTAAAGCGATGATCAAATTAAGAACCACGTTCTTGTTTTGAAACCAGTTAAAAATTGTTTGGGAAGTGAGGTTTTTAAACGATCAGGATATTTGTTAATTTTTAATATACTAAATATTACACAAAAAAAAACTTGTATTTAAAAAAACTATCGTGGAATAAAATTTTGGAGTTGTATTATGATATTTTATTTACAACTATATCAGTTGTAGTTTATCATTGTATGTAAAACTTATTTAAAGGCTACAATATTAATTTTTAAGTACCTAATGCTAAATTCAATATAAGATTATATAGTTATTGAGTATTTAAATTTTAATATAGTTTATGTTACTTTATCTCTTTATGTTATTAATAAATATTAGTTTACAATAGAATTTTATATTGTAAAACTGAGTACCCATATTTTACAACGCAATTATTTTTTACAATTAAGATTTTTTTATGACAGTATTATCAGAAAATTAACTTATTATAATCTTCAAGTAATTTTTAATAATCTCTATTACCTTCCGTTTGTAGTATAAGTTTGATGACAATTATCTTTTGTATCTTTTTTTATTACCACATCTTTTGTAAATGATGATGATCTATTTATTTATGAGATTTTAATAAGCATTAAATTTATAAGGAGTTAATATAATATTAAAATACTTAATAATTTTATCAAATGAACAGTGGTTTTTGTGATTCAGATTAATCCCTTCATTATTGAATTTAAAATCTTGCTTCAAATTAACAATCGAGGGTGATATTATTTTATTTCCATCTTTACTTTTTTCATTAACCATAACTATTTTATTTCATTAATAAAATTTGTTTTCAACAAACTAATTTCCCTTTTTTTTTACAAAATCTGTGTTCTCATAGGATATCCCCCAAATAAAACATTTTACTTTTTTTTATAACCCCCAAAAAAATAAAAGATTTACTTTTACTTTTTAAAAAAAAAATTACTTTTTTGAAAACTATGAATTCATAAATTTAAACAAATCAATCTATCTGGTTTAGTCACTGAATTGATTGAACTTTTATTTATTCTTCTATACAAGATGACACTTAGAAAAATTTTTAAAACTTGTTTACCACACTAGTTGCTGTCAGAACTAGTTTATTCATTAAAAAAATAAAATAAAAAAGAAATAGGTATTTAAATTATCTAGACTGATTTTAGAGTAAGTAAAATTTGTTTAAATGATGAAAAAAAATTATAGGTAAATGAAAATTTGAATTGAATGGTATTTTATATTTCCACCTTAATTTCCTGGCATCATAGCTCTAGAGCCCCTGATCTCCAAACTTTTTTGTTTGCGTACCCTAAGATGAAAATAATTGTAAGTTGTACACCGTGTAATATAATACACAGTATATATGGCTAATATGCGTGTGTGTGTGTGTATGTGTGTGTGTGTGTGCGCGCGTGTGTAGTAAAAAATCAAACTATTTATTATTTATAGTACTTCTTTGGTGTACCCCCAAGCATCTCTTTGCATACCCTGTGAGGTATGTGTACCCCACATTTGAGATCACACTCTAGAGCCATGTTGCAAGAAGGAGAGAATGGTAATCATCAAAAAATGCAGTATGGGTTTTTGAATTTCTTGACTTCTCAGAACTCGGAACCCCCCCAAAAAAAAAAAAAAATTGGAGGAATCTTTGTACATAAGTATGTGTGGTGGCTTGTTTGAAGCTTAATACATTTTTACTGGATTAACTGATTTTGATGTAATTTGGTACAGAAATTCGTATATATTGGGCATTTTGTTGGTAAAAGTTTGGGGGTCAATATCTCCAGGGGGTGGGGTAGATAGTTTTTTGGGGTCAATTTTCTCACAATTTTGCAAACATAACCCCACTTTATAATAATCTCAGTACATGGGTACATGCTTATGTTACGATTTTATAAACATTTGTCCCCTTAATTTTTCCGCTTCCAAAAAATCGAAAAATCTTTTTATTTATTACATATTTTTTAATCGATTTTTTTTTGTCTTCCTAAGCATGGTATCAGTGCAAGAGACCCAAAAAAATAAATACTTTAGGGGAAATTTTAAGGGTGGGGGAGCCGATCAAAGTTTAAAAATATCGATTTTTTGAATTTAAACATTTTTTTGTTTGTTTTAATAATAAATGACCAGTGTCAGGAAAATATAAAAATTATATTGTCAGCTTTTTAGAATAAAGGTGCCTTATATGATGCAATATCATTATGAATTATTCCGTATACTGTATTTATTCTGCCACGAATAAGGAGTTACAAATTTACTGTTGTAGTCGTTGCGATATTTTTTTTTTTTCTAAAAATAATGGTACAGAATGAAGATGGTAAAAGAAAATTGAAAAGAAATATAATTAATACTTGAGTAATTCGAGTAAATAAAAATAAAATATTTTAAGGAATTATATTAAAATTATAAGTTTAATTATAATTTTTTTATGTTTTAATTTAGGCATATCAACCTTTGTGGTTTCGGTAAAACCACAACTAGACGTTAACAATTGGTGATAAAAGACGTAAGTAGTTTGTAGATTGAGAGTAATGTGCAATGTAGTCATTATGCGATGTAATATAGTGATGATATAAATTCAATAATTTTTTTTCAATTACTGAACAATTTAAAATGTTTAATATAATGTGTAATAAACTTTCAATACATCTGCTATTTAATGTGAATCTAAAAGAAGAGTTTCTATATTGAGAAATAATAATCAATAATTAATTGATTAAGCCATAATCATTGTTATGGCTTTAATACGATTTATTCAATTCATTTAACTACGTATCTCTTATTTCAAAATAACACCCAGCTGCAATTATATATATCTTTTATCATTTTAATTTTTTTTTTATGCCAACAACAAAGAATTCTGCTTTGAGGTTTAAAGTGGTTTTGAACATCGGTTTTACTTCGTTACTCTTTAATTTGATTCCATGACGGTCCCTAACAAAAAGAAGTTTGATACTGGCAAGGTTTATACCTTATATTTTAATTGTGAAGGAGAATATACCAGCCTATAGCCTAACTTTTTAAATAGTTTCGAGCGCATATGCCGTATTCGAAGGACGAGCATTACACTGAAAAATAAATATTTATTTTCTTTATAAATAACGTCCTTTTTTTTAATTACTGAAGGTTTCCCTTTATTTTAAGATTTATCTGTGAAATATTAATTATTGATATTACGCTGTTCTTGAAAATGTCAAACAAAATTAGACTTTTATTATAGTTAAAGATCGATCAACTAATGTTTTAAAGTAATTTGATTTTTTTTCTATTTTTTCTCCCCTTGGATTTCAGCTGGGATGTATCATAGTTGTCTGTTCCATCATCTGCTTTAATCAAATACCGTTGTAATTCTTTACAAATCCGAAAAAATCCGTCTTTGGGTTTAGTTAAATTAGTTGTTAGTAATTGAGAGAAATTCTGTCAGCTGTAATTCGTTGTCTAGTTTAATAATAAATTTATTAATCCATGGTTTTAGACTAGAGTTGAGATCTCACTTTGTTGGTTCTTCAAGTGGATATCAGTATCACTTATTAGACCACTTTTGAATTTTTCAGCTCAACTGTTAATTTATTTACGATTCAGATACAAATTGTATGGTATTTGTCGTGCCAGCCATCCGCGTGTAAATTTTGAATGGTTTTAACACTCTTTGAAACTAGAATTCTTGTTACTTGACTGTTCTTCAAAAGGTTTTTTTTTCTAGAGGATTATAACGTTGAATCAGCTGTTCTGAATTGATAACAGGGATGCCAACTTATGATTTTAAAAATATTATGCTTTTTAATTAGATGGTTTTTATCACTTTACCTATCAATATCCCTCGTGTATTTTTACAAGTTTTGAAAAGATTAATAATAAAGTTTTATGAAATAATTATCAAAATGGATTCAAAAGTTATTGAGATTGTTAAATTTTATATGAAAACTTCTCAAAATTCAAGTCGATTTCATATTTTATAATTATATACGCAAATCTTTTTAGCAATATACGGACATAAAGTTAGCAAAATCTTTTGCTAATGTAATTTTTAATGAATTTGTTTGTAATGATTATTTATCTAATACTCGTACCTGTACGAACCAGTTAGTTATAGGCTATGAGAACATTGTTTTATATATTTCTAAAAGTAAGGGTGTAGTTCATAGATATTGTTAAACAATGTCAAACATTTTTTATTAAAAATCAAAGATCTTATTATGTGTTTTAAGTTACTAATTCATTAATCACTGTAAAAAGAAAAATACTGTTACTATCACATATTAATGTAGATTACACAGCTGCTATTATGTACAGTTTCATGAAGTTACTGCATGTTTCCTACACTAATATGAAGTGTTTAATCTCATTTTACTTTCTTTATTTCAACGGAAATATCCATTTTGACCATCTCTGAATCCATTTTCACTAGTTTCGGTGTGACGTCTGTACGAACGTACTTATGTATCTCGCATAACTCAAAAACGATTAGCCGTTGAAATATTTAGCCTATTCAATATTGAAATTTTTGTTTTAGGACTGTTGCAACATCTAGTTGTGCACCTCCCCTTTTGATTGCAATCGATTGGACCAAAAGTGTCCAAAGAAGCCTAAAATTCAAAAGAATTTGGATTTTGGACTTTTTCTTAACCGCAGTAATAAGCCCTCATTGAGAGCTTTTCAACGATATATCATAAGTGGTACTTATTTTCATTTGTTCCAGAGGTATAGCCAAATAAAAGTTTAATTAATGAAATATTTGGATATTGGAAGAGGAAGGCACATCGGTTCGAATCAGACATCTCATTTTTTTAACTTTTTTTTTAATTTAAATATATTGATATATTAATAATTATTAACCTCTGATAGTAAAAAAATATTTACGATAAATAATAATTCAATAATAAGAAAAAAAAGAAGAAAAATATCATAATTTATTAATAATATAAAATTTTATGTACTTTTCATTTAAAAAAATGGGTATATGTAATTTAATAGGCGTACAAGGAAGTCATGTGGTTCTACACCAGAATTTTTTTATCTTATTTTGAAGCGAGTTATTAAGCATTAACTTGAGTAAGATAATGACTAATATAAATAAAGAAACATCAAGTGGAAATTTACCTAAGTTTTATTGTATAACAATTATTATATGATACATTAATTATTTGTTTTCCGTAACGGGCAATCATAGCACGGATTTCATTTTCCGTAAAAATAAACCTATAATTTTGAGTGCATTGGAAAAAAAGACGTGTAATGAGATCAGCGTTTTCAACCACTTAAAACTAATAATTTATGAAATAATCTAACATTACTTGTGTGGTTTTACTTTTCACGCGATTTGGTTTAACGTAATCCGTGCGCGCTTATAATCACACACGAGTATATGCACGTATTCAGAGAAAAGTAACTAATTTTATAGTATAATTTTTATTATTTGTTGATTTAATTCATGATGAGTCAGATAACTATGAATTATGATCATAACTATTATATATATGTAATAAAAATAAAAATTGTGTAGGTATTTATTTTAAGAAATAAATATAAATTAACCAATATTTTAAATCTAAAAAAAATATTTTTTTTGTGATTTTTTTTTTATAATAGAGATTTTCTTTTATATTTAATAAATAACTTTTATTTTTTCTTTTTCAAATCATACTATTGAATAAATATTTAAAATAAAACAACAAATTTTACTTTAAAAATTTAACCTGTAATCTTTTTTTAGTAAATACAAATAATTGATGTAAAATAAATTCTTGTGCTTTAAAATTCTGACCAATTAAGCGAATCAAATCAACAAACTACATTTTCATAGGCGATTTATATTTTTCATAGGCATCATTCCAAAGTTATTTTTTCGAAATCAGTTTCTTTATTTTTCATTTATCGTAAATAACATTATTTAGCAAATTAAAATTCAACGTTGTATAAACGTTAGGACCTGTGGTTATTTACATCTAACATATTTTGTCAACGTTAATAGAAATAAATTCAGGGATATTAATAACTCATAAATCATTCGATATCAGTCTAACTTAGAAACAAGCAAGGAAAGCTTAAAATTCATTAACCTTACAATTTTTTTATCAGTTAGTTATTTCTATTTATAATCAGTTTCAATTAACCGGAACCATTTAAATTTGATTATAAAAAATAAATGATAGTCAAAGAGAGGTTTCCACTGAAAATCTTACACAGTATACGTTAATATATAATAAATATAAACAAGAACATTAAATGTTAAGTCGAAAGAACATTGATCAAGTCCACTACATAAATGAGAAAACACATTCAAGTCACACAAAGCATCACCAATAACAAACCAACAACAAGAAACAGTGAAGTAAAAGAAAAAAAAAATAGAACCAACAAAACTAAATATCGAAACAAAACATTTTGACGATGCATAACAACCCAAGATAACCGATTCATCCCAAATTTCGAACCTCACACATCTAATATGTGCAGCCGCTTTAGGCGCCTAATATCCTCGCTATTATAAGATACATTTTTTATAATAGCATTTCTTTTAGTGTTTTATTATTTTTTTAATACGATTAATAATCTCTTAATCATCATACTGAACGTGTATAGTCCTCCCCAAAAAAATATATTTATTTTTACTTTTAGAATATAAACTCAAAGCAGTTCCATAATAACAAAAAAGTAAATAATCTGAACATTACGTATATTTAATACTAATAATGTACAAATTATTTTTATACATATTATTTATCAACTGGAAGATGAGTTTGATCTCACCAGTGATACTGTCGGCCGTTTTATTTTTTAGACAGCCCTGGATTTACTACTTCTGCACTTAAGAAATAAGCCAGTTCCTTTCCCTCAGAAATATTACTGACTGATAATAAGATAATGATTGACGGATTATCGAAACAAAATAAGTTACTAAATTACCTTAAAAGTTAATTAATCAGTTAAGAATATTATCGAACGTTTATTTATGATCTCGTTTTAGTCATTTGACTTTTAATATCTAAAATTAATACTTATGTATTTAATTTACTTCGTCATATTTAGTAATAGAATTAAAGGAATTTTATAAAATAATTTATAATAAGTCCTGGAAATTCCTAATATTAGTGAAAGTTGCAAAATTTTACAATCATTTGTTTGGGAAATCCTTCATTTATTAATAACATAGATAATTTTTTTAATAATAAAATTGAGGTGTTTATCGATTAAAGTTCGTAAATAGTTTTTTATATCGTTTAAAAAATTGTGGTATGTTTTATGTTATCGATTTTTTTTTAACTTTATCAACAGATTTCATCGTACCGTTTGTTTACAAGAATATTAGAATCAATTTTTGTTTTAATGTTGTACCAGACGATAAAAAATAGTTTTATAGAAAAATAAGAATTAAGTTTTATGAATAAATTGTATAATTAAATTTCAATGGACAGTTCTAAAAAATGAGGATTAAAATATAAGTTTTATATAATTTTATGCGGATTTGAATACTTGATAGTGGATATCGATGCACTTTGGTGGTCGGGGTTCAATTAACCACATATCTCAGGAATGGTCGGCCTGAGTCTGTACAAGACTACACCTCATCTACACTCACACGTATCATCCTCACCTCATTGGGCATTGGGATGGGGGGGGGGGTTACTTATTGTTTACTAGTTGAGGAGATTGCAACTTACATATTAGGAATAAATTTAAAAAATAATAAATTAATTTTTTTTCTCATACGATTGTGGGTTTAATATTAATTTGAATATTGTTTAATCTTTTATACTGAAATGATCGTAACCTAAGTAGCTAAGCGTAATAAAATTACAAAGAAAATTTTTATTGTTAAACATTAATCGTCAGTAGATATAGTAAAATTAATAAAATAAATATAGTAACGAAATTAAAATAAATAGATTGTTACAACAAAAAAAAAATAACAATAAAAAATAAACTAGAATTATAAAAAGATTAAAAAACTATTTGGATTTTCAATTTTTACTGTCCAAAGTGATATTGTATTATTTTTTTATTAACAGTTCCTGTTATATTTTTATACATCGATGTACAAAATTTTATTTTGTATTATTTTCTGGTGTACCCCCACACACACACAAAAATCTGCAAGTTTGGTTACTGTATTTTATTTGCTATATATATCGATTAAAATTTCTGTACAATAACCATTTTGTATGGCTAACACCTTGAATTTATTTATATATAATTTGTTTTTACACGACTGCCCAAAAAGGAGTGTAATGTATTTAGGAGGTTTGTATGTATGTTTGTTCCACCGTAGCAGCTCAACGGCTGAACCGATTTAAATGTGTGTGTCTGTATTCAATAATATATGTATATACTGTTTGTATGATTTTTCTTCGGAATTAATGAACAGATTTCATGAAATTAAAAAAAAAATTGTGAAACTGGATTATTAAAAAACAAAATTCCATATACGCTACAAAATTCCATTTCCATATGCCACGCACAAGCTTATGTGGCGATATCATAAAGTACAAAAAAAAAATTATTGAAGTAGATTGGAATTTTTGGAAGATGTTTGGGCAAAGTTTTAGGGTATTGCAACTAAAAAAATGTAATTCCTTTTTATTTTGTTCTAAAAAATTTCTAAATTAATTCTGGAAAATTGTTGATTGTCTCACAACAGATCGTAGCTAATCTAATTACAGTTTGACATTTTAAGGACGACCTTTATCGAGAAAGTATTGAGTAAATTTCGTCAATTTAATTGCAATAGTAACGTAGATATTCTTTAGTTTGAATTAGGGTCCTATAACATCATATAAATAAGTTAGCGTAATATTAACCACTAGTACAACTCTCAGGGTTTCGTTACATAGAATATATTTTTTTATTTTATAACTGCGGTAAACTATTTATAATATGATTAGCTCATTGTTTTGAAAGGTTATTAATTTTGAATGAGATGAGTATTTTTTTTTTTTTACATTACTACATGTGTAATATTGGATTAATGTACGCAAGCAATTTTTTTTTGTTATTTTTGATTTTGTGGTTAATTTTATTGACCATTTGGGAAAAATATACATACTTTTATCGTCTTACAATTACTTATTTTACCATGCATATTGTTTACTTATATGTATGAACAAATAATAGAATTAAGTAGAAATATCAGTACGTATTAACACCAGTAGAAGAGCTTGAAGATGACAAAGAAACGTGGAAATAATTTGATTAGATTTAGAATTTGCATTGAAATATTAATAGCAGTGACGCTATATTAGTTGTTGTTACCTTGGCATTTAATAGCTGTGTCTAAATAAGTGCGTAAATTTTATTTAACCTAATGTTCGTTTTTTTTTTTTTAATATATGTATATATATATATTTTTTATTTTTATTTAAATTTTGTCTCGTTCAATATGAGTAATTTTAAATGTTATAAAATCAAATTTTAAATTTATTTTTATTCTTAAATATTAATAACCTCTTAATTTTGAATAGGTAAAAAAAGGACAGAAAAATTTGTATTACGTAAAATTTAGAAGAACGCAATTAAAGTTAAATATATTGTTATTAAGTTGAATAAAAGATAAATAAACAGTTTAAAAAGTATATATTATCATTTTACATATTATTTTTTACTTACCGTCATACTGATGCGTTCAGTAAACAACTGATGATTGTGAAGGCAAGCACCGGCTTTTAGAAGAACTCGTTGTAGCACTATCTCCCCCTCTACTCAGAATACTATCAGAAACACACATCCACATACCCGCGACCGCACACATCACGGTTTCAAATGGGAAAAACCCGAGGTCGAGAAGGATAATCACAAATTACACTTCCTCTCTTCTCTTCGTTCATCTACGCGCTGGGAAACAAGATTAACGTAAGCAATAATCTTTTAGTTAGTCAGAAACGTCAGACACACCCGCTGATAAAGAAATTACACAGTCGTGTACTCTTGTATATTTGCGTAGGTATAACTCCACTCTCACTCACCTTTTGTTTACTATATAAATATATTACACCTTGTTTTGTTTAAAAGTGTTAATCTAGTTTTTAATTATTTTGTTATAATTTCTGGCCGTAAATTATTTTATCATAGTTATTTATATTTCGTTCAGATCCATTATGGATGTTAGTTCTTCAGTACTTTTATCTCTCCAACTAACTTTTTCCTTACAAATTTCTTATTATTAGTATTTCAGTTATTTCCATGTTGAAATAGCCAGGAATAACTGATGTAATTGATCTATAAGGATTATAATTTAATCTTAATCTTTTTATTTTTTTACAAGTAAATGTTGGAGTGACTCAGAGAATTAACGTCTGCCGCATTGTACGGTCGAATGAGTTGTATTTTAATGCTGATATTTATCTATATATTTCCCGGCCACCATTTTGTTATTGAATTCAATATCGATAACAAGTCTTGGATAGCAAGTTTAACAGTTACATTTCTACATCACCGGATATTCACGTTAAGAAAAAGGGGTGTAGCTACCTAAAGACCCCAAAATAACAAAACTATTAGATATTTAGAATTTCATTATAATTTGTCATTATAATTATTTTAGTACCCTTTTTTCATAAAAACAACCTTTCTCTGTATAATTATGTCATTTTTATTATGTTTCATGCGTAATTACTTAAACGAAAACTGCTCTTTGTTGTACGGTGAACTGGTAATTCAGGAAATTTTAATTTTATAGCATTTTTTTGGTCAAATAGCTTCTATAAATAATATATTTGTAGGATTTTTCTCAAAATCCCTTTATATTATTTTATTTTATTTAGTTCAGTATAATAAGCACACTTATCCAAAATAATTGAATCCATCAATATATTGAATAACCCGGATTCTTTTCGGCTGTAAGAAGTACTTTTTATCTACTACGGTAATAACATGAAATTATACGTTAAAAAAAGTTTTCTGGAAGAAGATCCTTTTGTCTTTAAACGATTATTTCTAAAGTATGTTTTTTATGCTTTCACACATTGTGTTAGTCATTAAAATTCATTTAACGATGTATTTTGCTACTAATATGAGCTAAAATGAGCTATATACTGTAATAAAATTGGATTTTCTTATGATTAACACAAATTTGATTAAAATATATGTACTATTTCACATTAAAACGAAGAAATAAAAAAATATCGATAGTATCCCGAAAATAGATTAAAACGATAATAATTGGAAGGAAAAGAGAAATTTACTTTAAAAAATTTTGTTTGTAGTGATTATGCGTACAAATCATAATCCAGTAACCTTTTGATAGATTTTTCATGATTTTTTTTTTATAAAAATCTGATGTGGACCACATGAATGTGTGGTGACTGATGAAAGTCACCACATGACTTTCTTGTACGCCTATTAAATTACATAGACACATTTTTAAAAGTACGTACAATTTTATTTCACTAATAACTTCTGATTTTTTTCACATATTTTTTTTATTGTTATTATTGAATTACTATTTATTGTAAAACTTTTTTTACAATCACAGGTTAATAATTATTAACAAATCAATATGTTTTAAAAATAAAAGGAAATGAAGTCGAACTAGAACCGGTGTGCCTTCAAATCCAAATATTTCATTAATTAAAATTTTATTTGGCTATAACTCTGCAACTAACGAAAATATGTACCACTTATATCGTTGAAAATCTCTCAATGAGGGCGTATTACTGCAGTCTAAAATCCAAATTCTTTGTAATTTGGGCTGTTTTGGACATTTTTGGTCATGTCGATTGCAATCAAAAGGGGAGGTGCACAACTAGACTAGACCAGACTGTTATTACAACAGTCCTAAATCCAAAATTTCTACATCCCTGCTAATCACTTTTGAATGATGCGAGATACATACGTACGTCAGATGTTACACCGAAACTAGTCAAAATGAATTCAGGGATGATCAAAATGGATATTTCCTTTGAAATTTAAAAACCGAAATTTTTTGCGATCACAATACTTCGTACAAGGAAGTAAAAATTGGTAGTAGGTGACAGAAATTTTATCAGATCTTCCAAATGTATGTAACATAGTTAATGAAGTAAAATCAAAGTATTGAGGGAATTTGTGTTTAAACATATTCAGATGGAAACGAATCATAGAAAATCGAATCGGAGCGTTCGTTTTTACCATCGTGCCGTATATATATATATATATATATATATATATATAAAATGTCAAAAATATGGCCGGTTAAGTCCATATTCAATATTTGTTCTTGTAATTTTTATCATACAATGGTTAAGATAATAGTATACTGGTTCTCACGCATTTTTAACCCACCGAGTTGGTATAGTGGTGAACGCGTTTTCCCAAATCAGCTGATTTGGAAGTCGAGAGTTCTAGCGTTCAATTCCTAGTAATGGCAGTTACTTTTATACGGATTTGAAAACTAGATCGTGGATACCGGTGTTCTTTGGTGGTTGGGTTTCAATTAACCACACATCTCAGGAATGGTCGAACTGAGGGTATACAAGACTACACTCATACATATCATCCTTATTCATCCTCTGAAGTAATATCTGAACGGTAATTCTCACAGGCTAAACAGGAAAAAGAGAGAGGGGCATATATTAATTATTTCGTGAGAATTTTCAGTAATATAAAGAATCTAAATAAATATAATTAGAATGTCGAGTACGATTATTCTAGATGTTTTTTTAACAGTTTGTTTTTGTTTATGTAATGTATCGTAAACTATTTTAGTAAATACCTTTATGTATTTGGCCTTTTGATTAATAAACAAAAATTAATATTGCACTAGAAATAAATTGAAAAAGCACCTAAAATTCCTGAAATTGATCTATTTACTAGATGGCCATTTTGATTTTTAAACGATCATTGCCAGTAGATACTGAGTAATTATTAAAAAAAACATTATAATAAATAAATAATAAGCGAACGTTTCGTTTTTTTTTTTTTTTTTTTTTTTTAGTAAATATAACTAAAAAACGAGTATGAAAATAAAACGTAAAAACTGTTGACTAATAAATAAGATGTAAATTTATCACAAAGTTAGCTTAATAATAATCTAAACTATTGAAACCTCCAATACAGGTAACCTACCAAGTAGTAACAAATACTCCTTATAAAGGGGTTTGAGATGAGATTTATCTCAACAAAAAAAAAATTATAATAAATAGAAAAATAGAAATTGGTGAATCTTAAACCAATCGCAAAATACCTCAACAAACAAAATTTAAAGGCGAGAATAATCCTTTAATATTCTTATGATAAAAAAGTTATTTAACATTTAAAGTTAAAAAGGCTATTAGAGATTCTATCGTTATTCAATAATGAAGATTTTGACGATAAATTCAGTTTCCTAATTACCTTATCCTCATTTTATTGCACAAATTTTTAAAACTTCTTTTGAAATAAATGAAAAAAAAAATTTTCTACATCTTAATATGTAGCTTATTTACTGGAAAATTTTAACAGTTATTACGAAAATTTGTATAAATAATATTTTACGTTTTGTTTCACGTAACTGTGAAAGAAGTATCATGGTGATGTGAAGAAAAAAAAATTGTTTTTAGACTTTACACTTAAAATTGGTATTTTATCAATTTTACGGTTTTTTGTGGTATTAAATTGTATGATTATTAGTCACTAATGCATTCCAGCAACAAGCAGGAAGGCTGCACCCGAAATAGTTTAACTTCGATGATTTCCGTAATCGATTCATTAATTGCGGTTATAATTATTGGCATTTATCTTACTTTCTATCCTTCAATTTTCAATATTCTATTTTCTGAGACATTCTACAAGTTGGAAACCCTTCATTTTTTAAAGGATAACGTATACTATCTTACCCATAACTTTGTATTTCCTTCTTCACTGAGCCGCCGAATATTTTATTCCGTATCAGGATAACTACGCCGATATGAAGATACTATTCAGAATTACAAGTAACATTTTCCACTCATTGTGTAAAGTATTTTAATGTGTAGCGATCATAATTTCTGTTTGAAAATGAACTGTTTTTTTTATCTGTTTAACCTCCAAAACTAAGAGTAAGGTATTAACTAAGTAAGATATTACTTCAGAGGATGAATGAGGATAATATGTACGAATGTAAATGAAGTGTAGTCTTGTACAGTCTCAGGTCGACTATTCCTGAGATGTACGGTTAATTGAAACCCAACCACCAAAGAACAACGGTAACCACGATCTAGTATTCAAATCCGCCTTTACCTCAATTCAAATAGTACCTCAATTCTAGTATTCAAATGCCTTTACCAGGATTTGAACCTTAAAATTTTCGACTTCGAAATCAGCTGATTTGTGATGACTAGTTCAGCACTAGACCAACCCGGTGGATTAGAAAATGAACTCTGGTTTCTTTAAATCGCACCTATTTACACGAATAAAAACTGTGATAAAGATTACGCGCAGTCTAAAACAACATAGTTACAGTTAATCCACTTGTTTTGCAAATAATCAATGCAATTATGTACACTTCTTTAGTTGAGTGTCAGACTGGTGAAGATCGTTGAAGCTTTTCTTTCCGTTTGTAAATAGACAGCTAGAAACTCGATTGAATCAGTTATTTTTTAACGTCAGCTGTACCTCGATAGTGCATCCCGGCCACCTTTCTGCTGTTGAGTTCTACTTTACATAGTCTGGCTTAACAATCCAAAGATCTAAAAAAGTTAATTACAGTTATTCTACGAACAAGGAATACATCTGAGTACAGGTCTCTTATATAAAATTCCATGATTCACAAGAAAATATATCTTATTAAATAATAAAATAAATTTAAAATAACTGACTTCAAAAAAATAGTTTCAAAATTAAAAATTTACTCTTTTTTTAACTAAAAATAAATCTTACTTTAAAAAAAAAACAAAAAAAAACGGTCAAATATTAAAGTTTAATAAAATTGTCTTATTTTTAATCGGGTCTGTAAGTTGAGATTTAAAAAAGAATTGAGAAAGTATTAGTTTTCAGTGAAGAGTTTTTTGAATTAATTGTTTGTTAATTTTTTTTTTTAAATAAGAAATTTTAAACTTTTGTACACACTGAAACAAATTGTATAAATAAGACGATTTGTTTTTAATCGATTTTTAAGAAAAGTACGGTATCTATTTCAGTCGCATGCTGAGAGTGGAGGGTGGTAATAATTTTCTTTACATTTTGAGGTATGAGGAATACGAAATTACCATTCACTTAAAATGAAGTTTTCTTATATATTTATTTATAGGCCTATGTATAAAATTTTACGGCTCGAAATTCTCTAAAACTACTAAATCAATTTCATTAAAATTTAGATATGCTGTATTAGTGCATTTTAAGTTGTGCATTTCAAAATTTTATGAAGATTGGTTGAATTGTTCTTCAGTAACGCTTAATTTAAGGTCAAAATAATTTGAGGTTATGGTTGCTATGTAATCGTGTTTTTTTCATATGCGCTTATCTCACAGTATCACAGTGGTGAACCAGTTGAAACTTGATGTTTTTTGTATAAGATCTACTGGTTAATCGAACGCAATCTGAAAATCAATACGTTTCTGACTGCGAAATAGTGACGGCGTTTATGTCAGACGTATAGAAAAATTCCAAAACAGCTAATAAGAAACAACGCGAACTTTCGTTTGATATTCCGGCAAGACGAGCCGCAATTTAAGGCATATTTTTCACGATCACGTAACCTCGAACGTAATGTTTGATGAATTTAAACATTTATGTGATCGTGTGTGGAATCGCAAAACAGATGGCTACTTAGTCGTTGATAAAGAAATCGCAAAGACAAAGAGCCGCAACCGATTTAATTTCGACGTTGCCTTACAGCATTTGTTTCGGAGTAAAAGAACGCGCACGCTAGCCTGCACGCTTTTGAAAAACCCGATCCTAGCCTCCAAAAGCCTTCGCGCTTTCGCAGGCTTTTGTAAAAGCCGGCGCGCTAGCGAGCTTGGTAACCTGTACGCTTCCGTAACCAGGTCTGCTGATTGGACCGCTTACGTTTCCGCTAGACTAGCGGGTCCGCTACCATTCCGCTAGCGATAGCGAGTCCGGTTACGTTTCCGTTAGTGCTAGCAGGTCCGCCTCCGCCCTTTGATTTTATCGGCTATTATTTATAATTTTATATATATCATTACGTTTCGTTGTGTCTACGGCGGAGGATTACGAGCGAGTCACCGAGGAGATCGCAGAGATAAAAAATATAAAGACAAAACATGCGGCCTTACAGCTCGGTTTGAGTGAAAGAGAACAGATGCACGCGAAGAAGTTTAAACGTATCACCAAATTGGTTGAGAAAATATCGATCGGTGAAATAATCGAACAGAGTATGCCTAAAGATGAAATCGATCTGCAATTTCTATAGACCATCCAGATTACTTGATGAAAGATAACGCAGTTCACAACAAATACAAAAACAAAACATTTCAACATAGCTGTTATTCAGAAGGTACTTAAAAAATAACAAAGCTATCTTAGAGCAAAACCAGAAATAACTTAAGGTTTTATCTCAGAGATTTGCGAACGAATCCATTGATTTTTATGAAAACATAGCAAAGAAATGACATGAAGGTACTTTATATTTCGTGATTAAGACTCTCCAAAATGTGGGAAGAAGTACTTTTTTTAACTGGGTTTTGATTGAAACAAGGGGAAGAATACTCGGAAACGACTTATGAAACTGATAACGAGCGTTAATCTAAGACTTTCTGGAGAGCAAGAATTTTCTAAACTTTAAAATTTTCCGAATAATTTTATTAAATTTTCTCCTGAATGTACTTTGTATGTTCGGAATGACATCATGTTACCTATCATTATGCTATACGAGTAGTAATGAAATACTAAACAATGATGACAGCAAGAAAAATCTTCATATTGTCTTTACAAACAATTATTTTTTCATTAAGAAAATTATCTTTCTAAATTAGCTGGAAAAATAGTATAATGGCATTACCTGGCGTAATGTAATGGCATTACCTGGCGTTTTTCTATAAAATAAAGTAAAGATCAGTCCATTTCATGGTGACTTCAAATCACTGGTTTGAACATTTTAATGTTGCGGTAATTATAATAATTTCTATTTAAATTTAATCTTTTCCGTTACAATTTTACTTTTAACATTTAAAATTTATCATTTTTTAAATCCCATACATTTTTTATAAACATAGTTTTTATTTAATTTTACGAGGTAAAAATGTATAAAATTGGAACTTTCGGAAAGTGAAATAAACGTTATTTTAAAGAGATTATAATTTTTGAGGTCCTCCCATTTTGAGCGTTAAACCAATAATTTGAGGTTTTTTTTTTCATTAGCAAAGGAGTTTCACGTTCTTTTTGGCGTAAATAGAGAACTGGCTGTAAATACGTAAAACCGAACAATTTTTTGTTTTAGCTATCTCTAATAAATGCTATTAAAGAAAGTGTAATTGTGAAATTTTAAAATTCCAGTTATAGAATTAAAAAAAGGAATCATTATTTATAAAGATTTTAAAAAAATGTATTTTTTTTAAATCTTTAAACTTATATAACTTATAAAACTTTATAACTTATAAAAATTTATGAATAGTTAAATTATTATTTTTTGTTAAGATAACCTGTATAATATATATATATATAAAGTGTTTCTAAAATTGTGGGCTGGTTATACTTTTTCGGATTCTACATATAAAACTAAACGAAAAATATCCTTAGGAAAAATGGCAATTTCTCCTTCGTTCTCCCCCTGTCCGCCATTTTGTTATTTTTATATAAAAATTTGTATCTCAAGTTCGAATAGAGGAATCACAATAATATTTGGTAAGCGGCTTGGAAATTACAAAATGACAGCCATGTTTATTTTTAATCCGTTATATTTCCATAAATATTAAGTTTTATCAAAATGTACGTTTTGCTAAAATATTAAGCGTAATCGGTTAACAAATAGTCGAGTTATGGCAGAAAATTGATGTAATTTTGTGTCTTTTTTCATGTCCTCCACTTGACTTTAATATAATTGTTTTTATTTATTGTTAATTCTAGTATTGTAAATTAGTATCAAATCAAGTAATAATTTTCACATAATAAAATTTAATATTAAATAATAATAAAACTATTGATAATAATTTTTCACCTTTGAATAATTTTACACAGCAATTATTAACTGTTAATCATGCTAAAAATTAAAAATGCATGCACATTATTAAAAAATAAAACAATATGATTTTAAAGTAATTTTTTATCATTCAGTGTCACTGGTTTATTTTTTAAGTTTTGTTGTTTTATCACATTTTGATAAAACACCATCACATTTTGATGGCCGCCATTTTGTAATTTGCAAAAGTATTTAAGCCCCGATTTTTTGTTAATTTTACAACTTTATTACCAATACGCTTACCAAATGTTATTGTGATTCCTCTATCCGAACTTGAGATATAAATTTTTATATAAAAATAACAAAATGGCGGACAATGGGAAAGAATGAAGGAAAAATTGCCATTTTTCCTAAGGATATATTTTGTTTAGTTTTACATGCAGAATCCGAAAAAGTATAGCCAGCCCACCATTTTAGAAACACTCTCCGGGATATTCATAACTTATTTTACTTGTAAAAATATTGGAAAAAGTTCTTATAAACATATATTCTAAAATGTTTGGTTTGCGAGTTACGACTAGTGAAAGATTTCGCTCGGATTTCACCTACCCCGGTGAAATGGGGTCGTACTGAAATTTTTAAGACGTTCATTAAGGGACAGAATTAGTACTATCCTATGATTTCTGATCTGAAAAATCGAATAAAATAGGTCCCAGACCCGTATCTGCTATAGGCTTTGAGAAAAATGGGTGAAAATCAATAAATTGAGGTTACCCTATTTTTTATGTTTGACGTATAGTAGTAACCTTATTAAATGGGTAATAAACACATAAAACTATTAAAATAGAATTTATAGGGAATTTAACTCTGAACAAAACTGAGCAAAATAAGTTAAGTAAAACCAAAAAAAATTATAAAAATTGGAATTTTATTTAGAAACAATGCACTTGACCAAAGTTCACCATTATAGTACTAGTTTATAATAAATGTTAACAAATGAGCTAGCCATTTTCAACGCCATTTTTGAACAAATGAGCTAGCCATTTTTTGGCACGCTTATGTACTGGTTTTGTTGCTCTTTTTAGTTCTTAAGAGCTATCCTTAAGTTGCTCAGCCGCATTCATAATGCGGATATTTAATTCCTCACGAGAACGTGTTTTTGTATTGTACACAATATTTTTCATCCATCCCCAGATGCAAAAATTTAAGGGTGTTAGATCAGGAGATCTTAGTGGCCAGGAATGTGGACCTCTATGACCGATCCATTTCTCAGGGAAATGATGATTTAAGCGAGTGGAAACCGCACAAGAGAAGTGATTAGGCGCACCATCGTGCTGGTAGTATGCGTCTCGGTGTTAGAAGAACGTTTTCAGAAGAAGAATTTTTCAAATAATTTATTTTATTTTTGTCATTAATAAAAAAATGATTATCTAAGTCATTTCCGTTTATTTATTTTTACATTACAGTAGTGTTATTTCCTGTTTTTTTTTTGTTTTATTTTTTAGTTTAACTGCAATTTTTACAGTAAATTTTGTTTTTACATATGTTTCACAACACCAAAAAAAATTATTTACATTAAATAAGTAATTTTCTGATGAATGTAGTAATGTACTGTTTCTAAATAAAATTAGAATTTTTCTAACTTTTCTTTGTTTTAATCAACTTATCTTGCACTATCAATTTCTCCAACATGGTTCGCGTTGATATATTAATAAATTAAAAGCTAGTTATGTTTGCTAGTTATCAGTAGATACTGATAACTAGCAAAAAGTCATGACTGCTTAATCATTTTAATTTTTTGACTTTATTTTATAATATTATTTTATTCTCCTGACGATGGTCTAAATTCTGAAAGATTTAGAGAAACACAATTGATTTGCTGGTAAGGTGGATTTTAACTTTTTTTTTTAATTGTTAATTTAGCTTGCTCCATTTTGTTCAGAATCAAATTCCCTACAAGTTTTGTTTATATTTTTACGGGTTTATTACCCATTTAACAAAGTTACTGTACGTCAAACATAAAAAATAGGGGTTTTTTACTCTAATTTCTGGGTTTTCACCCAAATTTCTCCAAACATATTGCAGACACGGTTCTGGGATATATTTTATTTGATTTTTCAGATCAGAAACCATAAGAAATCGCTAATTCTATCCCTTAATTAATATCCTAAAAATTTCAGTACGACCTCGGTTAGTGAAAGCTGAAATCTTTCACTAACCGTAACTAGCAAAGGATATGTGTGTATACAAATATATATATATAAAACAGTGAATCTCTTAGTAAAAATTAACTTAAAAAAAACTTTTTCTGAGGCAACTGATTTCTGGAATATAAATGTTTGAATTATATGAGTAGTACTTATTTATTGGAGTAATATAGCTAAGAATGAGGTAGTATATGTGTTGGTTACCGGAGGCTAAACAGGAAAAAGAGAGAATATGTGTTGGTATTTGGTTAAAAAATAATAATATTCTAAGTAATCAATAAATTCTCTATTTATTTAGACAATTTATCGATTATATTTTAATAAAAGAATTACCCTTTCTTACTAACAACTGGGTTAGTCCTGAAGTGTCATCGTATCGCCTAATACGTATTTTTAACAATGAGACGTACTTATCGTTTACAATTCTTATTGTTAAAATGTCTTGTGCGTGACCATATTCTTAATAAACTGGCTAATAAAAGAAAAAAAAACTGTATGTCGTGATAAATATAAAAGATTAAGATGAAAGAAGAAAGAAGACACTTGGAAATTCCATAATAAATTAACTTTATTGATTGTTTTTTTTATTAATGTGTATTATCGTAAGATGAAAAGTGAATCAAACTTTTACTAATTTAAAATATCTGTTTCCTGCTTTCTCAGAAAAAGATAATGTTTAATAAAGATGAGTGGTTTTATATTACAATCTTAAACAAAAAAAAAACTGGAATAAAATAAAGTGAAAAAACTAAAATCGCCTTAAAAGATCGTATTAAAAAATAAAAATTTTTCAATTTATTTCTTAAATTCCAGATTTTCGAAGTTTTCAGCAGATTAAGTTGATTTTATTTAGAAGTAATTTTTTTTTTTTAATTTGTATCTATTTCAAAAAGCTAAACTTTAAAGAAAAATTGAAAAGTATTAGTTTTTACTGCGATCTTTTTAATGACAGTTTTATTGTTTTTAGATTATTTTATTGTACACTAGCAGATCCGGCAATGCTTCACTATTGCTAGATTTGAGTATATATATATATATACTGAAATCAAAATACTATACTCAAAATATACTATAAATACTACTCAAAATATTATATATGTATTAAATACTGAACATTACGGAACTTCACAAAATTTAACCTTTCACTTCATAAAAGTCAGAAAATAAATCCAATCGTCAAAACAGCACTACCTTTTTTCTTTCTTTTACCTGTTTAGCCTTCGGTAATTACCATTCAGATAATACTTCAGAGGATGAATGAGGATAATATGTATGAGTGTAAATGAAGTGTAGTCTTGTACAGTCTCAGTTCGACCATTCCTGAGATGTGTGGTTAATAGAAACCTAACCACCAAAGAACACCGGTATCCACGATCTAGTATTCAAATCCGTGTAAAAATAACTGAAAACAGCACTACCTGTCGGATTAATTCAAACTACTCTCTAAGCACAGTAGTCGGTTCAAAATGCCCCTAACTTTCTTTCTAATGGTCAGATAGAGGATTTCAATAGCTTTAAACCTTCTCCAGACAGTACGGTCCAATTTACCAAAACCCTCGCGTAAATCGGTCCAGTAGTTATTTAATCTATAGCGAACCCCAGCGCCTATCTCGACCCCAGCGCCACCTAGCGGGTCCAAACTAATTCAGAAACCTTCACGGGCGTGCGCACAACTCACCGAAGTTTCATCGCAATCGGATGAATGATTTAGGAATCCATACGGGACAGACACACATTCATTTTTGTATTTATAGATTTTTAAAATGTTTATCTAAAATATAGATTGGTGTACGAAAAAAAGAAAGTTTTCCCGTTTAATAAAATACACAAAAACAATGAAAAGTGACTGATAAAACTGTATGGAATGCAGGAATATATATTGCTATTTAAATCTAAATTTCCCAACCACATTTATTTATATTCTTAGAAAATTAGTTTGAATATCAGTATGACATTAGAATTACGAGTATCATTACGCAAACAACAGTAATCTAACATTAACTAACGACGACAAAGAATACTAGTGATAAATATTTTCAAGTTATGTACGCGACCATATTTTTTGTTAAAAAAGCTTTTGATTGATTTTATCTGAAAGAAACTTAATTCGTGATCACCAGAAAAATTTCCCCAAGAAAATGAAAATGGACCATTGAAATCTGTTCATCTAGTGATGAGTGAAATTTGAATATATATATATATATGTTTTCCCAGTATGTACGTTTGCGTGTGTGTTTATACGGGTAAAATTACGAATTTAATCGTTTTCTAAAGTTAATTAAAGAATAACCGAATGATTAGAATTGTTATTGATTAGCTGTTATGGGAGTTGAAATGATGTGAACTCTTAGTTTAAAATTAGTAATGGGTGTTAACTGTACACATTATCGATTTAATTTTTGATCTTTGATGTTTATAATCTGATTCGCTAAACAGAAGAAAAGATTAGTTTCCAATTTTTCTTAATTAAGCGTATACCTTACATTCAAGAGGTTTCGATTATAATGAATCATTTAAAATTACAATTAAAACGTCAATTACTAATACAAACAAACCGTTAATGTTATATATTGAATGTTATTTAAACTGAATGTGTATTTTACGAATACGTAAAAATACATATTTAATTTATTTTTTATTTTATTAATATTTTAACCTGGTGATGAAGTTCAAAAGCACGAAACACGTTGATTTAAAATTTAAAAAAAAATCATGTCACTACTTTTCACGTTTTAAAAGTTAAACTCTTACTGTGTAATGTGATTGTAAAATCTAGCAATAATAATTATTCTTATTTTTGAAATATATTTATTTATTAATTTAAAATATTTACTTTATTAATTTACGCGTTGAGATTAAACACTATCTAAAAATCATAGTAATGGTTTTATGGCTTAATTTATCCTTTTTTAAGAAAATTAATTCAGATTGATGACTTTTAAATATTTTCAGAATTATTTTTATGTAAAAGGTAAGGAAGCGTTAAAATGGGGCAATTTTTGGACTTGGAAAAATCTTTTCGTAAATTATGTCACCAACTTCCTTATAATCATCTAACAACTATTTCTGTAATTTTTCTTTTAAATAGAGAGACATCGGGGATAATTTTTCTGGTTTTTTTTTATCGATACAACTATTCTATCTTGATCATACCTACACGTCCAGGATAATTACTGTAAGATGTACGGTCAGTGAAATTTACGTTCTTTTAAATAAAGGGCAAAAAATAATTAAATTATGGTTTTGACATAGGTTACATACTCGTAAGTGAGCTCCCCATTTTACGAACTTGTTGACATTACACGTTGCTAAGTTAAAATTCGAAACTTTGTTGTCTTTTAACGTTTAGATTAATTCACCATAACTTTAGTAAATCTTTTATTTTCTTAAATGCGGTAGTGATTTTCTTCATAATTCATATTAATAATAAGAATTACGGGTTTAATTAAACAAAAAAAAAACTCAAACTGTATTTCTATTAAGAATCCGACTGTATTTACTTATATTTTATGTATATAACTCGTATTTTAATTCGGTAGAATCATCAACTGAAGATGACTTCAACGTGGTGGGCAAGTAAAGAAAAATGTACTGCTTTAAAGCTCATTTTACTCCTTATAACTTATTTTCTGTAAACGAGAGCTTTGACAAAAATTTACTATTCGGGAAAACCAACCTGTTACAGATACCAACAATTTTTAATACACATTATGAGAACTATAACTGAACGAGCTTATGAGTGATCTTCAGTCAAATAATAAAATACTTAGTAATAAAATGCAATTATTCAGCCTGTTTTAAGCAATTCTCAAATAGCTTCTCCCTTTTTCTCATAAATTAAATTATTTAATAATATTTCCTACATATTCAATTATTTTATTTTTATTTTAGTTATCATATTATTTAAAGCTTAAATTTTAAACTAAAACCAAACCAATCTTATTAAATACTTAGTCTTTACTTACTTTTAACTTTTCATTCCTTTTGTGGTTATTGACTGGGGCTGTTCCATCTTAACTTTATCCGGAGGACGTTTTTAAGTGGAGCAGACAGGTATTTACAATTAATCGACAACTATATTGGATTTGATTTATTTTTGTTCATTTATTATTTATACCGTTATTGCATTTTTATGTTTTATAATTTTAAGCGTTAACACTGTCCTTTGTTTATGTTATATGTAATAAATAACAGAAATGCTGTTGATGCTGATGGATTTTTGATTTGGATCTATAACAAAAACTATAGGTAAAATTATTTGCCTATAGTCAAAACTATAGCCAAAATATTTGGATCTATAGGCAAAAACTTTACCATTTAAGTTTTAATATTGTATTTAATAATAAATTTGTTTTGGTTTGTCCTTTAAAAAGTTGATAATTTTAAATAACATTCATTAGAGATAAAACAAACAGAATTTCTATTTATTTTTGTTGTAGCAGTAAATGTTCTTTGCTTTTCTATCTGAGATACTTGATAGAGACGTGTTATTAAAAACACTATGATATTTTCAAATAATAATTATTAGATGATTTTTATTAAATATGCACAATAAATATCGCATATGTATACATTTACTTCCTTATACGAAGTAAAGGAGGAAGTAAAGGATTGTGATCGCGAAAAATTTCAGATTTCAACGGAAATATCCATTTTGACTAGTTTCGGCGTGATGTCTGTACGTACGTACATATGTGTGTATGTTTCTCGCATAACTAAAAAACGATTAGCTGAATTCCATACTCTTATCAAAATCGAAATTTCATGATTCCTTAAAAATTTTTTTTTGTTTTTAAGGATTCATGTTTTTGTATAAAATTTAACTTGCTTGTAAATTATTTATTTCTCATACACATCATGCGTCTCGGGAGGTGTTGGCCAAACTTAAAGGTTTCAGGATACTTAAATAAAAAAGAGGTACTTGTAGATAAATGCCTTATCTCACTTCATTTTTCATTTGTCCGCCAGTATGTTGTTTTTCCAATAAAAATGTATATCTTAAGAATAAATTGAGGTATCTAATGAAACTTGGTGAATCCAACAATACCTTCTACAAATAAATAAATTTGAAATCTTACGTTTGAAAATTACGAGTACAAAGTAGCGGTGATTTAAATTTCTTAATTATTAATATCTCCATAAATACTGGTATTGTTGAATTATATTTTATTAAATAAAATGTTAAGCCTTTTGTTGTGAAAAAATGGTACCTCATTTGTTTAAATCGGTTGATTCTTTTTTAAAGAGTTGAACTAATAAAAATAGTATCTGTTAAATTATATCTACATTCAGAAATGACCTATATTATTCAATCTTTCATTTTTTAAACAGTTTAAGTTCGTGCTTTTTTTTAATTTTATTTATTGTAAGGTGGGAAGAAATTATTATTTTATATTTCATGCAAATTGATGTTTGAGATATAAATTTATAAAAACAAGTAATTTGTTATTGAACAAGTTCCGTGAATCGTAGATATATTGACATTTTTTATTTGGTTTCTTAAAAAAATTTGAAATTACATAAAAAACATGAAAACTGCTCATTGTAATAAATGCTCACTGGTATTTTATCTATTAATTTCATGACGTAGTTTAGATTTTAAACAAGACCTTATTAACTATCGTCTCGACCCAGATTGTTGCTGGAATGTTGAAAACCTGCTTTAAACCTTCTGGGCAACTTTTTCTGGAACTGAATGTATGACCTTCAGGATTTTATCTGTTTTACCACTATACCATTACTTTAACATTACAAATTAAATTTTTATTATTAATATATATATATATATATATATATATTAATAGAAAGAGAGAGAGAGAGAGTGAGAGAGAGAGTAAAAAAGTCACCAACCTAAGTTTTTTTTATTTTTATACTGAATGAATAATCACAGTTGTGTGTGTGTGATTGTGTGATAGTATCTGAAATGAGCAAAGAATTTTGTTTAGTTTTTTTTTCTTATAAAGACATTTTTGTGTTACTATGTAGCATCATTTAATATTCTGTTTTAACATAGATTTATGAGATTTTCATGCAGTAATCAAATAAAGTAATAACCATGGATGGGACGTGAAATCCCATCATGGTTATCCCATCATTGGTTACAAAACTTTATCATTTTGTAACTAAAAGGGTGGAAATTCCTTTTCATTGACGTCTTAAAAATAATTATTACTATTATTTTTTCAGAAAAAAGACTCATTACAACTTTTCCTGTAACATGTACTGAACAGCGATACTTTATTGCATTCAGTTTCATTCCAGTAATTATTTGTTACGATGTAGAAAGTTTCTTTGACAAATTTAATGTTTTAATCATTAAAAATCACGTTTCTTTACGACATAAATAAAATATCGTCATTCAGAATAAAGTACTGATGTTACACCATGAGAGATTTACTTTTCACCTTTACGGAAAAAAACGAAGATATAACAGAATGAAAAATAAACATGACCGCCATTTTGTAATTTGCGAAGTTATTTAATTCCTGATTTTTTGCTAATTTTAACATTTTATTACCAAAACACTTACCAAATATTAATGTGATTCGTGCATCCGAACTTGAGATATACACCTTTATCTAAAAATAACAAAATGGTGGATTCCTAAGGGTACTTTTTGTTTAATTTTACAAATAGCCAAAAAAAGCATAGCTAGCCCACCATTTTAGAAACATTCTGTAAATATATATATATATATATATGGTGGGCTGGCTATGCTTTTTTTGGCTATTTGTAAAATTAAACAAAAAGTACCCTTAGGAATCCACCATTTTGTTATTTTTAGATAAAGGTGTATATTTCAAGTTCGGATATACGAATCACATTAATATTTGGTAAGTGTTTTGGTAATAAAGTTTTAAAATTAGCAAAAAATCAGGAATTAAATAACTTCGCAAATTACAAAATGGCGGTCATGTTTATTTTTCATTCTGTTATATCTTCGTAAATATTAGTTTTATAAAAGTTTTATTTGCTAAAATATTAAGACTTTTATTTTGAACAAAATTAAGACATTTTATTTTTTTAAATCTGTTAACAAATAACCGAGTTATTGCAGAAAATTGATGTAATTTTGTGTCTGTTTTCATGTCCTCCACTTTACGTTCAATTCAATTAAATATTAATTGTTAATTCTAGTATTGTAAATTAGTATCAAATTAAATAATAATTTTTTCACGATAGTAGACCTAATAATTAAAAAAAACTACCTGTGATAATCTTACGTTAATTTTTGTAGAACATTAGGTGTACTTAAACATTTAACAGTTAACAATTTTCAAAGATGTTCAAAGTGTCCGCCATTAGAAATTACGCAAGTCTCCAGTATTTTTCTGAGAAATTGTCTTAACCGTTAAAAAATCCTGGGAGTATTCCTAATTTCTTGAAATTCATTTTGGATCCTTTGTTGAAGATCCTCAATATTGAATTGAATAAACAATAATATGTTTCAAATGGCCCCAAAGGTAGAAGTCAATAGTGTTTAAATGCCAAGGCACTGGCCCACCGCGACCTATCCATTTCTCATGAAAAGTTTCATGCAGGAAATCTGATAGAAACTGATTGAAATGTGCTGGAGCTACATCGTGATGAAACTACGTATTTCCTCTTAATTGTAGAGGTAGGTCTTCTAAAAAACATGGAAGATTTTCAGTTAAATGAGAAAGATAAAATTTTCTCCATTTAAACGATTTGGTAGAATGACAGGACCCAAAATATAGTCATTAAAAATACCTGCTCATATGTTCAGGGAAAATCGTTGTTGATGGCTACTTTAGAAGGTACCATGTGGATTCTTGTCGCTCCAAATACGCTGTTTGTGATAGTTTAGACACCATTTCTGTTGATAGAAGTTAATTTTTGCATTCTTAACATGATAGTAATAGTCGCTGTGTAAAATTATTCAAAAGTGAAAAATTAATATCAATTATTTTATTATTATTTAGTATTAAATCTTATTGTTTGAAAATTATTAAGTTTTTACTAATTTACAATACTAGAATTAACAATAAATAAAAAAAATTAATATTTAATCGAAATGAAAGTAAAGTGGAGGACATGAAAAAAGACACAAAATTACGATATAAATTTTCTGCCATAACTCGGCTATTTTTTTTAACCGATTTAAAAAAATAAAATGTCATTTTGTTCAAAATAAAAGGCTTAATATTTTAGTAAATAACAGAAATTTTTATAAAAATAATATTTACGGGGATATAACGGTTGAAAAGTAAACGTGACCGCCAAAATGGCGGCCATGTTTACGGAAGGTATTTAAGTTCTGATTTTTGGCTAATTTTAAAACTTTATTACCAAATATTAATTTGATTCGTTTATCCGAACTTGAGATATCAATTTTTATATAAAAATAATAAAATGGCAGATAGTGGGAGAACGAAGGAGAAATTGTCATTTTTCCTAGGGATATTTTTTGTTTAATTTTACAAGTAGAATCCGAAAAAGTATAGCCTGCACATGATTTTAGAAACACTCTGTAAATATATATATATTTACATATATAAAATAAAATCGTGAATTAAAATTATTATTTTATAAAATAAAATAAATAAATAATATTTTTTTAAATTATTATTTTATATATTAAACGTGAATTTTATATATATATATATATATATATATAATTCACGAAGAATCAACAAACTTTCAGGACATATTCAACTGGTGAAAATAAAGGAGAAAGTTCCTAAACTTATAGGTTCGAAAGGTTACTGAGTGTCGGCTGCCGAAAAATTTTGGCCTGAATCTGGGGCCTTCGATTCACCTGTTAGCATTGCCAAATAATGAATAAATTATTTCAAACTAATTTAGATAAAATCATTTTTTAATTAATTGTCTTTAAATAGATCTGATTAATTGTTTGGTGATTTTGTTTTATTTGTTTTTTTTTTATATTGATTGTCTGTTTTTCTAAAATAGTAATTCTTCTGATTCTCATTGGAAATTTAGTTCGTTTAATATTTAGTTAAAATCTGTCACAATTTGATATCTTTTGCTTTTAATAAATTTCTAGATTCTTCCATTTTGTATTTTCAACATTTCCTGAAAATTATATTAAAATTATATTATTCGTGAATCATTCTGTGTATATAGTATGATATGTATGTGTGTGTATGTGTGCACGCGCGGTGTGTGTATTAATTTAAAAAAATAAATTTAGCCATTTAGTCGTGTTCGACCCAAGGCGATTCCAATTCGGTGGAATTTTTCTGGTAGGTTTTACGGGGGGCTATTGCTTTCCCGGTGTGGTTAATTGAAACCCTTCCTCCAAAGTGAACACCGATGTCCACATTCTAGTATTCAAATCCATATAAAAGCAATTACCTTTACAAGGATTCGAACATTAGAACTCTCGACTTCAAAAATCAACTGTTTTTGCGATGACAAGTTTAACCACAACACTAACCCGGAGGGTGGCGGGATATATATATATATGTGTGTGTGTGTGTGTGTGTGTGTGTGTGTGTGTGTGTGTGTATAAATATGTAAAAAACGTCAATTGAACATACGAAGAGAAATTAAGAAATTTGCCTTTTATTAATAGCAAAACAGACCGAAACGTGGTAGAAAAATACTGTATCTACTATAATTTTAACCCCAAATTAGAATCATTTCACCATTGGAAAATATCTGGAAACAAAATAAATTATTAAAAATAAATAAATAAAAATGTATTACAAACTTACTATTACAGTAATTATTCTAAATATTTATTGAAATAAATGTAGATATTTGTAATAGAATTATTTAGAGGTAATAATGATTTTTTTTTATACTCGAATCAACAGTTCATGTCATTTGCGACCCATCAATATCTGTGCAAATGTACCGGTAAATGTGTAGTCTTGAACAGACTCAGGCCGACCATTCCTGAGACTGTGGTTAATGAAAACCTAACCGCCAAAGAACACCGGTATCCACGATCTAGTAGTCAAATCCGAATAAAAGGATTTTAATTTTAGAATTCTCCATTTTGAAATCAGCTGATTTATGTCTATGAACTTTCCATTTAAATAATGTATCTATAGTAATATTTTTAGATGTTTTCAAATATTAAAATTATTTTTTCGGTTTAAAATTATTCGTATTATTAGTATTTTTCGTCAATTTGATGTTTTTAATTAAAAATCAAATGTCTTAAATTTTACTTCTTGATCACTTGACGTTATACGCATACACTTTTTCAGAATGAGTGCAAAATTTGTTTGGTTTACTGGCATCTTAAAGAAGTTTTGATAGACTATTTGTCGATTAGCATCCCACCTAATTTATTTTTTAATATGGGTACTGATAAAAAATGAAACACGGAAACGTTTGAAAGCTAAAATACCTAAATTAAAACAAAAAACCTAATATAATTTGTAAATTTAATGTTAATTAGACGAGGTTAGCGAGCGTTACACCGGTATCCACGATCTAATACTCAAGTCCCGTATAAAAGTCCCGTAACTGCCTTTACTAGGATTTGAATCTTAGAACTCTCGACTGCGAAATCAGCTGATTTGGGATGACGAGTTTACCACTACACCAACCCGGTGGGTTGCTATTACTATATCTAGGATAACATTAAAAAAAAATCGATTAAAACATAAAAAATAAATAAAAGTTTTTTCGATTTCTGGGAAGGGGGAATTTTGGAGCAATTTTGTTTTAAGTGATAAAGATAAGCGTCTAACATATGAACATTTGTACTTTTTTTTGGAGGGCAAAAATCGCTTTCGCGTTATTATCACCTGGAATAAAATTTCACAAAGAACAAAATAATTAATTAAACAGTTAATTTAACAGTGTTAATTAATAAACAGTCTAAAAATTAAACAAAAAACTTGCAACTAATAGCCGTAAACATATAATTAAAATAAGCGTAAATATAATAAAATATAAAAAAAAAAACATATTTTACCCTAAGATTTTACGGATATTTCTGGGAAATTTAAATTTACGACGTAAGGCCTCTTAGCATCTGCAATCCAGAAGTATGTGGCGCGCAGTCAGGCGGCATTTACATCGTACGCATGGTAACATGAGGTACTCGTGTGACTCTGGTATGTCCTAACCGCATTCGACAGACGACCACTTCCTCACAACGAGTTTTTCTGCGTGAGGAGTCCCATGGCAACACAGAATCTTCAATGTGCCGGATTTGTTATCAACGGTAGCCGTTCAGTTGCCTTGCCACTTTGCTCGAAGAGACTGTTTTATACAATTAATAAAGTCAGAAGCAGCAACACGATTGGTGAAAGGAGGTTGATTTAGGACTGTTGTAACATCTAGTTGTGTACCTCCCATTTTGATTGCAATCGACTGGACCAAAAAAAAAAAAAACAACTCAAAACCCAAATTTTTTTGGATTTTGAGAGCTTTCAACGATATTACTATAAGTGATAATTACATTCATTAGTTCCAGAGTTATAGCCAAATAAAATTCTAGTTAATGAAATATTTGGATCTTAAAAGGAGAAGGAAAATCGGTGACTTCAGACTTCATCAGAAACAGACTTCATCTCCTTTTTTTTAACTCTTTTTTTAAATTTAATTATATTGATTTATTAATAATTATTAACCTCTGATTGTAAAAAGATTTTTACAGTAAATAATATTCAGTAATAACAATTAAAAAAAAGAAGTTATTAGTGAGATGAAATATTATGTAATTTTCATTTTAAATGAAATGTGGGTATGCAATTTAATAGGCAACAAGGAAGTCGTGTGTGTCCAGATCTTTTTTTTAAATAAAAGTGTACCGACCTTTCTTTTCAGGAAATTAACAGACTTCGATGATTTTGTTTGATTTTATAGAGGAAGTTCTTCTTGTGTCCAGTTGTAACGTTTTCCAGATAAATTTAATGATTGTTAGATTCTTAACTTTAAGTTCTAAAAGTTTTACAACGTTAGGTTCTAAAATTAGCAATTAAATTAAGTTTTACTAATTTAGAAAATAAATTAAATTAAAACTTTTTTTCTGTTTAGCATCCGGAACCGCTGTAAGGTATTACTTTAGAGGATGAATGAGGATGATATTGCCTTTACTAGGATTTGAACCTTAGAACTCTCGACTTCGACATCAGCTGATAATTAAGGTAACTGGACCCCATCTGCGGCATTCGTTCTTGTACCGAGCAATAACGAATATTTCAGTCATTTTGAAAAAATCTTTTATTTGGGCAGGGGGCAACTCAAAAATGTTGACCAATGATCATTTGATATATCATTTTAAAGAGTTGATGAGACGAGAAAAATGATACAATTAAAACTAAATTCTGATTTCCTGATTCAAAATGGTAGCCAATAATGTGTTTGATTTCAGATAGGTAACTGTTGTATGCTCCCTTTTAATTTTTTTGTTATTTAAAGTATCCCGATTCTCTCTTTGGAAATATCTATAATAGAGGCTAACTCAGCAAGCCCCAATTTAAAGTGTTTGGCCTTCAGGCGGGGCCATGAGCATGGGTGGCTCAAAGATTTTAAATGGGATTTATGGTCATGTGATAAGTTCTTTTAAAGGTCTTTGCGAGACATCCAAAATGGTATCAAAGAAATTAAAGTCTGACAATTTAAACCAAATTGCAACCAAAAATGTTACGTTAATTAAAAATTGAAAAAGTAAATTATTACATTGTCTCAAATTACACACATAAATGTGTTTTTTCAGTCTAGATAAACTACTTGGAACCTAAAACATAAATATTTGCAAAAAAATCCGATACCCCATTAAATTTGGTATATGATCATCAAACTTTCCCCTTAATGTAACTATTATACCTACATTTGTCAGGAAAGTAAAAGTAATAAAAGGAAGTGGAATCAAGAAATTTTAAAATATAACATTATTTCATATAGTGCTATATAAATAAAATGTATCATGACGGATAGAACAAAATCTTAACAAGAAAACATTGTTGACTGAAGAAATTTGATAGTCTGCAAGAAGAAACTGAAATGACAAAATTAGCTAAGTGTAGATATGTTAATAAGAAAGGTAATAAATATTACATTATGTAAAAAAAGCAATATTTAAAAGAAACAATTGAGTAAACCAGTAATTAGATAGTTAAATATATTGTTGAAAACACAGGGTGAGTGTTTTAAGACCTAAAAGAATTCTGTATCTTAATTAGTTGCTGAAGTACGGTGGTTTGAGTGTATTTTTAATAATGAGGAAACATGTATGTTCCCCCAAAACATTTTTAGTAATTGATTGATTGAAGTCGCTGTAAGCTCATTTGATGGCGCTTGATGTGGTTAGTGTTTTAACACCCATATGAATTCTGTATCTTCATTAGTTGCTGATACATCTCTGTTGTTTGAATGCCATTGAAGTAAGGCTTTGATTATGAGAAAAGATATATTTCCTTAAAACTCCTCTCCAATTTTTGTTACCTGTGGCCTGATGTAATAAGTGTTTTAAGACCCTAATGAAGTCTGAAACTAAATTTGTTACTGTGTAATTGCAAAAAAACTAAATTTTTTTTTAATTAGGTTACCAAAATTTTTTAATAGATTTGAACAGTTTCAATTAATAATTTTAATTTTTACTGATTAAAAAAGCCAATACAAATAATATTTTAGGGATAGAAAAATAAATATTTATTTTTATTTACATCAAATCATCAAAAATATTTCAGGAACTATATAAATATCAAACCTGTATTAGTTCCTGTAGAAATTTCTGTAGTCTGTTCCTTTAAAATATAAGTAATCATATCCTACTTATCAAACTATTAGATAAAAAATACAAATTCTTTAGATGATATTAATTCAAATATTATAGTAAAGAATTAATATCTTAAATCACAAGTTAAGTTAAATTGAATTTCATTCAAAATTTATATCAAATATTTCTTTAACAAAACGCCATGTTAGGTTTAATTTAACATTAGTATTTTTTCAGTTTAATACAAAGCTAATCTTTAATTACTAATAGCTTTTAAAGAATAAATTCTATTTAATTATTAAATTATACAAAAAGGGATGTATTTTAATTAGAAAGAAAAAATATTGACACAGGCTCTTGTTTCATATTATTATACATAATATGAAACATATTATTAATTACATACATACATACATATATATTTATATGTTTTTTTTTTGTATAGTTGAACTAGTTGGGTCTTAAACGTATAGATTTGAAAAATCCTGATACCCCATTTTTTTACATGATCAACACTTCCCCTTAAATATACTTGTTCTAGATACATTTACAGGGAAAGAAAAATTTGACAGTTTTTATGCCTTATGTTATTCCCTTTGTATTATGGCTCTGGATCCTTTTGGTCCTTTCACCACCTTTAAGCCAGGCCCTGGGAAAAATTTGTACATATCTCTTCTCTCTCATTTTATCGTCATTCTTTATGTTATATACATCGTATTAAGTTATTATAACTATTGAAAATTGATTCTAATTTTTTATACTTTGAAAATATACGTCGTATTTTTAAATTATTTAAGTTTTATGGGAAAATAATTAAATAGATTATGGCACGTTTCATAATATACAGATGTAGCTTAATCACTGTATTTTATATTTATTACGTAATAAATTGGATAAATAATAGACTACAGCAGGTTTTATTGGAAATTCCGCTAAAATTCTAATTATAACTTAAAAACAGGACATAAATAAAGGAGTAACAAATGACCCCTACTACATGATTAACTTTTTGTTTTTTAAACCTGTGGAGTTTTATCCGTGATCTTATTTTCCATGTACTTTCCTTATCTTTGTTTTATTTTTATTTTTTATAATGTTGGGAAATACAGTTTTAATTTTTTCACTTCATTTTATGGTTGTTGAAAAAGGTGATAGATAGCCTTAGGATGTAGTAAGTAAAGTTGTTAATTGTGACGACGGTGTTCAGTTGATATTTTTTCATTTAAAACAATTTTCTTTGTGGTATTAAACCAGTATATACTAATATGATATAATTTACCTATTTATTCAAAGGAAAAATCACCTGAAGTATTTCAGGTGTTTGTTAAAATTTAATATATAAGAAGTTATAGTATTTCTTTTTTCTATATATAATATGTGCTTGTATTTCCTTGAAAATATATGTTAAATATTTCATTTTTATTTTTCTTAATGTAAAAGATGTAAAAATTCTGGACTTTTCAAGATTTAAAATAATATTTTCCCAACCTGATGGTATGTAAACAAAAATGAAAAACTAATAAGTGATTAACATAAAAATATGAACATAAGATATCCAACTAAAGTGGAAATCCAGATTCGAGAAGTATATACTACTAACATGGCTGACCATTTTTAACTTTTCTTTATCAGTGATTAAGAACATAAATAAATTGGCAAGGAAAGCATCAACTTTATTATTAATAAATTTTAATTCATACGACCTAGATTTGAAAGTATTATAAAATTAGATATTTATTTTTAATAAATACCTGCAGCTAACAATCTATTCCCACATATGTAAATATCAGACCAATTATTTTCCTTATAACATTACTATTCCTGCTATAGTATATTTGTCAACAATGGTTTTGTTATATGGTCAATAACTGCTAAATCTTGTGTATTTTTGGGCGCTGATTAAACTTAGAATTTCTCTATCGTCCTCAGAGTGTTTGTAATTGCTCTTCCTGTTTTACAGCAAGTACATGTGCATGAACAATGCAAGTACTATAATTTATTTGAGTTGATAAATAGCCATGAAAAAAGTATTGTTATTATTATTATTATTATTAACACAATTAAAATGATTACAAATGATGCACATATAATTCACGTCATATTTTTTTCTAAATGTAATTACATTACACATTGTGGAGTGTATATGAATTTTGTGTTTTTTTTTTACCCAGTGCTGGATGTAATACTGTAAATAATAAACAATTTATCATGATGACTAAACAAAATATTAACTACATCAGTCGTGTGAGCTCTCATGTGTGTAACATTTGTGGTTCTGGTACCTTTCTCAGCAATTTGTGATTTTTTTTTCCCATAAAGTCAGTGTTTATATACATTAATGTGTGTATAAAGTGTTTTAAGTTTTGTATTGTGTGTTTTTAAGGGTATTGCTATGAATGTTTTAATAAAAATGCCGTCCAGTTGAATTAAGCATCCAGATAGTTTCTGCTACATTTGTGGTAGGGTAACATTAAAATCCCAAAGGAGAAATATAACTTCACCGATAAAAATCATAAGACTTATATTTTGGGTGAAAATTAGGTGATCAGGGCAGGTCCTGGGTTCTTCATATTTTGCTGCAGTTCAAGTATAATGCTGTTGATTGGTTGGTTGAATAGATCTCATCACATGACATTTGTAATTCCAATGATTTGAAGAGAATTGAAGGATCACTTCCTGGACTGTTACTTATGTGTAACAAAAATATCAATGTTAACAGTTAAGACTAGACATACTGTTAAATATCCTGATATTCCCTCTTCTATCAGATGAGTGCCTTACAATACATAGTTTCTTTCAATTCCAGTACCACCAAAACATGAGAATTAGAACAAGATGAAGCTGCTGGTGTTGAAGGTTGTGCAGATTTATCAGATAATGAACGAAGGAAAAACCAAGACTTTTTAGAAAATACAGATATTGAATCGCACATAATTAATCAATCAGAATTAAATGATCTTGTTCGTGATCTAAATTTATCCAAGAATCAAGCAGAAGTTCTCGCATTACTACTGAAACGATGGAATTTTTTACAACAGTATTAAAATAAGTGCTTTCAATTTGAATGTTTCTTTTTTCTGTACAAGAACTTAGTTTACTGTAATGATGTAGAATCTTTACAAGAAGCTTTGGGACATATGCACCATCCTGATAAATGACATGAATGACAATAGAGTCTATGTTATTAGACTCTCAAAGTGTAATTCGAAAAGAGTTTTTCCTCACGTGTGAAATAATATCACATTAATCCTTTTAGCTTGCTGGCCTCCACGGCGCAAGTGGTAGTGTCTCAGCCTGTCATCTGGAGATCCTGAGTTCAAATCCTGGTTTGGCATGGAATTTTCACACACTACAAAAATTGTCATTCATCTCAGCCTTTGAAGCAATACCACCTAGTGGTGGTTCTGGAGGTTAAAAAAAATTCCAATTAGCTCATGCAACTCACATGAAACTTGTGTTGGATATGATTTGGTATGAGAAACATTTATGGCATGTTTATGAAGATCTGAAAGTGATATCACTGTTAGTTGGTTTACAACTTGGATATACTAAATTTTGTTGCTTCTTATGCGAGTGGGAGAGCAAAGATAGGATGAAGACTTATGTTAAAAAAGAGTGGCCAAAAAAAAGAAGAAACATTGGCTGTAGTAGAGAAGAACTTTGTAAATCCAGCAATAGTAAATCCAAAACTGCTTAACTTCCACCACTACACATGACTAAAAAATTTAGAGCAAAATTTTAATTTTTGCTTTACAGCAATGGATCGTGATGGGACTAGATTTAACTTTCTGAAAAATATATTCCCTAATATAAGTGATGCTAAGATTACTTTTTGGATTTTTTTTTATTTTTACAAATTTATTTCTTCAAATTTTTATTTTTACAGATCTTTTGTTCGGATCGGTACATTATATTAAAAATAGATAGATGAGCTATTTCATTGTTGAAAAAAGGAATTGCTGCAGAATTTTCTTTGATCAAAGGAGCGATATAAAAGTCATTATAAAATAAAAAAAATAAATGTGTTGATCCCGAGTAGTCTATCAATTCAGTTTGGGTGTATTCAAATTCGTCATCGCAAATCAGCTGATTTCGAAGTCGAGAGTTCTAAGGTTCAAATTCTAGTAAAGACAGTTTTATATGGATTTGAATACTAGATCGTGGATACCCGTGTTCTTTGGTGAGATTGAGTTTCAATTAACCACACATCTTAGGATTGGTCGACCTGAGAATGTACAAGACTACAGTTAATTTACATTCATACATACCGTCCTCTGAAGTAATACCTTACGGTGGTTCCGGAGGCTAAATAGAAAAATCAAAAAAGAAACTATTCGCTCTCCGGGTTTTGATAAGTGATTCGGGTTCTCCATAAAAAATTAGAGCAGACGTCTTTCGGTAAATTTCGATCGAAACGTCGGAGTGCCCTCCAGAGGCGGTCAAAATTAAAAAATTGTATATTTAACCCGAAAATATATAAAAATAGTACATGATCATATATGTTTGTAAAGGGGCTCTAGTTGTGTCGATTCATTCAACGTCAGAGAGAGGGTGTGAAAGGAAGAAAGAGGTAGAGAGAGAGATAAAAATACGCCCGTCTGAATTGGTAGGTAACTCTATCGCCCATCTACTTGATAATTATACATATTAAAATGTAAATACATGAAATAATACAGGGTTATCATAAAAGAATGGTGCGGTTTCAGTAATTCATAGGAAGATTGTAGAGAAATTTCTAAATGCTATATTGGTATCCCTGTAAGACTCGAAACCCAAAAGGTTGTTTATCAGCAGCTGTAACCACATTGTCAGTTCTTGTATTGTTGTTGCGGTGAGTTTAGTGAATTACTATGTTCTCGGATAAAGACAAAGCAAAGTGTGTTTTATTGATGGCTGAATTAAAATCCGTTATTTTAGTTCAACGTACGTTTCGAGTGAATTCGGAAGAGATCCACCAGACAAAAATAACATAACACGTTGGTTCAAACAATTCGAAGAAACCGGATCGGTTAAGAAACAGAAATCAACCGGCAGACCAAGTGTAGCTGACGAAACGGTTGAACTAATTAGACAATCGGCAATTAGAAGTCCTGAGAAGTCCATCCCCCGTCGAAGCGTCGAATTAGGTATTCCAAAATTAACAGTTCAGAAAGTTTTACGTAAAAAACCGAAATTACACGCTTATAAAATCCAGATACTGCAGGAATTGAAACCCGATGATGGTGTAAAACGTTACAATTTCGCTGTTGAAATGTCGGACAGAATAAGTGAAAACGAATCATTTTTAGACGATATAATTTTTACAGACGAAGCTACAATCCATGTGAATGGATGCGTTAACAGACATAATTCACGAATATGGGCTCTGAAAACCCACACGCAATTATTGAGAAACAACGCGATTCGCCTAAAGTTAATGTATGGTGGGGTGTGATGAAAAATCGTGTAATAGGACCTTTCTTCTTTGCTGAAAAAACAATTAATGGAGTTGCGTATCTTGTCATGTTAACCGATTATTGCTTTCCTCAGCCGGATGAACTCGAAAACATTCATCAACTTCATTTCCAACAAGATGGTACTCCCCCGCACTTCAATGCATCGGTCACGGACGCTTTGAACGAAAAATTTGGAGATCGATGGTTAGGCCGGCAAGGACCCGTACTTTGGCCTGCAAGGAGTCCAGACCTGATACCTTGCGATTTTTTCTTGTGGGGGTACATCAAAAGCATTGTTTATACACAAAAAATTCGCGATCTAAACCACTTAAAAAACAGGATTAATGAAGCAATGACAACCATTAACGAAGAAATGTTAACTAATGTTTGGAGAGAAGTTAAGTATCGTTTGGACATTTGTCGAGCGACTAAGGGCGCACATATTGAAATTTATTAATTATGTAAAAAAATGTTTGAGACGACAAATTTGAAAAATAAAAAACATAAACTAAGTAATTCTGTTTTAATTTAAACCATGTTCAAAACCGCACCATTGTTTTATGATAACCCTGTATTAAAATAAATATGTGATGATACTAAAAGTATAAAATAACAAACATATAAATTATAACTCGGAAGGCATTAATGAAAGTTATTTAGGCACTTATTTATGTACATACTAAGCGGAGATGCAAAAAATTCAGTTTGTTTTAGTCGTTTAATTAGTATCATTTAAAAACTAATGAATAGAATAATATAGTTTCTGTGAAAGAAAATATTTGAATTTTAGTTTAAATGAACTGGTGGGAAGATGTTTTAGATGATTAGGTAATTTATGAAAAATGACAAGGGCATAATAAAACCGTTTATCATACGAAATATTTTGTTTAATTACACAAAAACAGTTTTGTTATTTTGAGGGATAATTTTTTTTATATAAAAACGTGGCTTAATTAAATTAAATTTTGAAAGATTACATTTTCTTGAAAATTAGTTGGATGAATTGTGTTTTTTACAGCTAATCAGTGTACAACCTATCTTTAATTTTTAAGAGCCTCTGTGAAATTCAGTTTTTAAATATTATTGATTTGTTTACTAAGTGTTTTAAAATGTATTATATTTTTTCTTCGGTAGAGCCAAGTTGTATATTTGTTTATTTATTGTGATTTTGTTTTTATTATAAATTTTAAGTTGACAGTCCAACAAATTGTTAAACAATTGTACATATTGGTCTCTCGTACTGGTTAATAGGCCTAATAACGTTTTTATTAGTATTTTTAACTATTATTGTTTTAATATTAAGAAATTTAAATTTAAGAAATTTAAGAAATTTTAAGGATTTCTTTTATTTATTTATAATTTAAATAATTAGCTATTTATATATCAGACACAACGTCGCCTGTTAATATACTTATCATTGGGGGAAACAGTGTAATATCACCAACTCCATGACGTCAGCTCTTGCCTCGCCATCGATCACCAAATAAGATCATTGATCAATTTTGAGAATATAAAACATTTAAAACGGATTGGTTTACTTTTCAGTTTTTTTTAATAAACACTTTTTTCACTTTTAATATTATTATTTATACTTTTGTTTGTTTTATATTATGTTCCACATTATTTTTTTTATAAATAATCTTCTTCTATTTATTGTTCAATAAAGTGTCTTGTATTATTTTAAATGTTTTATATACCTGAAGTTTAACATTCTGAAATATATGTTAAACTTAATAAACAGGTATAAAATATTTTTTTAAAGTTTTGTATAAGAATACGGTAAAGTTAAATGTGAAAAAATAACAAAGAGTATTGGTAAAATACAGTGAAATTCGACTTTTCATCCTGAGTTACCGGGGTTCGAATCCCGGTCAGTCATGGCATTTTTCATACGGTACAAATTTCCACTTCCATATTCTCTCATACAAAAATAAATAAATAAAATGGAACAAAATGAAGAAAATTACATTAAACCAAAAAAATTATCACGCCCATTCAACATTTGAATTCCAAAAGAGCCTGTGATGAAGAAGTCTCATGCTTTCGATACATTTTAAAATTGGGTGCTGTATTCTGACACATTAAAGATGTATATCAATAAAAATACGGAAAGATTCAAAGAAAAAAGATAATTTTTTTTTAAATTTGCAGTAGGAAAATTATTAAAGTTACATTTATTTGCTTATATTTATACAATTCAGTTTTTTTTGTAGCATGAAGAAATATGTAGTAATTCGTAGATATATTAAATGGCAATACAAAATCTGCCTTGGTACATGAAAATTTCTATCTTTGAGGAACTCTTTGTGTTTTTAGAGTAAATGCAAGGTTTTAAGGGTGCTTGTTTCTGTAGTCTATATAAATAAAAATGTAAATATTCGTTTGTTCAAAATCTTAAATCTCCGAAAGTTCTTCACCGATTGATTGCTTTGAAATTTTGACACAACGTTGCATTCGAATACGCGCGTGCTTTTATATACCTAAGATGTCATACCTGTGACAGGTAAAAACATGCTTTTTTTTAAAAAACAGCGCTATCTGTTGGACGTAAAAACAACACATGCTATACTAAATATTTTACGATTCCATTTCAATGTTTCCGATATGTGTGTTCGCTACAGACTAAAGCACTACTGGACCGATTTACGTGCGGGGAAAAAGAGAAAATCGAAAAAGGTAAAAGGGAAGAAGGGCAAAATGGAAAAGGAAATGGAAAGGTGGAAAGAGGAACAGGAAAGAGAAGTGGGGAAGAAAATGGAAATCGGGAAAGGAGAAACAGTGGAAAGGGAAACGGGAGAAAGGAATATATTAAAATTGGAACTGGGGAAAAAGGAAAAAAGGAAAGGGAGAAAGGGTAAAAGGGAAAGGTTAAATTTTGTGAAGTTCCGTAATTTTCATTTTGTTAATGTTTTATCAAACTTTCAATTGTGTTCATTTAATCTGTACTTATGTTCAAATCTAGCAATAGCGAAACATTGGCGGCTCTGCTAGTACTATTAATATTCCTGAGATTTTGATTAATAATCGGAAAAATCACAAACTTGAAAGTAACACAAATATTGTTACCAAATCAAAATAGCGAATATTGCAATCGGCTTCATACTAATAGCAATGTACTACTTATTTTAATAATTTCAGTTTTTGAATTAGAAAATTAATGATAGATTAATTAATTATTTTTTAATTGCCTTACATTAGATAATTAATAATAAAAAAAGTTTAAAAAATCATTTAAAATCTAGTAACCACAAATTTCAATAAGTTTGTGTGTTTTAACACTCAATCGTGACTATTTATTTTAACGTTTAGACTTTATTTTATAATACTTCATTTTCCTGACGGTGGTTTAAGAACCGAAAGATTTAGAGAGTGTCTATTTTAATTGCTGGTAAAGTAAATTTATCACTTTTTAATTATTATATTAAAATTAATTGCAAGTAAATCTCATTTAAGAATGCTAAAACAAGAATTTTAAGCATTTACTATCTTTAAGGACTTATGTTCAATCGATATTGCTGCTCGTAAAACTCAAAAAAAGAAAAAAATTATAAATACTGAATATTGCTATAAATAATTTTTATAGTTTTAATACATATTTTATTTTTAACACGTATATTTCGTATTTGTATTTAATACTAAGACAAGCCATCTCTATTAACCATTTCGAATAAAAAAGTTTACTTTTTTAAAATTAATAATTAGAATGAATAGGAGAATACAAATTTTCAACAAGAATGTTCTAATTTCCTCAAGAATACAAGGTTATTTTGCTGTAAACTATGATTATAGTCTTTGAAATCAAAAATATTAGCACATCTTTAGCTATTTGAATTGAAAATCTTACTTATTTTTTAAATAACATATACTGGATTCTAGAATATCAATTTATAGATTACAATTGAGAAGGTTAAAACTCTTCAATACGAAAACAATTTTTTTTTCAGTCCAGTGATAAAAAACAACAGTATTATCTTTTACATCAGAAAAATAATGTGTCAGAAGAAATACGTCAAAACACTGTGTTGTGGTTTCTCTGTGATAGTAGGATGAAGAACTTAATCTAACGGTTTTGCTTAAAAACCGTTAAATTAAGGATGCCCGGATGCTATGTTCTCGTAGGCTGTGGGAGGACTCAGCAGACAGAACTTATTCCACCGAGTACGTAGTCATGAAGTCGCTCTCACATGTTAATCCTAATCGGAGACTTTTTATTGGTGTTTATTTTTTTGGTTGTTTTTACTGTAGACAGTAAAAATAGTCTAGTGATGATGTTCCAGTATTTATTATTCATGTTTCAGTTTGGTGTTTATTATCTAATGATTATTTATGATCACTTAGTTTTATTTAAGTCGTTTGATGCGACTATAAACAAACGATGGAAAAAAGAAATAACCATAATTAAATTTAAAAAAAATATATATATTCAAACAACGAATAACTTCATAACCCTCAAGTTTAAATATAATACCAGCTAAAATCATAGAACCAGAAGTAGGAGCCTCAACGTTTTACATCTATGATCGATTAGCAGATAGCCTTCAAAAGCTAAACATCTACTTTAAACACCTGTTAGCTCTAATTTCAAGTTGTAAACGTTATAATTTGGAAGAATAAGTAATTATTTCTTATATATTATTCATTTTATAATTTAGAGTCAAGTTTTTGGGTCTTTTAATTAATTAATGAATTTTTCTTTTGGATTATAAACCTTAAATTTTTTAGTTTAATAAATTGCTAGAATATACATGACATTATAGCACTGTATTGGTATAAATTTTAAGTAATAGTTTTTTTATTGGTAAGAAACGAAGAGGGGGAAAAATCCTGATCAAAGTGTATCGTTGAAAAATTATGAAGCTACAAATCTACTACGTATTCGTTGTTAAGAAAATGAAAATATGTTACTTAACACCAGTTATTAATAATAAAGTGATGTTTAATAAAAATAATAATGTTCTGTCTAACCCACCGGGTTGTACAAGTGGTGAACGCGTCTTCCCAAATCAGCTGATTTGGAAGTCGAGAGTTCCGGCGTTCAAGTTCTAGTAAAGTCAGTTGTTTTTACACGGATTTTCATATTACATCGTGTGGATGCCGGTGTTCTTTCTTTGGTGGTTGGGTTTCAGTTAACCACATATCTCAGGAATGGTCGAACTGAGATTGTGCAAGACTGCAGTTCATTTACACTCACACATGTCATCCTTTGAAGTATTATCTGAAAGGTAATTACCGGAGGCTAAAAAGTAAAAAAGAAAGAATAAGTTCTCTCTATTTACGAAGTCATATGAACGTTTTATGGTATTCTTTTTTATATTTTAAATAAAAGTGTACGTGAAAGTGTAATTTGAACTTTCTATTTTACATCAGATGTCGAGTAAATAATTAGAAAATAAGTATATTTCCTTATTTTCCATGTAATATTATATTTGCTTTTACTTATTTGTTTCAAGATATTATAGCGATTGTATGTATATATATATATATATAAACGTTTGATATATGTTTGTTGATTATCTGATATGTAATCCTTTCGCTAGGTGATCGGTTGATAATTGGTTATTCATGAGATAAATAGGTTAAGTGCAATGCACTCGCTCACATTAAAGTACCAACTAACACTTTCTTATTTCTTTCTATTTATTGTTATATGTTTTATTAATATTTACTGTTAGTATTAACTAATTGAAATTTTGGGTATTTTTTTCAATTCGCTGATTTTTATTTACATTTTTGAAAGTGGCTCCTATGAAATGAGTTCATTAGTTCCCTCGATATTGAAACGATAATGAATTTATTCTGTTTGGTATTAATTAATTCGTGATATTACCTTCAAATTTTAGAATTAAAATAAATAAATATTATTAATAAAAAAGTTATATCTTCTTAAACTATTGAAATTTATAAATTTGGAAAATTTAGCATTTAATTTCTTTAGGTAGGAATAAAAAAATATTCTATTTTAGTGATCTTAAAAAAAATCGATCAATTGAAAAGCCTTTTTGATACTCTCTCACAATTAAGATAAGAAGATAAATCGAGGAAACCTTCACAACCATTACTGCAACGCGTCACACAATCACGGTCACAATATTTTTGAGGCAAGAATTAGTTCGTTTTCCATAAATTATTTGTTTCAGAAATATAATGCTACAAGTAATACTGCTCAAGTATCTGTTACTGTTTTAAGAAAACTCTTTCCGATTCTTATTTTATCCAAAAATGAGGATATTGTCCGGTTAGATCTGATTTATCTTCATGCGGCTCTTTTCTTTGGTGTTTTGTTCAAGAACAAGGTGTATGTCGAGCAACCGTAAACGTTAGCGGAAATTAGATAAAAAATTGAATAATTTGCACCTGTTGTATTTCGGTGAAAAAGAGAAAATTTTCGATTAAGAATATGTGTGCGTAGATTGTAATAGTGCCCATCTGTAAAACCTTATTTAAAAAAAATAATAAAATGACATGTAGAAACATTCATGTCAAATTAAAACTTATTTAAATTCAGGATAAAAAAAAGCTGTATTTTGCTTCATTCAAGTACCCTTTATTATTCTCTGATTTATTTGATAGGTTTTCTCTTGTATTCCATTAGATTGTAAGAAGAGTACATTAAAAAAATACGTAGAAAAATTTCAAACATTACAAGGTACGGGTTTTTAATTCATTATTATTCATTAACTGTGGACGCTGAGGTTCATGAATTACACATTTTATTAAATTATTTATACTTCTTATGGTTTTTTAATTCCTAAAATTAAAAAATGTCATGCTTTTTTTATTGACTGAAATTTAAGGAAAATTAACTTTTCTTCTGGTAATTTGAAGCAGTTACATTATGATTTTTTTCTTACTAGTAAAGCGGGAATATTATTTTTTTGTTCTGTAATATTTGTTCCGATATATTTTATGCTTATAACACATGACTTTAAATACGATTGAATTCAATTAAATTTTCTTTTTATAAGTATAATGATGCTGATTTACAGCCAGTCTCTGTGGTGAACTATGTTAAAGAATCATTTGTAGAATTGAATATTTCCTGCATTTTGGAGTTGTTGGTATACTGATATACGTCCCTGTATTAAAAAAGCAAGAGAAACCGCTTAATTCATATTCGAATTTTTTAAAATAATTATTAGAGTTTTGGTATTTAACATATTAGCCTTGATTTACCTATAAATTTTAGTTTGTTACGTTAAGACGGATTAATTCATGCCAATTCTTTTTGTTAAAAAACATATGACATTATTATATCATTGTTATACGCATGATGACTGGTTGAAATGGTATGTTGTTCATACTCGATGAATGTATAATAAACCCATAGATAGTTTGTACCAGGATATCTATTTGTAAAACGGTTTATAATTTCTGACAATACAAATCCATCCTTTTTTTCATGGAATCCTCAGCCTAAGCCTTATAACTCTCATTTACTTTATTTTTTTTTTTTGGTCAAGAGTTGTTCTTATTCTTTAAATTTACTTGTAGAATTAAATATGCTTTAATTATTAGGAATCTAATATGAATTATATCCACTGTTACCAACCTGTTTTTGTGCCTCATTCTAGCAGATTAAAATCTATGAAATAATAAAGTTAATGTTATTTATAATTTACAGTTAATAAATTTTAAATAGCTCTTTCTGGTGATTATAATTTATATTATATTAATAGAAAACATAAAATAATTATTTAATATTATTTTTTAATCATTTTTTATGATTGCGATAAAATTTCGTAGCATTATATATTTTTAACTTTTTCGTTAACTTATTCAAAGTTGTTTATTACATTTTTAAAAAAATCTGACTACAAAGTTGTTATATTTTCGTGGCATTGGTTATTTATTCTTATATAATAGAAAAATAATGATACATGAAAAAAGTTTGAAAAAATTATTTTTAAAATATGATTTCTTTTTTTGGAGTTGCAGATGAATTATGATGAAATTTTATTGTAATATTGTTAAATAAATTAGAAAGAAAAATTTCAAAAATTGATATTTTTAACTTTTCTCGGCACCTTTACCCCCCGATATTACCTTCAAAATATTTCTTTTTGGGCCACTTGAACTACTACTATGCTTAGGAAGATATGAAACAAAATTCAGTTAAAAAATATTCAATAAATAAAATAATAGCTTATTTAATTTTTGTGGAAGAGCAAGAATTTGGGGACAATTTTTTTTAAAAAATAAGTATGTACGCATGTACTGAGCTTAATAAAGTTATGTTTGCAAAATTTTGATGAAATTGATTTCAAAGAAACTATCTACCCCAGCCCCTGGAGATATTCTCCCCAAACTTTTACCAAAAAATTGCGGCATACGCACGATTATCTGTACCAAATTTAATCAAAATCGGTTTATCCAGTCAAAGGTTTTTTCCCCTTTACCTCCCGGAAAGGGAGTTAAAGGGAAAAAAAGGCACTAGACGTGCCTTTGCCTCTAGTCTCCAGACGAGGGAAACGCCAAGCCCGACTATGTCGTTCCCGGCCTCCATTACCCAGCAACCGGGACTCGGTCCTTTGTGCTTCGCCTCTAACGGGGACACCCCTGGACGGACGGCCCCGCCGGGACACAGTCTTTTAGCTCAAGTGCGGGGCTCGAGAGTGCCCGCACTTCATCACCACCCGTGTAAGCACGGGCGAACGGCAGTTCCGTACGGAGCTGTCCCTCACCCCCTCTCTTCCTGATATTTCAGTTGCAGTATTCCCGAAATAAACCCCGTCACAGTGTCGAAGTCTACCGAACTTCATAACATCGTTCCAACGATGGTCCCCACCTCGAGATGCCCGGTTACGGCAGTACAGTCGCGGCGTTTCTCGTCCCACCCCGCTGACACTGGAATATCACGTGTTTCGGCGTGTCTAACTCTCGACAGTAGGGGCAGAAGGGATCTTCAGCTCTTCTTCGTCCACACAGGTATGAACGAAACAACCCATGGCCGGTCAGGAATTGTGTCAGCCAGAATCCCAGTCTGTCAAACTTCTCTCGGCCCACGGCTCAATGTGCGCGATAACTTTTGTTCCAGTCAAATGTTATTAAGCTTCAAACACACCTACATACGTATGAACGAACATTTTCACCCCCATTTTTTTTTTGTTGTTTTTTGGGGTTCGTGAATCATGAAACGTCTTTTAAACTTATCTCGATGTTAATTTTTTTGTTTTATAATGAAAGTTCTTACTGTAGTTTGGGTAGTAATATTATTACAGATTAAAAGTTGTAGACGATTTTTTAAACGAAAAATTGCATCGTATTGTCAATTTGAAGTTATTGTTTTTGCGTTATTATTACTTACGTGGCAATGAATTGTTACTACATTTGTAGCCTGAAGTCATTTTGTGACATTTAAGTAATTTCATTTGAATTTTGAACAAAATTAAATAGAAAGGATGTGATAATATAAATACATATTTTCCCCCATTCCAGACAACCTTATTTCATAATTGTTAATTGTTATTTAACATAGTTTGTCTACATTCCTTTTTTTAAGACGTGTTTTTCGATATTTTTTCTTTGAACGGCTTTAATTAAAGGACGGTTTTTTGTAGGACTATTCACAATTTTAATAAAATATATAATTTTTAATTTTGATATAATACAAGTCGTTCAACACAAAACATCGAAGCAGTTCGTGAGAGTATTGCTGAGAGTACAGGAACATCAATTCGGCACCGTAGTCAAGAAATGGGCATTTCAAGAAGCTCTCTACAGCGTATTCTCACGAAAGATTTGCATCTTTGTGCTTACAAAGTTCAATTGACTCAAGAACTGAAGCCTACTGACCACACACAGCGAATAGAGTTCTTTAAATGGATTATGGAAGAACAAGTGGATGCTGATTTTTCGAAGAAAATCATCTTCACCAAAGAGGCTCATTTTCATCTTGATGGCTTTTAGTCGACAAAATTGTCGCATTTTGGGTACAGAAAATCCACGAGTGATTGTTGAGAAACAGATGCATCCACAACGTGTCGGAATTTGAGCTGAAGCCATCATCGGACCATTCTTCTTCGAAAATGTTGCTGGACAGGCAATAGCAGTTAATGGTGCTATCGCAACATGATGATCCAGTTTTTTGTGTCTAAATTGCAAGATATGGATGTGGACGACGTGTGGTTTCAACAAGACGGTGCCATATGCCACACAGCCCGAGAAACAATTCAGTTACTGCACGAGTCATTTCTTGGTGGTGTAATTTCCCGTTTTGGTGATCAGAATTGGCCGTCCAGATCATGAGACTTAACACCGTTGGACTTTTTTCTTTGGGGTTTTTTGAAGTCAAATGTTTATATCAAACAAGCCCATGACCACCCACGCCTTAACGGAGGAAATTGAGCGCTGTATCAACGAAATTCAGCCACATTTATGCAAAACGGTCATGGAAAATTTGAGACACTATATATATATATATATAATAATGTAATAAGACTAGATTTTTAAGGCAGCCAAAATGGCAACACTGTAAAGTTACTAGTAAACATATGGTTATATGAACAGCTGATTTATATTAGGTATTAATATTTTTAGTCTATTGTTGCCACGTGAGACGTAAACAAACTTTTCGTGAAACGAGTTTTTGTTGTGCGTTACAAAAATGATTGATACTAATTATGAGCAATATTGTGCAATCATGTTTTCTGTTAAACTCCGTGAGAATGCTCCTGATACCTTTTCAAAAGTGAAAAGGGCGTATGGAGATGTCGCTCTGTCACGTCCAAGTTTTTCAGGTGGTTTAAAGCATTTTCAGATGGCCGGGATTCAGTTGCGGACGATCCACCAGCTCTGGAAGTCCGTTAACGTCAAAAAGTGATGACAATGTTGAGCAAATCAAAGACTTGATACGGTACGACCGGCGATTAACTGTCAGAATGATTGCAGAACAATTGAATTTGAACCGTACCACAGTCTATCAAATTTTGACAAACGAATTGGAGATGAAAAAAGTTTGTTCAAAACTGGTCCCAAAAAACCTCACTTTTGAACAGAAAAACAACAGGGTGGAAGTGTGGCACGATCTTCTACGGCGAATTGTAACTGATCCTGATTTTATAAAAAATCTTGTTACTGGTGATGAATCTTGAATATTTGAGTACGACCCAGAAGCAAAACGCCAGAGCAAAGAGCGGCACACTTTAAACTCACCACGTTTAAGAAAATAAAAAATGAGTAAATTAAAAATCAAAACCATGCTAATTTGTTTCTTCGATAGTAATGGGATTGTCCTTAAGGAGTTTTTGCGTATGGGACAGGCTGTAAATCAATATGTTTATCGAGAAATGTTTGAAAGACTGCGGAAAAGAGTTGATCGCGTGAGACCAGCCATCAAAGACATCTGGATGCTGCATCATGACAATGCACCTTGTCATACTGCACTCTCAATTAATGAGTTTTTGGAAAGAAAAACATTCCTGTTGTTTCTCAACCACCTATTCACCTGACTTGAGTCCCTGCGACTTTTTTCTATTCCCGACTTTAAAAAAAACCTCAAAAGACAACATTTTGGAACAGTAGAATACGTTAAGAAAACGTAACCGACCATTTGAAGGATATTCCGGTTTCTGAGTTCCAACACTGCTATGAAGAGTGGGAAAACCGTTTGAAGGTTGCATGGCTTCCCAAGGGAACTATTTCGAAGGTGATAGTATTCATGTATAATTGGATTGTAAATAAAAAGTTTTTCTGAATCAGTCTCATTACTTTATTTACAGACCTCGTATATTATAGGCTTACATAAAATTTGATATTCTTATATCTTATATATATATATATATATATATATATATAATAGAGAACTATGCATAAAATTTTATGGTTCGAAAATCTCTAAAACTATCCCATTAATTTCAGTAAAATCTGGGTATACTCTAGTAGTCTATCAAATTTTCACATGCTCATCTAAATTTTTGCATGTGAAAATTTTATGAAGATTGGCCTGGTTGAGTTATGCGCAATACAGGTTGAATAACAAAATTGAGGTTATGTTGACTGCATAGTGGTGTATCATCATACGTGCTTATGCAGTATCACAGTAGTGTGAGCGAGTTGAAAATTGTTTTTTTTACATTTTTATTAACAGTGCTTTTTGATCTGTAACCATCTTTTATGGTTTTTTTATGAATCAAAGGTTTTTTGGTGCAGTTTTTTAAATATTTATTTCATTAATATTTATGAATATGTCAACGAGTACCTTAATAATAAAACGTATGTAATTATTTTAAACGCTTAAATTGAGTTTTTGTTCTTTATTATATAATTACTTCTTTAACTTTCACTGTTTGCAGTCAGTAAAAAAAATTTGTAATGCTAATTTATTTTAGATAACTTTTATAAATTATTCTGATTAGTTTCAGTTCTGCTACATTTGTTATTTAGTTAATGCCTTTTATGTAGAATTTAAATATAGCAGTTTATAAAAAAGAAATTTCTGATTCATTTACACAAATCATTGTTATTTATTTTTTAATGGTACATAAAATTGCTCTTTAAATCAATATAAATAAATAACGTTCTATTTGGGTTTAATTTTAAATAGTATTATGTTATCTCGAAAGAAAAAGGTTGCGTTTGAAGGGTTATAATTTTCTAACGAACTATTAGGTAGAAAAAATTTAGTTGTATGTCCAATTAATTTTTTTCTTGATATTTTTTAATTTCAATTGATTTGAAGATAACTCTTGAAGGATTTGTAAAAATTGCAAATAAATATACCTACGAACAGATTTTTATGCCAGTATTTTTTTTTTTTTTTAATTCTCTAATCTCGGAATACTTTAACAACACTGTTACGGTTTATTTTTAACATAATTAACAATTATTAATTATAAACAATTTCTTGATATATTATTTTCCTAAAAGATATTGTTTTCTAGGAGTTTAATTAATCTAGAAAATATCAATCGTTTATTGATCTTAACGCCATCTGTGATTGAATATTTGAACTGTTGTGTTATTCTGGAGATCAGAAGTTATAAATCGTCTGTTTACTTCTTTCATCAATATTTTTGCGGTTAATTTTAGTTAAGTAGTTCAAAATATTAATAACTATTTCAGTACTAAATAAATTAATCACTTTATACATTATATATTATATTTAATATATAATATATATATATGTTAAGTTATATGTAGTAAGTTAGGATAATATATTAATTTTTTTTCTTAATTAGCTGAATTTTATTATAAATGCATAAAGAAATAAATAAAAGTTGAAGAATATTATGAATTAAATGTTGGGTAAAGTAATGACTAGCACAAATCGCATTGAATATATGTAAAGAATCTTTATTCTTTTTATATAATACAGATCGCATGAAATACATACACATAAAATGATGTTTATAATGTAGCCAGTTTATTGAAAATTGTGAAACCGAATTAGGTTGCAAAATACAATTGGCATTGATTGTTGTTTTTATTCCCGTTATGCCAAAATGAGTTATGTTAATCTGTACACGTGGAACCATTATGAGACAAGTATGAAGACAATTCGTTTAATGAATTAGGACATGTGACGTACTTGTTATTATGACTGATATTTTTAAGAAAGTCTAGTTGTGGACGGCAGTCGCAATTTTCTTCAGTCAGAAGAATAAAAATAATTTAAAAATTAACAAGTGGACGGATAATAAATAAAACTGCTTGCCACAAAATATATATATATATTTTTTTTTGAAGCTGGCATCATTGGTTATCGAACTAAAAATATAAAATTAGCTGACCTCTACAATCGAGTCAGCGGACCTAGTCTGCGGTTGGTAATTATAGTCTGATCTATCCACTCTAAGGCGAGGTAATCAGATCTGGAATTTAAAGATAAAATACGGAGGTCATCGTCCACAAAGTTAGGTTAAATACCAACAGAACAAATTCCAAACACCGGTTCAAGATCCAACCTTCCTACCTGGCTTAAGAGATAAAGACCTACAATATCTCAAAAATGTAAACAACTGTCGGTTGACCCAGTGTTAACCGCAAGAACATTGGGTTGGCTGGGTACTCACCTGTTAGTTTAATGCTTGGAACAGGGCTGTGAATAGGCCAGGATTATCTAAGATAAATAGAATATGTCATACACGTTATACAAGAGTAAATGCTTACAAATTAAATTTTAATGTTTTTTCAGTTTTACGAAATTGCAATCAATTGCTAAGTTCATTTACCGAAAGTGTGCAGTAAAATTTCACTTATTATTGTTAAAATTCGGTGACGTAAATGGACGTCTTTATTAAACGTTGTTTTGACTGTTGGCATTTTACGTTACTTTACATCCTTTAATTTTCAGGTTGCTATTCCGTGAGAAGTCCCAAGTTTTTTGTGTTATTAACTTAATTTTTGTTGCTTTTTGTTTCAAATGAATAAAAAACCTACATATGACACAAAAGTTTTACTTAATGATTTAAGTAAATCATTAACGTTATTATTTACATAAATTCCTTAATAAATTGAATAAAATTCTTTTCCATCTTTCTCCATTTTTCTTTTATTATTTTGTATGGTTTCGTCGTTTGATTTTTGGAATTACAAAAATTAAAAATTGGATTAAAATGCAAAGATAAATACCATTTAATTAAATATCGACTTTTAATGAAGTTGGAGAAAATCTGGCTATCTTAATTTGATACACGAACTCTTAAGTGAGACTGCATAGCGAGATTTACATCTCAAATCACTAGTATGTGGAACGACATTCGCGTCAATTGATTGCTGACCAAAACCGTAACCGTTGGTAGTTAGAAAAGCTCATGTGCAGTTAGTTCTACACAAGAAGACCGACTTTTCGTTTCCGACGCCTTCACAATTTCGCAGTCAGAAATGCAGTAATTTTCAGATTACAACACATTACATACATTCGATTAACGATTAGACCCTACACACAAGTATCAAGTTTAGACTTACTCTCCACTGTGACTCACTGCATAAGCGCGTGTACTAATATAAAGTCAATAACTGCAAATTTAGATTATGTATGTAGTCTTTTACACCATAAAATAAATCAAGACCGACTCAACTAATTTTCACATGCACAACTTCACATGCACTATTACAACATATGTAAATTTTAATGAAATAGATCCTGCACTTTTGGAGATTTTTCAGACATAACATTTTCAAATTTTTGGAACAATTAAGCGTAACTCAAGAACGACTCAACAAATCTTCATCAAATTATTTCATTTTTTTTATATAAAATACGATGTTTAAAAAGATTTATTCAAATATTTATATTTAAAATTTTGTTTTAGTAAATTAACAATCAATCTTATGCTACTTGGTAAATGTTTAATATTTATTGTTAATATTTAATACTTTTCAAACTTGTAGCATCATAACGAACCACGCTTCTAACGTCCCCAGCTCAAATTTTTTTGACCTTAAATTGGGCGTAAATCAAGAACGAATCAACCAATCTTGATCAAATATTCACATGCACAATTTCAGATACACTACTACAGCATATGTAAATTTCAATGAAATTGTTCTAGTAGTTTTGGAGATTTTTGAGCCATAAATTTTATACATAGGCGTATATTCATTTATTTATGGAAATTACATTTTAACTAATTGTTATTTTCATACTTCTCATACCTCAAAATGTAAATAAAATCAATTTCACCCTCCAATCCCACCGTGCGACCGAAAAGAAAACAGTACTTCATTTTTTCAATATTTTTAAATAATTTCCTTTTAAATTAATTATTTTTGGTTAGGGATCATTTATTTATAAATAGATTTTCCCCACAGAGTAAGGAAGCCCGTAAAATAAAAAAATGTTATTCGAAATTTGGAAATTTTGTTGCTTAAATGTTATTTTCGTTATCATAACTTATCGGTGTAGTAGAGAAAAATCATGCAACAAATTACCAGCTTTTTTAATAATGCACTTATGAACACCAAGATCAGTTTATAAAAAGAACAAATTTATTATCTGGAAAAATGGCTAACCAGTATAGCTAACCAGCTCTTTCAAAATTGTAATTAGGCTAATTCAAACAATTTAAAAATAAATAATAATAATAATAATAAATAAAAAGCAAATTGAACATTTTTTAATAATTATTTAATAAAAAGAAATTGATAACCGGATAATAAAAAAACTTCATGATATTCATAATTTTAAACAAAACACTTAAAAACAGTTGCATTCCTTGTTCAAAAATGTGACACTACTCTGCTCTGTTACGATTACCAGGTACGTTGTTAATTTGAACCTAAAAAAAAAAAAAAAAAAAAAAAAAATTGTGAACTGTATCAGAACTCGACATTGATTATATGTTTTAGGTAATTTTAATTAACAATTTTTAGCAAAAGAATAATTTAATAAAGTGTTACATTCATTTGAATAGAATTTCATGTAACGTGTTACTTGTCATAACTAATGCTGTATTTATTTATTTATTTTTTCTGTTTTAATTTTGAACACATCTTTTTAAATCGTAACTAATATTAGAACGGACAAAAGATATGTACGCTCAGTCAACTCGCAAATGATAAGTTGTTGGACCAATTCCCATTCGGTTTCAGACTTCACTGTTGCCAAATTTCATACTCTGATTAGGATGCTAGTGATTAGTTGGTATGTTAAGCGTAATTTTGCAATGAAAAAAAACCACAAAAAAACCGGAAGTTGAATGAGCCATATAATTACTTTTTATAACTGATAAATTTGTGTACAATTAAATTACTATTATATTAAATACTATTATAATCGTATTTATATATATGTAAATATTTATATATATTAATATAATATTAAATACTATTAGCCGGCCTACGTGGCGCTAGTGGTAGCGTCTCGGCCTTTCATCCGGAGGTCCCGGGTTCGAATTTCGTTCAGGCATGGCATTTTCACACACGCTACAAATCATTTATCTCATCCTCTGAAGCATGCCTAACGGTGGACCCGGAGGTTAAACAAAAAATTAAATACTATTAGAAATCTAATGTAATACAATTAAAGGACTTTTTTCGCATTAAACCAGTCACAATGTTCATAGTATCAATTTCTCGTTTTTTTCCTTTTCCAAAATTTATTCGTTCTCTGCCTTTGGTTTTCTCGTTTTTCATTTGTCCAGGTGTTGTTCCTGGTTTTGATAATTTCTGGAAAATTAGACTCGCCAACTGCTTTTCTAAATTTCATTCTATCTTTCATTAATTTTTTGGAGATGTTGACTGATTTTAATTCTTTTTCTACTGTTTGGAATCATCTGTTTTTGGTTCTTCTATTCTCAAAAATGTTAAATATTTGCTTTTTTAGCCTATCTAATTTTTATTTTTTTAATATTTAATTAAAAGGTTAATTTCAGGGAAAATATAGAAAACTAGTTCAGAGTATATGTTTGAAGAGGATGAACATAAAAATCAGAACCGTTCAAAAAGGAGGAATGGAAAACGAAAAATTATTTTGCGAGAGATGACCCTCACACTTTGGAATAATATTCCAAAGAAAGGGTACATTAATTTGTTATTTTACTTTACTTTCCTATCTTTCTTGACGCATGTAGCAATTAAAGTACAAATGATATTAGTTACTGTTCCATTCTTAAAGAGTTTAAAGAGTAGTAATGTTCATTAGTCAGCCAGTCCCTGATTTAAACATAGTTGGTATATCACTTATAGAGTTTAATATCACCTGATTTTTTACTGGTTGTTACGCTCATGTACAACAGCATGTTTGGATAGGTGTAGAAGCATTGGGAAACAAATCTACACTTTCCTTAAAAATTCTGGTATAGGATGTAGCTTGTTATTCCTGTGCCATTTTTGAGTGACTAGCATCCTATTTCAGACCTAAATTTTTTGCAGTTACGGCACCTGACATAGGCTACATCATTTTTATTTTACAGTAAATTATATTGGGAAATAGATGTTGGCAAAAAATTGATTTCAGTAAAGGAACATTATCACCAAATTCACTAAAGAAAATTGGCCCTAATTTGGGCCAGTTTTTTCCCATTTGGACTTAACTCTTCTCATCAATCAAAGAGCAGTAATTCAAGGGAGGATTGAAATTCTTTCAACTGATCGAAAATTTTCATTAATACACAACAGACACACACACAAAGAAATCTGACTGACATGTCCAGATTTCAGAGAGTTAATAAAGATCCTTTCCAGATCGTGTTGTGTGTGTGTGTGTGTGTGTGAGCGTGCGTGTATGTGTGTTTATGGAAAAAGGAAAATAAAACAATAAAAAACTTAAAACTAAGTAAATTTATAAATCTAACTACTTGATTTAAACATTTTTCCGTGTTTTTCAGGCTATCTTTTGTTTTATTATTTTTCTTAAAAAAGAATTCACTTGCATAATAAATTATTTTTGTGAAACAAACTGCCCCTATCCGCTTTAATGAAGTATGTTTCTTAATACGCAACACAGATATTAATGACTTGTAACTAATATTATTTCATCCTACGCTTATGATTGTTTCACTTTTCCCCCCAAAAAAATTTTGAAAGCTAGAGAATTACAGATTTTTTGAATTGTTAAAATTTTATAAAATCAACAAAGTATATCATACTTTTTTGTGGTTTTGTATAATTACCAGTTGTATCTTGTTTCAAATTACTTATACATCTAAATATCAAATATTTTACGTATTAATATTTTACATTGTATTTTATTTTTTTCACTAAATTACACTTTAGTCATGGATTGGATTACAAAGTATGATGAGCTTGTCTGACGTAAACATATACTTAAGTTTTTACTTAAATATGGGATGGTAGAAGATATTATTTTGTTTTTAAGTATCTCATTCCTAAGAAAATAACTATAATATATATCATATTACAATTATTAAAGTTATATTTAATATTTATATTGTAAAGTATGCAAATCATCCAAAAAAATTGTGTCACGACATTTTGAACTTCAGTGCATCAAGGAAAATTTTATATTATTTCCCCTTACTCCTTCCGTTTTAAGTAGCCATCAACCAATAGGCATAAAAAGAAATAAGTAAGTTACTACTTATGCAATCTATATCCGTCAATCAAATAAGCTGTTTCAGTATTGATTATTAGAGATAAGATTTCTACCAATCATAAAACAGCACCCCACTTGTGAAACATTAAGCTGACTTTAGTTAAGCTTACTCATATTTTTTAAAACTTTAATAGAAAGATTGATTGTAAAGTAACTACAAAATAATCTTGTTACTCATAAAATCTTCAATAGATTTAGTTGTATCCAACAGAATTTGAATAAATAAATTATTTCGACTTCCAATTCATAATATTTTGAAAATTGTTCCGTATACCTGAAGCGATAAAAATAAATATGAAATGTGATGATAATTTATTATTCTTTATATAAATATTATTAAAGCAGATCCATCAGTTAGCGTATCCTATTAAAATGTTTATTTAGATAATTAAAATTATTTTGAAATTTTGTAAATTGTTTCTGGACAACCTTACCAATATATCAATTTCATAACGTTAAATTTAAAAAAAAAGAATCTCTCAGTATTTTTTCATCGTAAAAGTAATCTGTGTATTTAGAAATAATATGTTTGATTCAATTTTCTTTTCAGCTTCTGTTCTGTCATGAAACGGTTCTCTACTGGAGAAAAGGAATGAAATATTACTCGATCTATAAAATGTATATTTCTCAGCCCCTTACACCAGTTGCACAACGGTTATATTATGCCTGGAAATCGAAATAAGTAATCTAGATTTTTATTAAATTTATTAACGTGGTAAATATATTACATGAACGTTTTGATTTAAAAGCATAACTACGAATTTATTAAAACACTTTGAGTGCCACCTATACAGGAAGTAAAACGATTTTAATGGCCAATTTTTTTTTCTCATATAATTTCATTCAGTATCACAAAAAAAAATGTATTAGTAATAACTGTCACTCATTTGTGTAAAAAATACGTTTTTAGCGATTGTTTTTTTGTGTGGTGACGCATTGGCTTCACGCGGCCAGTAACAGTTAAAACCTTTTCCCATCACAATGATCCGCGGTTGATTAGCGCTCCGCGAAAATATGTTGGTATCTGATTGCCTCCCTTCATAGTCTTATGCTACCCTTTTGTGAAAAAAATTTCAAAAAATTACAGTATATAAAGAGATTTAACAGATTCTGACAAAAAAAAACCAAATCAAGAGTTATTGCTCACCTCTGAGACGTGGAGTGAACTGGTACAGAAAACTTGCTGTAGAATTGCTTCTTGGAACCAATGTAGTAAATGCGCAATACTTATACAATCAGCTTACAAATGGAAACATGCAAATCATCGCATTCAAAGAAGAATTAGTCGAAGAACTGACAGGAATCAACGTTAGTGCCGTTCCTCCTCCTCCGACACCAGCAGACCAACCTCACCGCCTTGTCGATGTTGGCAGACAAGGAAGAAGGCGATGTCATAAATGTTATGAAAAAAGTCAAAGGCCGAAGGCAGGAAGATTGCCATGCGAAAAACTACTCAAACCAAATATAAATGTGTGGTGTGTGAAAAACACTTTTGTTTGGACTGTTTTTTTTTTTGGTGTACATAAATATTTTGTCTGAAAAGTTAATTTTTTTTTCAAGTTGAAATTTTATTATCTATATTTTATTTTCAAGCAGATTTTCTGCAGTTGCTTTTGTATAGTTTTTGTCAATAAAAATAACATCATATTGTAATACTGATATTCTGCATTATTTCATTACATTTATCATACAGTAATAGCCATGTGACACCAGTGTGGACTCGCTATCAACAGGCCAATAACAGTTTCATAACATACTGGCTACTCTTTCACTTGCCATGTGTTTTAATAGGAACTATGAAACCAAAGCGGAGTTACACGGCCAAATAACTAAACCTAACATGTGGTGACACATTCGACTCACGCGGCCATTAGATCTGTAACTCTGTGAATCCATGTTGGACTCACGTGGCACTCAAAGTGTTACCGGAGATTTCGCTATTTCTTCAATCCAATATGATCTGTATTTTGTAAAATTGTTCCCAGATATATAAGAGAAAAACTTAACCGAAGAAGGAAGTTACAGTAATTTAAATAAGGAATTAAAAAATAGTAGAAATTTATTAATAAATTGATTTTATCCATTTAAGAGAAATTTTATTCATTATCATATCATTATTATACTGAGAAAAAGTTATTGAATAGAATTAAACATCTCATAAGCACATAACAGAAATCTGGAAGAAGAAGAACCTCTTAGATCAGATCCAGGTATTCTCTTCTTAATCATCCCAAATTTACTAACTGGGAAGAAATCAACCGCCTTTACCCACATCCCATATACCTCTCGCCGCGAAGATGTATAACCATCTCCGTAAACCTAGAGCCTACACCAGGCGCATTCCTGTTCCAACCACCAAGGTTTTAGCATCGAAACGGCTTTCAGAGGATGGACTGAGAGGGAATGATGGCAAAATAAGGCAACTATTCCAAGAACAAAACTTATTTATTTCACAAAGATCTAGGAAAGAATCGGAACGCAGTCCTATTATCCGTCCAATTATTTTTTAAAAATATCCCTTGTGGAATTCTAACAAAAATGTCATTAAATAAGAATCACCCTACTGGGTAATTCTTCCAAGGTACATATATCCAGGCACTGCGATACGTAGGGGCAATGTACCCTCCAAACACATTTGCATTCTGCTAAACACTGTTATCTGCTACTCTACAAAAAAACCCTTCCTGCTAGTTTCTAAACAAATCGGCACGTTTTTTGGTTTGAATATACTCGTACAATCCATAATATGTTAAATTGACAGATTAATATAATGATAGATTGATATTTTCGATGTAAATAATTAGATAAATTATTTTAGCCCAATTAATTGTAATTCAAGCCGAGTTTAATTTACGAGTAATTCGATCTAGTTTAAGTTGAAAACTAGAAGACTAGTCGGAAAATAGCGTATTACAAGATTATAATTTACGTCTGTATTTGTTTTTATGTTTATTATTAGTTTTGGACTGCTGGGTGTAATGACACCGAACCGTAGATAATAAGTTGTATTAATATATATAAACGTGGGCTGCATTCCAGTTGTGTGTTTAACTTTTTATAATATTAGGCTTTTATGATTAATCATTATTTTCTTTCCATTCAATCTTAAACGCGTTTAAAGTTTGTTACATATGATTAAAACTTTGATCGTCAATGTACCTGATCAATTTACCCACAATCTCTTTATTGAACTACTATGCATCGCTTCGTTTTTTACGTTACGGATAATTGCCAACAATTTCTTTTGATACTCAAGCTGCATGCGTCGAAAAGAAACTATTTTTGGCAGAGGTAAACTGATTCTCGAAATATTCGTGTTCAAAAAGGTGCTTAATGTAAAATCAACTATGAATTCAATATTAATATTTTATAAAAATTTATTACAGTGATTTTCTATCTTAGCTGTGATTTGTAAAATTTTTGTATAATACTTTACAGTATTTCGTATTTAAAGATGTTGGTAAAAAAAAAAGTTGATAACAAAGTTATAATACTTTCAAGAAACTAGTTATTTAATACTTACATAGTGGAAAATTAATGATACATAAAAAAAGTTACCTAACATTTTTTTTTCGACTGGTGGTAATTTATGATGAAGTTTAATCGTAAAATTGATCATTTTATGTTTAAATAAACCTAAAAAAGTTAATAAACTAGGTATGTTTTTATCTTTTTCTGCTTCCCACCTCTAAAATCACGAATTTTTTTCCAATAAATTTTTTTTTTAATTTTTCTACGTTATATTAAATGAAAGAAATTTTTAAAAATTCCACTGAAAAATGTTTAACAAAGAAAAAGTTTTCTAAGATTTATTTTTTAGAGATGGGGTGAATTATGATGAAATTTTATTGCAGTATTATTGTTAAAGGGGGTTAAATAAACCAAAAAAATTCTAAAAGTTAAAGAAATCGATTTTTTTTAAATTTTGATCGGCTTCATATCACCAACACTAACCTGAAAAAAATTATATTTTGGGGAGTCATTTGCACTATTACTATGGCTAGTAAAAAAATAGAAAAATCGGTTAAAAAATATGCAATAAATAAAAAGATAGTATTTCAATTTTGGGGAAGGGGAGAATTTGAGGGGAACATTTTTTTTTTTGGTTTCAATATTGTTCGTTTTTTATTGTTGTAGATTGTTATATTAGAAACTAGCAAACCCGGCAATGCTTTCATATTGCTAGATTTTAATGTATATATATATATATATATATATATATATATATATATATAGATTAAATGAACACAATTGAAAGAGAAAACATTAACAAAATGAACATTACGGAACATCACAAAATATAACCTTTCCCGTTTACGTTTTCTTCCTTTTACCCTTTCATTCCTTTTCCCTTTCCCCCTTTCCTTTCGTTCTTTTCCTCTCCCCTTTTCCCGTTAATTTTACAATTTCCCTTCCCATTTTCCTCCTTCAGCCCTTTCTCTTTTCTTCTCCCATTTCTCTTTCCCTTTCCTCTTTCACCCTTTCCACTTTTCATTTTCTCTTCCCCATTTTCCCATTTATATTTTTTCCATTTTCTTCTTCTTCCCTTTTTATTTCCCTTTCCCCCTTTTTCCCCGCCCGTAAATCGGTCCAGTAGTTTTTTTAGTCTAGCGGACATACATATCGGAAACATTGAAATGGAATCGTAAAATATTTAATATAGTGTGTGTTGCTTTTACATAATATTCTACATGAATATTACACATATTCACATATATTACACACGTATATATACATATACACATATATTACAGATATTATATAAAGTACATCGTTTATATCATTCCAAATTTATATTATTTCAAGTTTATGTCATTCCAAGTCGAAAAGCAGAAAAGAAACTTTAATTGGGTTTAACAGTCGATTTTTTCAAAGTTTTTCTTGAAAAGTAACTTGTAAAACAAAATAATAATTTTTTTGTAGCACTGCCTGTAGCCGTATTATAAAACTTTAGAAAATCAATTATGCAGTTTAGATGAAGTATAATTTATAACTGGCAATGAAATGTGTATGTAGAGTTCATAACGTTATCCCAGTACAGACGATAAGCAGATCAATCTTTTATTATGATCGCTGCATAATAAAACATTTGTATATATATCATTTCAGAAATGGGTAGTTATGCTGCTCCAAGGCTAAAAAAAAGGAATTGCTCCAGCATTTATCTGGATGGAATAAAGGAACCGTTATAAACCTTAAAGCAGCATCACAAAATACACAAATTGTTATAAAATAAAATACAGAAAAGTCTATGTAAGTAATTATGACAAAATAGTAAATAACAAAATAAATTACCTTTCAAAAGGCGTTAATGAAAATTACCTGAGCGTATGTTTATGTAGAAGTTAAACGGAGGTTTGTCACGTTTTTTAATTATTATTATGTAAAATAATAGAGTAATATTGTTTCTGTGAAAGAAAATTTAAAGATTTAATTTTAAACTGCCGGGAAGTTCTCTTAATCGGATTAATTTATTATAAATGGGAACAGATGCATATAAGGCTCTTTCTCGTAAGGGGAATTTTCTGTTGAGTTGAACGAAAACAGTACATTATGTTGTTTAGGTTGATAGATTGTTATGTTGTTTAAAGAATAAATGATTGTTGTTTCTATTTTTAGCTAAGACTACACGTTATAAACTCATAAATAAGTTATCATTTTTGCTAATAAATATCTGTTCACATGATTCATATTGATGAGTCAAAAGAACAATGAACGAACAGCACTTTTTTTGAACAGCATTTTTTTGTAATTTGGAAACTCTTTCTCACTTTTTGAGGTAGTACGGATTGATTCTGCTGTAAACAGTGATTCCACTAACAATGGATTTTGTCCATTAACGAACTCGATCGAGATTTTTGGTCGTTATATTTTATGTATCAATTTGAAAGTGATTCGCGCAAAATTACGGCAGTTATCGTGTCCACAAGAAAGTAATATATATATATATATTGTATATATACCTTTGAACAGACGGTGGTTTTGGAGTCTGGGGAATGTGGAACGCGAAGATATGTCGCAATTTTCGGGAAGTCGTATCATGCTACTCATTACAATAGGTAACTTTCTTATGAGATCTACTTAAATTACTATCATTTGATGGAAATTCCCTCCTCGCGGTTAGAAATGTTAGGCTATTTGAAAATCATTTCACAGAATACAGTTTCCGATATTATTGGCTGTATTAATAATAACTAATAGTTATAATTACGTAGTAGAGGAATGGTCGTATTATATATATTTGTACTGGAAGCAAGACGAATAAAGGTTCTTCAAGGTCACGGAAATAGTTTTGTCCGATTACAACTCCAAACGTAACCATACTACTTTCTCTATATGTCATCATCTCCCACCAACTAAATTTTCTTTTTATTTGTGCAACAACTGTACTAGGGTAACTTTTTGACGAGCAGTATGCAGTTTTAAATTGTATGAAGTATACTACTTATTTGTCGTGCTTTTATCATGATTTTATTTTTATTTATTTTTTAAATGTAAGCTAAATTTAAATGTAATTGTAATAATATAAAGTGAAACTTCTATCAAAACAATAAAATTATGATTTATTTTTGCTTTGGATTATTAAAATTAAGTACGAAACATAATAGAATATAAAGAACAACGAGTGAAGGAAGGAAATAAAAAAAGAGGATAATAAAATAGATAGACAAATAAGAAGTATGATTTATAATGCTTTTTCAATTTCTATTACTCGCATTTATTTCTGTTTTAATGAATTTTAAATAGCGAAGGTTGTTCATAATAATATTAACAATAACAATAATAATATTACTAGAGCATTTCAGCCAAATTGTTATGGTGTCTTTGAACTTACACCCTACTCCATAAAAACAAATACCTGTTTACCTACACTGAACTTTATTTATCTTTATATTAATATAATAATATTAATAATTTTTATTGAATTTATTTCTATTATTTAAGAATATATTAATGTAACAACAGTACGAATAAATAATTGGCGTTTTATAAACTATTAGAATCGAACATGATTTAAAATTTAACATTAACTAAGGCCTAATTGTAGGCTAAGTATACGTATGTTACGTCGGAAATTATAGTATTTAGGTCGTTCGTTTATTTTTAAACTGTTTAATTGAAACTTTGTTGTGTATACATCTAGACTAAAAACTGATTGTCCGAAATAATAATCTAGTATATATTTGTACTTTGATTTTTTTTTTAATATTTTTTTTTTGGTGAAGAAATTATTTAATTTATTTATCGCCATTTATTTCCATTTTATTTATTATTACTAAATACTGTCATTATATTATAGATGTAGTAAACCCTTACTTGGATTCAGTAAATTTTCGATTTAACAAAAGTCCATGATATACAAATATAATTAGCCAAAAAAATTCTGTGATTTATTTATATTGAGTTCTTTACTACAATTTTTACTCTTAATTATTTACTATTATTTGCACTTCACCTTTTATCAATTCTATTCTTTCCATAACCAGTCTTCTTTGTATACCTCCTTCATACTCCTTCCACTGTTTTGTTTATAGAAGATACCATATTGCTCCTTGTATTTTTATTACGATCCAACTTTAAACATTTTATTTTATGATCCATCTGTTTTATGGTCTCCCTCCTGTAGATTTTTTGGGTACAATTCATTTATCTTTTTCATCCACCTTTTATTAGTAATTCTGATTAAGTGACCTACTTTCTCCGACAAATTAATTTGCCAACATTATCCAACAATTCTCTTCGTTTTATCCATGCCTTTATCTTCTGTTTTTTTGAAACCTTCAGCATTATTTGTAAAATAGTTTTGACTACTGACCTCATTCTATTTATTATAGGTCAAAGACCATATTCTCGTTCCATACGAGAAGACACATCTATTCCATAATTTCCTTTTATGAATTATTTTCATATCTTATCGATTTAACGTTGAACACTTCCCAACTTAGTTGCTGCTCTTATTGATATTTCTTCTTACTTTTCGAATACTGAATTCAGATGTCCCAAGTTTTTGGAGTTACGTAATTTCCTTTTGTTTTCTATTTGGGGATTACAGGTTTTATTCAAATCACTGACATCTGAAAAATATATTTAAAAAAAATTTAGATAGCTATACTTTAACGTATTTTTCTTTTCTTAAAACATTTGGAGAACTGGTAGTCTCCGTGGGGGTCTAGTAGCGTCACGGCCTTCCATCCGAGAATTGCAGGTTTGAATCCTGGCCAGGCAAGGTATTTTTCGTACGCTACAAAATTCCATTTCCATATTCTCGGGGGTACAAATTTCAAAACTTCTGTGGTGAATTAATTAATCATTCATTACTATGTTCTTTAACTTTTCGAAAATAAATTATAAAAAGTGAAAAATATATACAATTTTCTTATTTTACTATTTTAATTTCTTCTGAATCGCTTCTGTAAAAAAATCATTAAAATTTATTTCTAACTATTGTACGTAAGAAGTAAATAATATGAAATTTTTCTAATTAACGCGTATTTTAAATTTCTAGAAACTGACCAACCTGGAAATAATATTAATATAATAATATGGAAATAATATTTTCATTTAAATCTGCTTATGTTTTCTGTGAACATCTTTATAACTATTACGGTGGTAGACAATTGATATAATTTGTATATAAGCAATCTTCATAAAATTTACGTCACTCTCTTTCATCCGGAGGTCCCGGGTTCGAATCCCGGTTAGATATGTCATTTTTCATGTGCTACATGAAAATTTCTATTTTCATATTCCCAAGTACAAGTTTTTATGAAAGCTTCTGTGATGAATTAATTCATCAGTAAAACAAAAAAAAAAAAAAAAATTACATTTAAAGCTACACTCTCCTTGAAAAAAAATCTTTTAGTAAAGTTAATAACACCATTTATTACGTCGGCAGTAAATCGATATTTATAAATTAAATGTGATTAAATATTTCGCGTCATTACGGAGAAAATGTACACAAGATAAAGTACAATTTCACGATAAAATGATCAACCGGTGGTTTGTCTTGCGAGTAGCAATCTACGATACCATCAGCAACGTAGTGTCTTTTGGGAGATGGTTAAGGTATTTTTCTCTCTGTAGCTTTCAAAAGAAGTTTTTTTTAAATCTACTTCGTCTCTATACAAATAATAGCTACTTTTAATCTCGTTTAATTACTTTAATTACCCTAATATATATAATTTTATTTGGCTAATCAATATTAGTTTTCTTTCATTATATATATATATATATATATATATATATATATATATATGTATATAAAACATATATATTCCAATCTGAAATAGCCATTACTTGAAAAATAAAATTGACTGATTGCTGGAAAACCCATCAGTCCAAAGAAAGAAGAGGCCGGATTAAACTAATATAATAAAAGATTAAGCTATTAGTAGAGAACACGTTTAGATTCTTAATCTTGTTTATGCGTGGTGAGGGGGGTAAGTAATATTAAAAAAAAGAAAAAGAAAAAAAAAGAAGTTAAAAGGTAATCAGAAAAAAATTGAATAGATCGGCATACGTTTTCAGTGAACAATTTTAGTCCGTTGCGACGACTATACAAGGTCACTATCGCTCTTTACAAAAAAATTCAAATATGTACTTTAAAAGCTGCACACCTGTAAAGTGGATCTTTTACTAGACTTACAGTTTTATAGATTATTTATCATTGTAGTGTGAACATCTATTTCTAACTGGGTATATAAAACTATTCGACATTGAGTAAAAAAATATGGATGATCTTGTATAATGAACCTGTTTCCACTATCGTTCTTAAAAAAAATCTGAATTCCTTATTTGGTATTAAAATACATTATTTATATGAAATTTAATATTATTACAAAATCAATTTTCTGACTTTTATAACGACAGGATGTATAATGGTTATTAACGTCATTTGAGTTGATGCCAACTTAAAGGTTAAATCTTAATTTTGTTGCTATTATCATACACTTTTCCACAAAAGAAAAGCAAAAAATTATAGATGCTTAGATTATTACCTTCCTTTTGAATGTCTATGAATATTCTCAATAACAAAGTTTAGTTATTTTTTCTCCGTAAATAAGAAGAATTATGAAATATAAATAATTATATTTTACTCGAAAATATATTGAAGTAATTTCATAAAAGCTGGCAAAATATTGCATAACTTTATCGGTTACGCCGGAAAGTATAACTTGATAAATGTATAACTTTTATGAAAATATTGAAAAAAACTGCTTCTCATTTTTGGGTCCGGATATAATACAGGTGCCAAAGCTACTATAATTATAAAAGCACTTTTAGTGATGAAGAAAAATACAAAAAAATATTTTTTTAATAATATCAATAAACAGAAACTATATTTTTTAGAGGTTGGGAATAAATTTTAAGAAAAGTTTCTAAAAATATTCATATATAGGTTAAGCTTAACAAATTTACTTTCGTAAAGTTTTATCTAAATCTAACACCCGTCTCAATAAAGGCAAAAAGAAAAAAAAAATATTTTTTTAAAAAACTTTTCTGCATTCAAGGTCCGGAGTCTAATTAATTTTTAAAAAATATAGACATTTTTTGATAGCTTTATTAACATAAAGAATAAACTTTCAAAAACCTTTTGAAAAATATTTAAATAGAAGGGAGATAGAACGAAAAATGATATTACAATTTAAGATTTGGGGGTTAATTTTTTGAAAAAAAAATTCGTATTATATATGCATTGTAGATAACAAATTTGCTTTAGTAAAATTTTCTCTAAAATGCTCCTGAGGAAAATCGAAATTGGCATTTCGCGACATCCCCTAACCCTCTTAACGAATTTTTAAAAAATTATTACGATCAATGCCCCAATACATAGAAATATTTGAACAAAATTTGAAGAAATTTGTTTGGTCAATCCTGAGATATAAGGATAAAAGTTGTGCGATATATATACATATGTATTTTTTAGTCTAGATGAACTAGTTGGACCCTAAAACGTAAGATTTGCATAAAAAATCGATTTGTTACATGATCTCCATACTTCTCCCTTTAATAAAGCTATATTCACCGGGAAAGTAAAACTAATTATTTAAAAAAAAATTAAAGTAATGAAATCGTAAACTTAGTTTAATCTATTTTGTTGGGTTCTGATTAATAATTGGGATTCAGGGGTGAATAGGCTTCACTTTACAAGAGTCACACTTATAGCCCTTTATTCGTCAAGGGCAGCTACGCCCTTTACGAATAAAGGACGTAGCTGCCTTTGAACCTCGATTAAATAAAGTCACAAAAGACATTTGGGGACTTAAATAATAAAATACGTCTATTTTTTGAAAAGTTTAGATTATAGAATAGTAAATTATAAAAACATTTTTCGAACTACTTACTGTACCCTTTAGATAATTTCTGGTATTATTTTTTTTTAAATTACTGTTTGTAATGATGAGCTGCACATTATCATTATTTTAATTAATTTTGGTTCAGAAAATAATTTCCATTGTTTAGTAGAATCACGTCAGAATATATTTTCAAATAAGATGAAAAAAAATTAATACAATGTCGTACGTATATTAATTATTTATTTAATACATTTTAGGAAAGACGGATTTAAACTTGAAAATATAAGGCAACACACTCGAATGGCGTATGTGTGTAAAATAATCAAGAATTTGAAATGGAATGGGCTGGCCGCTTGGCAAGATATTAAAATAGGAGGTGGACAAAACAAGTTTCGTTTTGGACCTTTCTATGGAAAAGGGATATAGGTACAGTAGATAGATGGAAAATGATTTAAAGGATATTGCACGAATAAACTGGTATACATTAGGATTGGATAGGGAAACGTAGAACATTGGGTGGGGAGAGACCCGCTCAGTTATGGGCCTACTTTAAAATGTGAAAATTAAACTAATGAAGACATAATTTAACGATAGGTAGAGAGTTCATTTTTAATTTTTATATACGTAAAGGTTTTTTGTAACTTGTTTTCTTTTGTATCTTTTATATATAATATATATATAATACAATATTTAAAATTGAAACAAAATAAAAGGCTTATTTATTTTTTTATTCTTTCAGTATTTATCATTACCATTTTTTTGTAGTGTAAAATGTTTTGTTTGTCTTATTGATGAAACACAAGAAACTCTACACGGGATATACAAACTAATTTTATTTAAAATAAACTATCCGTATTGTTTCATTTTGAATAATTTAAATTTTCTTTTCTTTTACTTATGTGTACACTGCAATCTGTTCAACTAGTGAACAATAAGCAACCTCCCCTCAAAGGTCTATCAATTGAGGATATATATATAGCGTTCAAATAAGGTGTAGTCCTGTACAGACTAAGTCCGACATTTCTGAGTTGTGTGGTTAATGGAACCCCAACCACCAAAGTACAACGGTATCCACAACCAGTATTCGAATCTCAATAAAAGCATCTAACCTTTACTCGTATTTGAAACCTCATAATCTTTCACTTCGGAAAATCAGCTGTTAGAAAACTGATTTGCGACGAGTTAATCATTAGACCAGGTGAGTAAATAATTTAAATAAAACGTTAATCTTATGATCGTAAATTAATATTTATTATATCTAGATATAATCTCATCTAATGTAATATGTGTTAAGGTTTATGCCAAAAAAGAAGAATTTTAGGATCCAGAAAAAGGGTAGGTTTGATTTATTTTGAATTGCTGATAAATAAGAGTATTTATCGGTATTATCGACAATATTTTGTGTTAATAATAATCTCAACATTTCCATGTGAGCAGTTACGAAATTTCGTTATTTATACTGTCACTTTTATGTAACTAAATAAAATCATTTATTCTTGAACTATCTAAAATACCTTTCAAACAAGTCAGTTAAAATTAATTAAGGCTTTCCTGTTGAAAAAACAATAGAAACAGTTGATTACTTATTAAATACTTCAATTTTTTGTCGTTAGCAGTTTGGCTAGTTAGATAATTTTCTCCATTCTCCTCTGTGCGCTTCTTAATTGTTTACTTCCTACATTTTTAATTATATGCTTTAGGTATTCTAACCTATGATCCTTTTACAGTTTATACCTTGTATACGGCCTTTCATTCATAAATTAACTAATCCTGAATTATTTAATTGATGAGTTATCCAATCTAGTTATGCTTTTATACAATTCGCATTCTGTATTCTGCGATGAGTTTTAATTCGCTTAATAATAATAATATTAATAATACCGGTAAAACATCGAGGGTGGTGTTATTTTTATTTTTAATAATTTATGTAATTTAATTTCATCAATGAGATTTATTTTCAAAGAGTTGAAGAGAAAATAAAAAGTAACTCTTTCTACTGCTATTTGAAATTAGCTACTTTGAATTAACAAAATTTAAAATAAAATATACTACAGCTTGTTTTAATAGTAAATGCTCTTATGTAAATGACAGTACTGAAGAGGAAACAATTTTTTTAATTCCCATCACTTCATTAAAAAAAATAATAAAAGTATTAGTTTACAAGAGATTACAACTGCTAATAAATCACAAAAATACACGAACAGTAGGAAGGTGTTGCAAATGTGGCAACAAAGATTTGTTACGTAAAACAGAAATAAATCTGATTGGTAAAATCTTTATTCTACAATTAGAAATATTTGAACTAATTAATGGAGAAGTAAAAAAAAGTTCATATAATAATAATATAAAAAGTGTGTCCACGGATACGATAAAAATCGAGGGTTACACGTACAAAGTAGTAAGTGCAATATTACATCACGGATCTTCGATTTGTGAAGGTCATTATACTAGTTTTACTAAAAAAGGAAAAATATGGTATGAAGCGAATGATATGACTATAAACAAAAAAATGGCCGACAAATTAAAAAAAATTATATTTGTTTGTTCTAGAAATTATAAATGTTAATAATAAATCCGTAATATAACAATCAATAATTCATAAAAGAATAATAACGGAGTGATATCGAAAAAATTTACGATGAAATTTTAAGCTGTATGTTAAGAGACTCGCAGATATCATTTCTTCCGTTCAAAAACAAAAATTTCTGTAATATAAATAAAGCTGTTTTTAATAAAATGCTACTAATATCAAAAAAGGTAAGACCACTACATTTCTGTATAAATTAAATTTCCACTTACCAAAAATTTAACTAAATTAAATTAAATTTATTAATTTTAATAAATTGTTGGTAAGTAGAAATTTAATTTATTCAATTGTATTAATACCGACGGTGCCAAATGCTTAGTAAATTAAATCTAAACAGTACATTTCTATTATCAAAATCTGTTATTAATTTAGGATTTTGTATAAAAAAAATACATCTTAAATATACGTAAGACAATATATATACAATAATAGATAAACAATGTTTAAGCGTTCCATGTAAGAAGAAAAAAAAGATTACAAAACTCTTACCGGCCCGATTTAATTTATTAAACAAGGAATAATCGTAAGAATTGTATTATTTCTGTAAAGGTGATATGTATTGCATATAACGTACAGTTGTAGCATGTCTAAATAAGGATTCCCTGTGATAGTAGGCGCATGGGGGGAAAAAATGCGCCAGTCACACGATCGGACATTAAACTGCACCATACGTTTATTTTTGGGGAATCTCTGACATACACAATAATTTTTTTGGGTTGTTGAGATCCCGTATCCTATAATTATGCCGGGTGGCACAACCAGTAACACGGAAAGTCTCTTTCCATCTGCGCTTCTGCCAGTGGACCTGAGCTGAAGTCGATTTTCAGCTGTAAGTTTGCAGAGCGACCAACAGAGCTCATATTGAAACATTCTAAGGTATGTAAAAACATTTCTTGAGTTGGTGAATTTTTAAAAAATATTCGTTTGATTATCTCTAGTAGTTTCTGATCTTTTTAAATTGCTGCGACCTTTTTCTATGATCCTATATTTTTATTTTATTTACTTTTATCTTTGTCTTTATATTCTGAAGAATTTTTTGGTGAGGTTTTTCTTGTTTCTTTTGCAAAAAAAGGATTTTAAAAATTCTAATTTACTTTAATCTTTCAGGGTAATGTTGAACTAATTTTTTTTATGTCAGCGTTGGAATAAGATGATTTGACCATTCCTGAAATGATATCTATATACTGTTCTTAACTAAATATTTATTTACATTTATTATTTATATTATTTATACTGTTTCAATTTGTATTTATCATTTTATAAAAATATGCCCAATATTATAATAATAATAATTTCAAAGCAATATTTATTAGCTGAAAATAATATTTTTGTTCACAAAACAAATAAACGGGAATTTCAAACTTTTAGGTTTACTGATCTATTTATGGTTTAATGAATTTTTTTTAGATAAAATTCATTTGCTCTTTACAAACCAGTTTATTTGATAAACATTAAAAAAAGGGTGGGAACATTTTAATGTTCCTGTTTTATACAAATCTATTTTATTATTGTTTACCGGTATATATATATATATATATTCTCATTGATTTGCACCGTACCACAACGCATTTGCATTTCCTGTTTTTTTTTTTTTTTTTTTTTTTTTAGTTCAGGGCGTAATTCACGTCGCGAATCTGTGTCCCATTTTTTTTTTTTTCTAGTAGTGAAGGAGTAAGCGAAAGCGAGAGAGAAGGCGTTAAATTAATATACACACACGGTTTAAATTTAGCAACCAGCTCGCGACCCGCGCCTTGTCGATCAGTGTTCTAGTGGTCGTAGTAATCTCTCTCCGGACGTTTCAACTTAGTACTGTATTATGCTTTTGGTGTAGCATCACTGTTCAGTCCCGGCTTAGTAGATGGGTGTGCTATCATAATATGTATGAGGCTATGACAGCCAACGTGTTGTGATATATGTTTAATGATTGTGTGATATGTCATCCTATAGAACATATGTAAGCATTATTTTATATTATAAATATATAATTTTAATTATTTGTAAAATTATTTTCTAAATATCATTACAGATATCAATTTCTTTATTAAATTATTAATCTATTTTTATAATAATTTACCCTAGATTAGTAACTTCTTATAACCACACATTTACACGATTTTATCCGTAAAATAAGTGTATAAAAAATTCAGTTAAAACCCAGATATTATTTCCTCATCATGTTTTTTTCATATCAGTATGTTTTTTAGGTTACCTATTAAAAGTTTTTTATAAAAATAATGTATAATTAGTGAAAATATGAAACAAAATTTTTAGTAGATTTAAATCTCATGCGATTAATAATAATAATAATTTATAATTGTAGGCTTTCAGTCTTTCTTTTAAAAATTAATAAATTTAATCAGTTAAGAAAATAAAAATCATGTTTTAATATAAAATATATTGAGTTTATTTTTTGTACATGAAAATAGATATTAAGAACGAATAATTATGTTTTCTGATATTATTTAACCTATTGAATTTAAAATTATACTTAAAATTCCGTAAAATTTCTTGTTTGGTAGAAAAATTAATATTTTAAGATTGTGTTTGTTGATAATTTTGCTATTTATTTGATTCCTGTCTTTTTTGTGTAAATAAAGCTATTATCTATATTTATTATTAATTCAAATGACATCTTACAAGTTATTGTGACATTGATAATTTTAAAAGACAAATTTTACAAATTTCATTATGAAAATTTTTCCTCTTATTATTTAAAGATAATATAATTTAAAAAGACTTATCTTTTAAGCGCTTAACTATGTATATAAATCATAACAAAGGTAGATTTGAATGTTATCAGTTCTCTTATCAGATGATGTTTAACATTGTACGAGTGTTTATGAGGATAATCTTTTAAATTAGTTGGCTAGATTTTTTACTACTTTGAAGTGTTTATTTTTATTTTAATCATTTTATTTTGTTAAGCAGTGTAATAATTTTTATAAAATTAATGAAATCAATGGATATATATTTTTTTTTTTTGCGCAGTGTTTAATTTACAATCGGTTCCAATTTACCAAACCATACGTAAATTTGAATACAAAAAAAAAATTGCATGTACAAAGGGGTTTCCATTGGAATCCCTCGTAAACACATAAATACATCATGAACAAAAATAAGTAAATACAAAAATGAGTTCAAACAACACTGCTCAAGTTCAGATCGCAAAACGCAAACAAAACACCAAAATACCAATCAAACAAAGAGTAACTAATCAATCAATATATTTAAAAAGTAAAAAATACGTATGAATGTTTTAAAGTATAACAATAATAATTTAATAAGAAATTATAGATTGGATTATAAGAAATAGTATACGAGGATGTTTATAATTGTAAATCCTTAAAAATTGGGTTTTTATTTATAAAGAAAAAAAAACATTATTTTTGTATTTTGATTGATTGTTATCAGTACTGTCGGACATTCTTATGGTTGTCAGATTTTTATGTTTTTATACAGTAGGGGAAATTTTCCTCCAGTGAAAATATGATTTATTTTTTTAAATATCTTGTAAATTTTATTTTTTTAATTATTCTTTATTGAAATCCATCCTTAGTCTATAAATCGCAATAAAATTTTAGTAAATCTCATTTAAAAATTCGTTGTTAGTAAGCAGGCTAATTTTTAGTCTAATTAATTTCTCAAAAAAATATGATTTAAAAAAAAATTATTATGTTTATTATTATGTATAAAGCTACATTTTCATTTTATTTGAATTATGTGTAGACAATTTTTTATGAAATTATTTTTAAAAAATCGATTTTTTCAATTTAAGGCGTTTTTAAATTTAATCCATCATTTTTTTTTTTTTTTTTTGTTTGATGATATCGCCACATAAGGTTGAAGCTTGTGCGTGGGATATGGAAATGTAGCCTATGAAAAATGCAATGCCTGACCGGGATTCGAACCCAGGACCTCCGGATGAAAGGCCGACACGCTACCACCCGTGCCACCCCAGTTATGGAGTCACTTTACAGTTATTTATGATCGCAAGGACTTCACGTTGATTCAAGATAGATTTTTATCTTAAAATTCTATAAAAAAATTATATTTTTAATATCACACTAAAAGAATTGAATCATGAGTTTTATATGTACAGTGAGTCAAAAGTATGGAAACCCCTCAAAAACTTTAAAACCGTTCCAGATAGAATACTGTATTATTCGGGGATGGACTTCCCAGGACTTCTAACTGGAATTGTCTAATTACTTCAACCGTTTCGTCTGGTACACTTGGTCTGCCGGTTGATTTCAGGGATACCAATATAACATCTAGAAATTTCCCTACAATCTTCCTATGAATTACTGAAACCGCACCATTCTTTTATGATAACCCTGTATTTATAAGCGTAACGTTTGCTTATTTACTTACATTTCGATAAATGAGCAAAATTTCTTCCTGTTTGTCAACGTGCCAGTAAGTTGTAAATGGAAGAAACTGCATTATTCAATAATTCCCTAGTGATATTTTGTGTTGATTCTCGAATTTTTGTTTTGTAAACCATCGATATCTTGAAGCTTATTATGATGAACAATGCTTTTTAAATGGCTCCATAGAAAGTAATCCAACGGTGACAAGTCGGGTGATCTCGTTGGCCAGTCTGTTTGACCCATTCGGTCAATCCATCTTTCAGGAAAACATGCAGTTAAAATTTCACTTCTTGAAGGCCGAAATGAAGCGTATCTTGTAACCGAATGTTTTGGAAGTTCAGACCAATAAGGTTTTGAATTTTTGGAATTATAGGTCGAGAAGCAAAGCCTCACATTCACTCGTTTAAATTTCCCTCAATAAAGTATAGGCCCTATCAATCGTCCAAAAATAGCTGCCTATATTTTTACTTTGACTGGATACTGTGTATTGTGCTTCACTATACCAGTGTGGATTAATATCAGTCCAGTATCATCAATTATGGCGATTTACACTATCACTAAAAACTATGTTGTTTAATACATTAGGATCTGCACAAATATTATTCATCATAATTTTGCAGAACTGAAGTCTTCGGTCGTAGTGAAGTCTTCATTAACTTTTTACACCGGACGAATTTTGAAGGGTTTGAAATTTTCTCTTTTTAATATTAGAATCGCTGAACTTTGACTAATGTTATGTTCTTGTACTGTTGTTCGACTCAAGGAATAAGGATTCTCAATAAATTCTTGGATAACCTCTAATGATTTGTTATTATTTGTTGCAGATTTAGACCTCCCTGGTTTTCTCCTATTATTAATGATCCCTGTTTCTTCAAATTGTTTGATGGTTTTTGACATCGTACATTTTTAAATAGGGTTACGATTATTAAATGTTTCATTGAACAATTAAAAAAAATCATTATACTATCTAACTCTGCCACCAAAGCCCCTCATCATTAAAAGTGTGACCCTCTCCTGCTAAGTGAAATGTTGATAGCAATATTAGCAGGTAACACGGCCCGTCAGGAGCTCAAAAGTTTGTCAAAAGTCAAAAGTTTGTCTCCCCAAACTCCTGACAAGTTCACCTTCTGATGTTTGGATTGATGCGGAAGGTCCACCTGCCTAGCCTCGACCTCTCATACCTTTTCTGCCACTTTGTTATTATATTGACGTGAGCATCATGCTTCGAGACTCCATTGCTTCTGTCCACCTGTTCCTCTACTCTGAATTCCGCGGGCGGCAAACCTGCTATGACAAAGGCAGCCTCTGTGGACACTGTCCTGTAGGCAGATGTATTCCGGAGGGCCATTTTTCTCGTAACTCTATTGAGTGCTAGTTCCAGCAGTGTGTCGTGGCCAGCAGTTTTCTTTTCGATGACTTAGGCCCCTCACGTTGGCCATCAGTCTCGTCAGGGTACTGGACACCCTATTTGCCTTGGTGACCACTTCGTCTGCGTGTCTGGTGAACTTGCGCTCGTGATCCATCCAGACACCCAGATATTTCTCCTGACGGACCGGCTCCACCAACGCATTACCTACAGTGACTTGTATTAGCAGGAGTCTCCTCCTTCCCGCCGAGACTAACACAACTAACAGAAAAAAAAATCATAAAAGTCATAATCGTAAGTTTTCGTAATTTTAAGATTATGACATTTTTCTCACCAGTGATAGTGATCGTGCTTTAAAATTCTAAGTAATCCTTTATGATGAAACTTCTTCCTTTTACATATCTATTTTCGCATATATTTTTCATTCTCTCGTAAATTTTAGGTTTCCTACATGAAATAAAAAATTTGTTGTAGAAAATTTTTTATAATTTTTGAGTTAAAAATCAAACAATTTTTTATCATGGTTATTCAATAGTTATCTAACAAAATAGGTTGTGATTTAGATAATCTAATTTTTTATTTTCTTCTTTTAATTTTGTTCTTTTTTTAATATACGATTGTTTAATTGGATCTTTTTTAAAGAAGATTTAATTATAAATTATATGCATTTTTAACTTTGCCAAACACCATATATATTATTAAAACATATTTCATTTCAATGAGACGTAACAAAACTTGGCTTTGAAGTAATGTTAATGTCAGTGGGAGGAAAACTGTCAGGTTTGCATGTTGGGTTGTCTCTATATTCGATGATAAAAAGAAAACAATAAAAATAAAAGAAATACGTGAGGTAATCGATAAATATGGGCCGGTGAACCGTCAGCACTTCGAGTTATTTTAATTATTTTTTCTTTTATTTTTTTATTTTTGTCTCGACTGCTGTGTCTTTTCCACTATGTTTGTTACATTAAAATTCTATCTATAAAAATGTAATAAATTTAGTTTTTTTATTTTATGTGTTTTTCCGTTTTACGACATGGCTATTAATGTATATAAAAAAAATTAAATTTGAATATTCTAGTATCATAATAGTCTAAAGAAGTTGTATTTTACTTCCTTAATTCATATTTTCAATTTTTTTTTGGCTCTTTAATAAATATTATTATCATTTTCTGTGATTTTTACCCATCAAATATCATGACGTAATATACCTTATAAATATTACAATCGCGTACTAATCTAAAACAAACAAAAAAAATAATAATGTATAGTTGCCGCACGTTATGGTAGGAAGGTTCATCAATTCAAAAAACCTTGTAATTTCATCTTACCTTAAAAAAAATCATCCATCCTGAACGTGTAAAATTATGCATAAAAATCATCTATCCTGAACTTGTAAAATATTGTTTGTATAAAAATCATCCATTCTGAACTTGTAAAATCACGCGTTAAAAAATCACCCATTCTGAACTTGTAAAATCATGCATGAAAAATCATCCATCTTGGACTTGTTAAATCACGCATAAAAATAATCTATCCTGAACTTGTAAAATCACGCATAACAATCATTCATCATGAACTTGTAAAATCATGCATAAAAAATCATCTAGCTTGAACTTGTAAATGCAAGCATAAAAAAATCAGCCATCGTGCATCGATGCAAAATCGTGCTTCTTTGAGGTTTTTAAATGCGGATGAAGTATTTATTTAAAGCAGTTTCTGAAGAAGATATCGTCGGAAATATATTGGTAACCTTCGAAAGCTGGAAATCTTCAAGTATGTCTTGAGATAATCATGAGATTCTACTATCTTGAAATTTATTTTATTAGATGATGACTCGAAGAAGAAACATATATTTCATTAGAAATTATAATGAAAGAATCCTAACCAGGAAAATAAATTCTATTTTCTGAGTGTCAGGCCAGAAGGGAAAAATGTTTAAAAACGTGTTAAGAGCTTTTTACTTTATGATTTAGAAATGTGGACGATAAACCCAAAAATGAAAAAGAGGTGGCTTCTGGGGTAAGTGTTGTAAGCTATTATATGGAGCTGTATCAGGAATTTAAGGCAAAGAATAGAAATTGAATCATCCGTGATCATATATTGAGGCAATACAGTTGCAATGGTTTGGCGTTCTGCGTAGACACCCAGAAAAATCTAAGAATAGATTTTAGAGGAAAAGTGGGAGATCACATATTATTTGGATTTATCAAATTGGAGCATCAATTGGACTGGAATGAAGTTGCGTTCCCCTTGTTAAGTGACCTAAATTGATCGACTTATTTGGGTGTAGGTCTGAATTTCTATGTTGCGTAAGACATCATTTTGATTGGTATGAGTGTAGCACTGATTTAACTTCTGGAGCATCAATATTTAAGAGAGGCATGGATGAAAAGTTATTATTAGAAGTCAAAAAACAATGACGTGTGAATCCCGGTTACATAGATATTGCCTATTTCTTCCCTTATGGCAATGAGAAATTAGCTTCTTCGCCAATATCTGTTTATAATCTATGAAAATGTTAAAAAAAATTGATGATATAGATTAAAAGTTGTATAAGTTTTAAATTTTATCATCCATTTTTTCTCAAGTTTCTCGGTAGGTAAGCTATTTTCTAAATTGAATTAATTTATCCATTGCATTTTGTTTACTGATTTAAAGTGGGTTTTATACTAATAAATTGCTTCGTCAGAACTCATTTAATAAAAGAAAAAAAATTTTCCTTTAAATTTTAAATTTTAACGTGAAAATCTTATAAGTAATCTATGTAAATACTTAGGTTTATTATTATTATGGAATGTCTTTTACTGTTCTTTTGATTTTTACAAGAGTTCAATACAGATTTTCCTACTTTTACAATACAGTATTGCGCATTGTTGATCAGCTGTTATTTTATTGCCAATTTTGAAGTAATAATTTTTCAAATATCTGTCATTAATAAAAAAAAATTAGTATCTAAGTAAATTTTTATTTTACAATGGTTGTGTAATTTCCATTTTTTTTTAACATTAAATTTTGTTTTTACAAATTATTCAGATCATCAAAAAATTACCTGGTTTATGTTTGCGTTAAGTACTTTTCTGACAGGTGTAGTAATGTATTGTTTCTAAATAAAATTCGAATTGTTCTGTATTTTATTCAACTTATCTTAAACCATTTCGTTCAGAATTAAATTTTCTACAGGTTTTATATGTTTATTACCCATTTAAAAAAGTTATTTTACGTCAAACATTAAAAAACAGGGTTTTTAACCCAAATCTATTGGTTTTCACCCCAAATTTCTAAAAACCACTGCAGATACGGTTCTGGAACTTATTTATTCGATTTTTCAGGTTAAAAACCGTAAGAAATCACTAATTTTGTCCCTTAATTTAAAAAAACTTTCAGTATGACCTCATTTCATCAGAGTAGGTGAAATTCGAGTGAAATCTTTTACTAGCTGTAACTCGTAAAAGAAGAATTTTATAACATGTTTATTTGAACGTTTTCCATTATTTTCACGAGTAAAATAGATCATGAAAGCCCCGGGAGAACTTCGTGATAAACTCTGTATATATGCCCACCGGGGTTAACTCGTCGTCGCATATCAGTTATTTAAAAGCTGATTTTCGACTTGTATTTTTACTGATATGAATACTAGACAGTGGATACCGCTATACTTTGGTGGTTAGCGTTCAATTAACCAAACGTCTCAGGATGTCAACCTGATTTTATTGAGGTAAAAGATTACACCTCATTTACATTTCATACTTATCATCCTTGTATCATTAGAGCGTGAGGAGGTTGCTTATTGTTCGCTAGTTGAAAAAAATTGCAATGTATACATTAAGAAAATAGTAAAACAATATATATATTTCATATTGTATTTTGTAATAGTGTTTAATATTTATATTTTACTTAATAAGTTAAAAGAAAGCTTTCTGGTTGATTGTTCTTGACGTATTTTATATCTTCGAATAAATAAATGTGCAGGATAACATCATCAGTTACTCAAATCAAGTAGAGAAGGATTGTTTCATGAATTAAACTAAAAAAATTAATTTAATTCACCACAGAAGCTAGAAGCTTGTACGTGGGAATATGCAAATGGAATTCTGTAGCGTATGAAAAATGCCACGCCTGACCGGGATTCGAACCTGGAACCTCCGGATGAAAGACTGAAATAAAGGCTGTGGCTACCACTCCGCCACGGAGATCGGAAAATTTAGATTTTTTTGGATAGTTAGTTTTTCCCGTAACTGTATGTAATAATAAAAAAAGCTGATATCAAATTATCATAAATATTTATTTTATTTTTACGTACAACGTGACAAAACAAATAGTCTTTTGTACGCGTATGAACCTCTCGATACTAGTACACAATAGCTTTTTTTTATAAATAGATAATTCATATGCAATATCTTTCTCGTTGATAAAAACAAGCCTACACCCAATATTACAGTTTTTTTGTTTTTTTTTTTTACATAAGACGGATTTTGTAATATGTAAAAAAATGCCAAGTCTTATCGGATTCGAACCGAGAACCTTCCGTACGAAAGATAATGACGTTACCATTCCGCCACGGAAGTGCGGTTTGGCATTCCATAATTTAGTACTCCGTAGTTTCTAATCAATTATTTCCCAATATTTATTTTCATTTACAATTTGTATTAATTGTTTACAGATATGTGATATAATATTATTTTTTTGTTAAAGTAAAGACGGGTAATTAATTTTTTTTAAATTCGTTCCATTACATGTAATTTGTAAGATGATTACGAAAAAATAGGAAGTTCCAATTTATTAATCATTAATTTTATTTAACAGTATGTTATTGTAGGACATAAATTGATCTCACGTACATAATATTTAAAGAGTTAATTTCTTGCAATAATTTTGGTAGTATATCGTTTAAAATAAATTTTAATACATGACCTAATCGTGTACATGCTGTAAAAATGACTGTACTTCTCTTTAAAAAGATTCCATATCTCTCATTCACTCTGTCTCTGATTTAGTACAACGTAAACGGATCTGAACAGTTCCCACTAAAAAAATAAACAGATCTAAAGCAGCTGCTTCGACAGGGGAAACGGTACGCTTTGTTGCATTGTATTATATTTTTATTCAAATTCGCATCCTAGTGTTAATTAGAATTATTTTGGTGCTAAAACTAAATTTCTGTTAACCAATGATTTACAAACTTTTTCAATATAATACCTGTTCTCAAATAAAATATTTTATAATCCTTTAGTTCCATGAGATTATTCGGAAATGAGAAAAAAGTTGTAACTAAGTTTTTAAGGCACAATTCCTTAACAAAATCAAGTAAGCGCATTAATTTTAATTACGATGATAATGAATTACACACATACATGATAATATATCACACACATATATAAACCCAAACACACACAGACAAACAAAAATACACTCAAACATAATAATTGTCTTTTTTTCAAATATTAGAGATAGATGTTGAATTTTCTGACTCGTATTTTCCATACATTTTTGGTTTATGGAGATTTTGTTTGTATGGAAATATGATTTTATTGTAGAACTGTTCGAAATTGTTCATTTAGTTATGATTTATTTATTATAATTATCATCTTATCTAAGTTTAAAATATTTTAATTTCAAATGGTTTTACTGCAATTTCAGCTATAGCCTCTTGCCTCTTTACCATCCCTTGTCATCTCCTTTCGTCTTGGGGATCACTAAAGCGGACAATATAAAAATACTATTGTGTTTTATCCTTCTCAATGTAAATTTTTTTTACCATTTTTATTTTGTTCTTGTTTTATCTAAAGGAAATAATCCGATGTGGACACCGCATGACTTCCTTGTACGCCTATTAAATTAGATATACGCATTATTTGCTGCACTTCATTTAAATTTATTTGATTTGAAAGTAAGATAAGATCCTTCAATTCTTTAATAAAATGGACAGTTACACAGTTGCTAAAATATTCGTTTTTATTAACACCAAATATTTATACAATTATTAATTCAACAATCTTACCTGAAATATTAGGATAGAGTAAAAGTCTCTTTATTATTCTTTAAATAAATGTAAGTCTTATATCTATCTAATACTACGCTTTTTTTTTTTTTTTTTAAATTATTATGATGAAACCATTAAAAAAATAAAAACAAAAACGAATAATCAGATTTTTCACCAAATCTGAAGTGGACATCACATGATTTATTAGTAGCCTGTTAAATTACATAACATTTTTTTAAAATGAAAAGTACATAAAATTTTATTTCGTTAATAACTACTGATATTTTTCATATATTTTTTTTTTATTGTTATTATTGAATTATTATTTATTGTAAAAATATTTTTACAGAGGTTAATAATAAATCAATATATATAAATTAAAAAAAAAAAAGTTTAAAAGAAAGGAGAAAGTCTGATTCGAACCGATGTGACTTCCCCTTATCCAAATATTTCATTAATTAAAAATTTTATTTGGCTGTAACTCTGGAACCAATGAAATTAAGTACTACTTATGATATATCGTTGAAAAGCTCTCAATGAGGGCTTAATACTGCAGTTAAGAAAAAGTCCAAAATTCAAATTGTTTTGGATTTTGAGCTTTTTTGGACAATTTTGGTCCAGTCGATTGCAATCAAAAAGAGAGGTGCATAAATAGATGTTACAGCAGACGTAAATCCAAAATTTCAACATACTACGGCTAATCGTTTTTGAGTTACGCGAGATACATACGTACGTACGTACAGACGTCACGCCGAAACTATCAAAATGGATTCAGGGATGGTAAAAATGGATATTTCCGTTGAAATCTGAAAACGGAAATTTTTCGCGATCACAATACTTCCTTTACTTCGTTCAAGGAAGTCAAAATTGTTACATACATTTATTCTAAATTGTTAAACAAAGTTTTTTTTACTCGTTCAGATTAAAATGGTGCTTAGATAATAGCTAATTTTTTGAAAATGTTTTACGCAAATCTTTCGGTGGATCTCTGTAATATGATTGATGATGTAAATAAATGGATTTTCACTTTCGTACAGACAGTAGGTTTTTGATTTTGTAGTTCAAGATAATAGACAAAAAAAAAAAATTCTTGGGTAACTAACTAGTCTAGTTTTGATTGTTTGTTGGCTTAACTCCGAGACCAATCTGATGTCAACAACACTCATTAGTGGGAAAACTAAGTGAAGAAAAGTTACAGAAGAATATATTCGTGTAATTTATCTGTATTATATTTACATCTCTTGGCAGTATACAACGATGGTAAAATGTTTGAAAAGTGAATAGTTCATTGTACCCCGTCTTACTCTTTATACCCGTTCTTTGCTCTCTAATATGAGAATTTTCATTGGTTTTACATTTATCTGTGACAAAAATTAACGCTTCATATAATATCGAATCTTTTATTAGAAATATCTAAGCAAGTAAAATTAAAGAAGTTAACAATAAAAACGATTTTAAATCCTTTAATAAAAATGGATATTTTTAAAACCCTTTGAATTAAACCCAGAAATTCTCAAATTATATTTTCATTGCATAAAATCTTGATATAAGTAACGTTCAAGAGTAACCTGTCGAATTTTAAAAAAATATTACGTAATTTTCTTATGCGTTATTAAAAAAGCAACTTATGTTAATTAATTAATCTTCTTGAAGCGTTTTTTTTATAATTAGAAAAATTACTTTTTTTTCTAATATCTTGCAAATGAATCGAGGTTTTTTTGTAACGTGTATTAGACTCACGATCTTGATATTTCTTAATTCTGTATTTATCAGATGACAGTTTTATAACGATGGAAAGAATTTCGATAAACTTTATACCTATAAATAGGTTCATCGTAAAAGGTTGCAGCAATTAAAAAAATAAAAAATAAATAAATATTATCTCGGTAAATAATGGAGATAATTAAAGGAGTATTTTTTAAAAATAATTCACCAACTCGAAAAGGTTTTTAGATAGCTTAGAATGTTTCAATATGCACTCTGTTGCTCGCTCTGCAAACATCCAGTCTATAATCGACTTATCCAGGCCCGCTGAATCATCGCAGGCGTAACTGTGGCAATAACAGTGGTGATCCGTTGTGTTAAATGTTGCACATCCCAAATTTTTTCACTGTGGACAATGTTTTTAACGTATCCCCATAGAAAAACTGTAGGGGTGTCAAATCTGGGCTTCTCGGAGGCCAAAGCACAGGAGCGGCCCTAGCAATTCAACGATTAGGAGATCGTTCATTGAGAGGGCGTCGAACGCCTAGGCCAAAATTTAGGAGCGAACCATCTTGTTGAAACATTACAGCAACGTTACTTTCTTGTTCAGTTTGGTCTATTTGGTTAATTTGATATACGTTCAACTGCTTTGTGACTCGTTTTGGGCTGTCCGGGAGACTTTTTCACTTCCATTTTGTCAGATTCCTTAAACTGCTCCTACTACCGTCTAATGTTTGTATGAGGGGGATCATTGTCATAAACACGCCGGAAAGTCCGTTGAACAGTTAAAACTGATTTATGATCTACTAACCACAAAACGCACTGCTGAACTGTCGCCATTGTACTTACTGATAGTAGCGCAGAGGCGCTGTGCATTGTGCGCATCGGCTCAAGTTCACGGCCGGTCACTTCTAAAAAAACTTGATGATATCCCGATTATTTTGCAGTTCCAATTAATATTTTATCTCAATTACGAGTATTAGGGAGATATGATTTTTATTTATTGCTGCAACCTTTTTCGATGACTCAGTACTTTTTTAGGATTAAAAACCGTAATGTATTTTGTTACATGCCATAAACGTAATTGGTTGTAGGTGACATGACATGAGACAAATTCACTGCCAAAAAATAGCATAGCCATTCCCAAGCATAGCAAATGTCATATCCCAGGCATATTAAAGAACATAAGGAATGACATGAATTCTATTGCCTTTTTGATTTAGCCGAATGTAGTATTGCATATTAGTGTATCATTCCCATCGAAAAAGCAGATGATATTTAATCCTATAAGTGATATCTTCACTCTGTTCATACAGAGACTGGCTGTATGAGGAACATCATTACTAACAGAAAAAACAGTAGTAATTAATGTTACATTACCTCTGATGCTTTACACAATCATAAGAAAAATTGTGATAGACAATGTAACAAAATAAATTAATGTATTTCTCTTTATGGGAAATAATAAATTATATAAACTACAGTTCAGTAAGGGAAAAATCTTCATTAATTTTTTTTTAATAAACTATTTAATTCATAAAATATTTAATTATCCTGTAATCCTTAAGAGAAAAAACAAGGAAACTGAATATGAAAGAAAACTTTCTTGGGCTAGGACAAAGGATTGACTATCATACAGGAAAAATACCGCCTAACCACTACATAAAATACCGCATAACCCCTTTATTAGTTTGAACTATTTATTGTTATCTTCTTTCCATATTTTTTAAAACAAAATACTTCAAATTAATGTTACTTCAATTCTACATCAAATTTATTTTTTATAATGTATATTTTTTAAAAAATCTCTTAACTGTTAACCCTTAAAATGTCGTTAAAACGTCGTGTTTTCTTGTTGCTTCACTTCAGTAATTAGAGGATTGATTACAGTGTTTTTGATTGATTACAGGATTGATTACTCACAAATGTTTTTTTTTTTTGTTAAGAAATTAATTTTGTAATTTGAGAAAAATCCTAAATGTTTTTACGAACCCAGAAACATCTGAAGGAAAAGCGAGATGCCACAACTGGGCCACCGAGATCGGAAATTTAAAACGATAAATTTTCGATCTCGTAAATGTTATTACTACCGTAATATTTAATACGGGTGTATTATTTCGACGGTTTATAAAACTAGTAGCCCATGTTAATTCCCTGGCTTGTTCATATTACATTTAGAATTACAGAATTGAGATCGCCACCGAGGAATCGGTTGTTGAACTGTTCCCTGTTTTACTGGTAACACTGAATTGTTTAATATATCCGGTAAAGCAGATGTGTTAATAGGGTTGAACAGTGTCCAAAAAAGTTATTTAAATTACTTCCTATTTTAACATTTATATTTTTAAATCTTTTATTTTTGTTAAAAGGAATAAACACGTTTAAAATATTTTTAAAAATAATAGTTGATATTTATCTTTGCATTTCAACTAAAATGTTTTGTTGAATGTTATGTATTGAGTTGTAATACTAGTGTGCTTGGTATCATAAAAACAATATTAATAATTTGCTGTTAAAAGTCAATGAGAGTTTGTTGAAAGCTACTTAACATTAGTATATATTCTTGGACAGTAGTTTATCGCTTTAGAAGAACGTATATAATACATTAACATAAGTAGATAACCTACACAAATATTTAAGTTCATATTTATTTTAACTTATTTTAATAAATAAATATATATATATATATATATATATATATATATATTTACGTTGTTTGATGTTTATCATATCATTTTCTTATAACTACCTGTTTTGCTGTTCTTTATCAATTGAACGTATAAAAATAGCCACTTCTTAATATCAATGAAAATTAAAATTTAATATATTACACTCTATCCAAACGAATGCCAAAATGAAAAGGTGATAACAAAATTGTAACACTTTTCGGGTTATCCTTATATAGTGGAAAAATAATGATGTATGAAAATAAACCAAAAAAAGTTTTTAAAAAAATTAGAAAATCGATATTTCAAACTTTCATCGGTTCTCCCACCCCTAATATTGCCTCAAATTATTTTTTTGGATAATTTTGAGTCAGAATTTTTTTTTAAGAATGGTAAAATAAGCATATACTAAGTACTAAGCTTAATATAAAATGGGGTTATTTTGCAAAATTTTGAGAAATTGGCCCCAAAAACTATCTATTCCTCTGGAGATATTGACTCCAAACTTTACCCACAAATTGTCCCATATACACGAGTCTCTGTACAAGATTTCATCAATATCGGTTTATCCAGTCAAACGTTATTAAGTTTAAAACATGCCAACACACGTACACACATACGTACGTACGTACGAACATTAAACCCTACTTTTATTTTGTTTTTTTTTTTTGGGGGGGGGGGTCTCTTGGTAATGTAACATCGAGAAATAAAAAAAACCATTCCAATTTTTTTATTTATTACTATGCATTACTTCTTGTAGTATAATTCTAGAGATATGGTGCTAGGAAAGTAAAATTCATCTACAAATATTTCAAAAAGGGATTTAAAAATGGGGATTTACAAAATGGTAAATATTTAAAAATTGAGTTTATTTCGTGTTTGAAGACTCAAAACTTCTTAAGAATGTATTTCTTTACTTAAGTTCAAATATGAAGTTATTTCAAATAAAGAATTTTTAATGAATTTCATAAACACAGGGCTACTGGTTTTTTTTTATATAGTCAAGAAAAGGAATGTGTCCCCAAGTTAATCTATATTTTTGTAACGAATGTTTAAGTCTTATCTTTCATCACACTGACCGATTTTGGTTTGATAATTTTTTTAAAATTTTATATAGAAAGTTGTATTGAGGAGACCTTTTATATATTAATAATAATAATTTTATTTTTTGCTGTTATTCTGATATTTAAAGTATTTCAAGAAAAAAATTAATATAGAATATTACGTATTACTACTTCCACAGGACCTTTCCTCATACTCGTTAGCCGAATCTTTCCATCACCCTTCATATTGTTTTTCTTATTTTTATCAAGATTCAGTTTTGAAATCGTTTTGTGTTTTTTGCTACAATTTATTTTTCATTTGGGCAAGTATTTTATCACCCCATCCATATTTTAAGACAATTTTTTTTTGTCTTCAGTCATTTGACGACTGGTTTGATGCAGCTCTCCAAGATTCCCTATCTAGTGCTAGTCGTTTCATTTCAGTATACCCTCTACATCCTACATCCCTAACAATTTGTTTTACATATTCCAAACGTGGCCTGCCTACACAATTTTTCCCTTCTACCTGTCCTTTCAATATTAAAGCGACTATTCCAGGATGCCTTAGTATTTGGCCTATAAGTCTGTCTCTTCTTTTAACTATATTTTTCCAAATGCTGCTTTCTTCATCTATTTGCCGCAATACCTCTTCATTTGTCACTTTATCCACCCATCTGATTTTTAACATTCTCCTATAGCACCACATTTCAAAAGCTTCTAATCTTTTCTTCTCAGATACTCCGATTGTCCAAGTTTCACTTCCATATAAAGCGACACTCCAAACATACACTTTCAAAAATGTTTTCCTGACATTTAAATTAATTTTTGATGTAAACAAATTATATTTCTTACTGAAGGCTCGATTAGCTTGTGCTATTCGGCATTCTATATCGCTCCTGCTTCGTCTATCTTTAGTAATTCTACTTCCCAAATAACAAAATTAAGACAAATAATAGTAAAAATCATAAATTACAATGAAAATAAAAAAGTATAATAATAAACAAAGTTCGACTTTCTAAGTCGGCAAGTTATTGATAGTTATTTTAATTTGGCGCCGCTTAGTTTAAATTTAAAGTAGTGGAAAAATGTGTTATTTTTTAATATTTTTGTTCACTTTTCGAAGTCGTTTTTTTTTCTTTTAATTAAAATAAAAAAATGTAAGTTAAGTATAAAAATACCAGCTCTTTAAATTTTAAATCTTCATTTTATAATTTCTTTTTTTTACTGCATTAATTCTAAATTGATTGTTTTTACCGATTTTTCGAAGAAGAGTAAGGTATTAGTTTCAGTTGCATGGTGTGAAGGGGATAAGAAAATTAATTATCTTTACTTTTTGAGGTATGAGAATTTCGAAAATACCATTCAGTTAAATTGTAGTATATATATATATATATATATATATATATATATGTAAAAATTTTATGAAGATTTTTGAGTCGTTCTTGAGTTATACTCAATATAAATTAAAAAAAAAAAATTGAGCAGAATAAAATAATGAAAAGTTGGTATTCTTGCGCAGTTAAGCGATTTTTTATTTTTAAAATCGTTTACGATAATATTACTTAAAATGTGATTCAAGAATCTCTATTAAACAGTCATCAACAGTAGATAGTGAGGAATTAGTATATATAAAATTAATAATAATAAATAAATAAAATATAATTATAACTATTAATTATCAATCAGTTTTTATAGATTCAGAGTAAAATTAACTATTGAAGAAAAATGTTAAAGAAGTGTCGTTTTAGGCCATCTCCTAGCTCCAGAATAAAAGTTTCCTTCTGTTTTATATTATGATCTATTATTATTATTTTTTTAGATAAACAAATAACTTCTAAGATTTTTAATGTTTTTTTTTTCTTTTTACTTTTTTCTAGCTATCTAAACAAAAAATGTTTCTAATGAGTCATCAATTATTTCATTGCTTTGATTCTATTTTCCATTCCTTTCTGTTGTCTATTAATTTTTTAAGTTCATTGTAATTTCTACATCTTACGTCATCAGTTATCTGTTTCATAAATTCCCATCTTCCTAGTCAGTTTGCACATTCTACAAGTCCCTCTTTTACCAAATAAAGTAAACCTGGTAGTCGTAATAAATGGCACATCCAACTAGTTGTCTCTTTACAAGATGCTGCCACAATCTTCTCTTTTTCTTAATTGTCTAAAGAACATTTCATTTTGAATTTGATCGATCACTTAATCTTGATATTCACCTGTAATTTGAAAGGGCTAATTTCTTTTCTTTTTTGTTTTTCTGTTGTCCATGTTTCACTAGCATACAATAGTGAAACTCCATACACTATCCAAATCTCTATATTTCACAAACATTTTCAAAACGTTTTTTTTTCAGTTCTTAGATTAAATTTTATATCTACAAACGTCTTTTCTTGCATTAAAGCTATTCTAGTTTGTGCCAGTCTGCTTTTGTACTCTACTTTATTTCATTCATATTGTGTAATTTTAATCACAGCATATAATAATTTACCTATCGTAATATTTAACTCCTCATTTTCCTTCTTGTTGTCATTTTGCTTCCTTTGTTTTACTTATTTTTAAACTGAATTTCTTTCCTAATAAAGTAAATAATAAGATACGATTATAAAATTATTGTTAAAAATAATTAAACTTTTTACAAAGAAAAAGTTAATTTATTATTTTTTCTTGGGATAAATTTTTTTCATTTATTGCATATTTAATTATAACGAAATTATTAACAAGTGACTTGTGCGGTTTATATTCCGATACGTATTTATTATCGCTTAAATTATAATGAATATTTTAATTTTTTAAATTAAATCTGTCCAATAGCAGAACTGATTTGATAAATAAATAGAGGTGTGTTTCGTGCTGTTACATTAGAGCGAAGAAGATGTAAATTATTACATGCTATGTGACAGAAAAATGACAAGTATTGAGGGAGTGTCACTAGCTTACTAAAAGATTATTATTTATTTAACTTACTTGACATGCAAAACATTACACCTTAAAATTTTCATCTGCTTGTTAAAAAAATATCGTGTATATTTTTTCTTTTATCAGCAATTAATTAAAAACATTTTATGGTGTTTTTTATCATTAATTATATATATATATTTTTTTTTTTTATACAAAGATTATTACTATTGATTGTAGAAAGTTCTTTGATATGTAATGTCTATTTTGTTAAAATAATTTCTCACTTTTCAGTGCACAAATAATATTCAATAAAATTCACGAATATTTATCATCTTTAATTTAACCAGTTATCAGGATTGGAAAGATTCTCCAAAATAAATAAAATTATGTAATTATTTGCCGTATTATCATAAAAAATGTTTAGAAGTAACCTT